>NW_016816334.1:654751-686011 GCF_001698545.2 Rhinopithecus bieti | reverse complement strand
AGGTCTGTTGGAGATTGCTTGAGGTCCACTCCAGACCCTGTTTGCCTGGGTATCAGCAGCAGAGGTTGCCGAAGATAGAATATTGCTGAACAGCGAGTGTACCTGTCTGATTCTTCCTTTGGAAGTTTCCTCTCAGGGGTGTACTCCACCCTGTGAGGTGTGGGGTGTCAGACTGCCCCTAGTGGGGGATGTCTCCCAGCTAGGCTACTCAGGGGTCAGGGACCCACCTGAGCAGGCAGTCTGTCCATTCTCAGATCTCAACCTCCGCGTTGGGAGATCCACGACTCTCCCCAAAGCTGTCAGACAGAGTCGTTCGCGTCTGCACCGGCCCCCGCTGCTTCCCCTGTTGGTCTTCAGCTGTGCGCTGTCTCCAGAGGTGGAGACTCAGTTGAAAATGCAGAAATCACCGGTCTTCTGTGTCGCTCGCGCTGGGAGTTGGAGACTGGAGCTGTTCCTATTCGGCCATCTTGCTCCGCCCCCCGATAGTTTCTTAATAGAAAACCTAAAGCAATTTTCTGATAATTTGAGTGCCTAAGTGTTGGATCATATTCCCGTAATCCTCACTTCATTTCTTTTAAACTCAGTAACACTTTTTTCCCTATTGAAGAGAATTTATTAGTATATCTTCCGTTTAAAGATTTAGTCTGTGATTTATGAGTGTTTGGCACCCAAGACAGAAGGTGTTTTTCAATAGGGCTCTGTCATATACAATTTCTTAGCTTTTACTTTTTTTTAAATCTTCTAGATTAAATTAAGTCAACTTAGATTCTAATATTATCCAAAAGGCTCCTTTTCCCACATTGAGATTAATAAATTGTAGTTCAACCCTTCCATAAAAAATGTGTGTTCAAAGTCATGCTTTTTGTTCTCTTTTAGGGTGGTTTAGATGTTAGGGATTTATTATGACATTTTTGTTTCTCTTGGTAACTCTCCAGGGAAACAGTGACTTTCAGATACATAGATAGTTTCACCTGTTTAGTAAGACTACTTCGTCTCGCTCCCTTAAAGAGCTATTTACTCACAAAGATGGCTCCTACTCTTACTCTAAGTATCTCATCTAAGGGAGATGTGCAGAAAAGAGCTGACCCCATGTACATGAGGAAATTAAATAATGTAACAAAGCAGAACACAGGTACTTCTCTATTTTATTTTTGTTTTGTTTTCAGTGTCCCAACAATTGACCATTTGGAGAAAACAATAATAACAATAATGACAAGGCCCATGTATACATGCTTTATAGTCATTGCATCGTCAACATCTCTCTCTTATTTGACTCTGTAGTAGATTCTAAAGCAAGAAATAGTTAATCTAAGATGCAATCACCATGGAAATTGAATTTTCTCTTTTCCTTTGTAAAAAAAAAAAAAAAAAAAAAAAGCATCAGTTTGCTTCATTCATGCTGTGTCAAAGTTCTTATTCAAACCAAATAACTCCATGGATTCAGCTACTGCTTGACTCGTTTTCCTTAACTTAACAATTACAAAGACTTATTGCATTCAGGTTGCAAAGTGCTTTTGAGCCACACATCAACTTGGTAAAAGAAGCAGTGCAGGTGTGTGTTATCATTCTCAGTGGTGAAATTAAGACGTACCCAAGCCTTCATCAGTGGC
Organism: Rhinopithecus bieti; assembly: GCF_001698545.2. Taxonomy (NCBI): domain Eukaryota; kingdom Metazoa; phylum Chordata; class Mammalia; order Primates; family Cercopithecidae; genus Rhinopithecus; species Rhinopithecus bieti. The sequence goes on along the minus strand of NW_016816334.1, from coordinate 684,401 downwards.
TCCCTTTCTTACCTCCAAAAATTCAACACAGACTATCATATGTGTCCTGACACAATGCATCAAAGTACAAATAAACGCACCAGGCCTTTCTACCACACAAATGTGTTTTAGCAAGTTCATCATTGTTCACAGAGCCCCCAAGAGAGCAGAGCTGCCAGAATGAAGGTGCTGGTTAATTTCACCTTAATTTTAATCCTGTTTGCTGCCATGGTTCATGTCACGTTCTAAGGTCACAAGTCCACGGTAGTGCAGTCATCTATCCCAAATAGAATATAAGTCATTCTCTTCCATGCTTTTTCCATAATACAAGAACACCAGGGGGGAGTTTGGTGGCAATAGAAGTTTGGGAGAAAATACTTACCTAACATTCTAAGCATTTGTGGTAATCAATTTGTTTAAGACCGCTTTTTACTTTTGATGTTTCTAAATATACTAAGATGATTTGTTTTTGCTGTCTCTGAAAAATAAATAATGCAGACAACAAACTGCTGTGGATTATGGGATTTTTAGACAACCCAGATGAGATATGTAAAGTAGACATTGCTCATTTTTTTACATATGATCTAAGGAGAAAATCTTATATGTCTATTGAAAACTCTGGAAACATAGAAGTACTTCTTCTTAGGTTTCATTTTTCTCTTTTAAAACTAATAAGAAAAATTAAAATCACATTATCAAAGGAATCTGTTATATTCAGTTTGAAGAAGAATCTGCACCAGGCAGATATATAGCATCTAGTAATGTCCTGAGCACTAAGGGTCATTCCCTGTGGAAAATGGGGGACCTAGTCCACCATGTCAAGAAGTCATAATGCAGTACAGCTGACTTGATATAGGGAGAGAGTTTGATCCTAGATCAGAAGGCAGGATGACAATGTGGTTAAGACTGCAGGCTTCAAAGTTAGATCTATCAGGCTTTAATTCCCTACTCTGTGACTTACTATCTGGGTGATAGTATGTAGATCATTTAACTTATTGGTATACACACACACACACACACACACACACACACACACTTTGAAGTTTCGAATATGTCATACAGTCAAACAATTCAAGAATCAAAAGAATATGAAAATATGTACGGTGAAAATCTTGCTTTTACCACGACCCCAATTACTACTTCCCATTTCACTTAAAACACAAGCATCTATGTACTATTTTGGACTTCTTAATGCAAATGCTTCTTTTTTCTTTCTGTTTTATACTAAAGCTATCTAGTCAAACTTGCAGATCTAGAAGTCTCTCTCTCTCTCTCTCTCTCTCTTTTTTTACTTACTGTATCTCAGAAAATGTGACAGATTGTACATGTGAGGATTTCTGACTAAGGTGGAATTATAGACTTTGGAGGTTAGGTCATATAGAGAGTTTTAGTTTCCTTCTGTTTTTTGCAAGATGATTGCTCTTGAACCCAGCTAAAACATTTTAAAGAAACCCAAGCACTCAAGGTGCAGAGGAACTGTGATCCATGGCCCAGAGCCTTAACCTCAGCCTCTAGCTGCCAGGCAGCACCTACTTGCCACATGTTTGAATGAGTCAAATTGAAAGCGCTACTCCAGGTCCTAGTTGAGTAACTTCAGATGGTGTTGCATCCAGCAACAATGACCTGTCCTTGCTAAGACCTACCCAAATGGTGGATTCATTAAAAAAAAAAAAAAAAAAAAAAAAAAAAAAAAAAAAAAAAATTGTTATTGTTTCAAGTCATTATGCTTTCAGGTAAGTTGTTAAATAGCATTAGATATTTGCAATAAATTTATAGTGTATTTTGCCATTTTTCTGTTGATGGGCACTTGGATTGTTTCTAATCATTTGCTATTATAAACGAAGCTGCAATGAGTAGCTCCCTACATACTTCATTTCATGTATAGGTATGTGTATTTCTAAAATAAAATGCCAGAAGTAGAATTTATGGACTAAAGGATAAATATTGCTTAAAACTTTCAATAGGTACTACCAAATTGCCTTCTATAACAGTTTTTTTTTTAAATTTATAAAATAGAATTGATAAAGTAGAATTTATTTTACAAGAATGCTATGAGATTAAATGATATAATCCACAGTAGAGCAGAAAACACAGTGCTCAAAATAGTAAACAGTAAATTTTACATGGCAAAATTATCCACAATGAACTGCTTTTCAAATTGTTTTTTCAAAAATGTAGCTGAATACTTTATATGAAGATGTTTTTACTTTGAATTTTATTTTGTTTAATAACTATATATATTGTTTAATGCTATAACTGAAAACGTTTTGAGGGACATTTAGTATGTGTACTTCCAATCTTTTACATGAGTCTTGTCACAAAAATAAAACACAGTATTATTTTCCAGAAAGTAGCCTTTTCTTTAGAAAAATTAGTTTTCTCTCTAATAGAGTCATCTTATTTTCATGTTGTTGTTAACTAACTACTGTATTAATCAAGGTTCTCTAGAGACATGTAACCAATAAGATATACACATATAGACAGATGAGAGAGGATTTATTAGGGGGATTATCTCACACAATAATGAAAGATGAGAAGTTCAATGACAGGCCATCTGAAAATGAGAGAACCAGGGAAGCTGGTAGCATGATTCAGTCCAAGTCTGGGGGAAGGGGGAGAGAGAGAGAGAAATTTCCCTTTCATCTGCCTTTTCATTCTATCTGGGCCCTCAAAGATGGGCCCTCAAATACGGATGGTGCCCACCCACATTGGGTGAGAGCAGATCTTCATTATTCAGTCTACTGATTCAAAAACATCTCTCTTTCAGAAACACCGTCACAGACACATCCAAAAGTAATGCTTTACCATCTATCCAAGCACCCCTTAATCCAGTCAAGTTGACACCTAAAATTAACTATCACAAGTACTATGATACTGAATGCCATAAAACTGCTAGTAAATTCTCAATAATCTAATGAGCATTAGAGTAAGGAAAATTAAGGTGGGCATCTGGTGTTACTATGCATATATTTTCCAATTGAAAAGAAAAATCTTCAGTAATAAAGAGTGGAGGGCTAATTTATATCCAATAGAACTATTCTCACAATGTTGTTCAACATTCTTTTTTGTTTGTTTTTATATTTCACACATTGTGAAAAAATTAATTTGCAAGCCTAAAGATGGCAGCACACCAACATGGCACAAGTATACATATGTAACAAACCTGCACGTTATGCACATGTACCCTAGAACTTAAAGTATAATAATAATAATAATAATAAAAGTAAACAAATTTTATGTAGAGTTTCATGTTTCACTTAAACCCTATATTTTTCAGATTTTGACTAGATTTTATATTGACATCTGAAACACTTTATTTCTGTTCCTTTTAAGAATAGATAAACTCCATAGGGTAATGTGTAATTTCCCAAACACTTTCATATACCTTATGTCTTTTGACACTCAGAACAATACTGTGATACTGTGAGGCAGGTCATGTTTTCTTACAGGGTCTCGCTCTGTTGTGCAGGATTGTTTTCTTCATTCTATAAATAGAAAGCTGGGGGCTCAGAGAGATTCCAGTAGTGCTGGGTAATCTGACACTAGGTCAGCAGTTTTCCCCAGTTTCCACATTATAAATTGCAATTTTTTGATTCAACAGTGACTAAAAGGATGCTGTGTGTAATAAAGCAAACATTCCACCAATCCTTCTCACCCTGCCTGTCCATCTGTATGTTCAGTCTGAAGGATGCAGCAACAGCAACATGTGATTTGAACTAACTTCTTCATGGTAACTCCCCTGTCATTCGACCAGGAATAGTTTTCAGGCAGCAGTTCACCCAAGTTCTCTTGAGTTAACTCTGTATTTTCCTTTGTTTGCGTCCTTATTTTTGACACTCTCCAAGAGTAACCTCATTCAAACTCTCCTCATAATTTTAGTTGTTCTCCTGATTTTTAAATATAAAAGTCAAGCTATTTTTCAATCTTTCATATATTATATGCAAAAGCAGCTTCAGGCTTCCATTTCAATTAAGACTGCAGCTCCTAAGGTCTACCCATATAAAGTGCATTTCCCGACCTGCTACCAGGTCTCGATTTCAGTCTAGACTGCATTCTCTCTTTTTCCATTTCTAGTTGCAGTTGGTTATGCACGTTCCTTTTTTTCTTTACTTTTTAAATCATATAGGCAATAATTGTAAGGGGTTAAAACAATAAAATATATACATATATATAAAGAGAAATGTGAAAGTACCTTCTCATCCTCATTCCATCCTCCTTATCTTATTCCTATCCTAGTCAATCTATCATCTATTGCCTCACTCAGAGACAGGCATTATTAGCAGCTTGATATGTATCCTTAGGGTTAATTTTTATTTTTTTTTTATTATTCTTTTTTTGAGATGGAGTTTCACTCTTGTTGCCCAGGATGGAGTGCAATGGCATGATCTCAGCTCACCACAACCTCCACCTCCTGGGTTCAAGCGATTCTCCTGCCTCAGCCTCCCAAGTAGCTGGGATTACAGGCATGCACCACCATGCCCCACTAATTTTGTATTTTTAGTAGAGATGGGGTTTCTCCATGTTGGTCAGGCTGGTCTCGAACTCCCAACCTCAGGTGATCCGCCCACCTCAGTTTCCCAAAGTGCTGGGATTACAGGCATGAGCCACTGTGCCTGGCCCTAGAGTCAATTTTTATGTATTTATATACACACCCATATATGGTATGCATAGCTATCTTCTTGAATAAACTGTGTAATAATACATTTGTTATTCTACAACTTTCTCTTTTCATTAAAATTTATTTCTTGGCACTCTTTTTATAGCATTACATTTAGATTTTTCATATTTTGTAACTGATACAACACCTTATATCTTAGATAGTATATGTACTTATAAATTTGTTTATAGGTTTATAAGATAGGTTCTGAAAAAGTTTAAAAATCTATTTGTTGGCCGAGAGCAGTGGCTCCCAACTGTAAGAGTTGAGATTAACTCCTGTAATCCCAACACTTTGGGAGGCCAAGGCAGGTGAATCACCTGAGGTCAGGAGTTCGAGACCAGCCTGGCCGACATGGTGAAATTTGATTTACAACAAATGTTCATTAGTATAAAGTTGGTTAAAAGTAGATGACATTTTTCCAAAGAAGACATACAAACGTCCACCACCTATATGAAAAGATGCCCAACATCACTAATTAACAGGGGAATGCAGATCAAAACCACAATGAACTATCACCTCACACCTTTTAGGATGGCCGTTAGCAAAGAGATAAGAGATAACAGGTGTTGGCAAGGGTGTGGAGAAAAGGAAACACTTGTTTACTGTTGGTGAGAATGTCAAATTTTGCAGCCACAACAGAAAATAGTATGGATGTTCCTCAAAAAATACAACTCCCATATGATCCAGCAATCCCACTCCTTGGTATATATAAAATATAATTGAATTTATTATCTCAAAGAAATACCTGCATCCCCCATGTTCACTGTGGCATTGTTTGTAATAGCCAAGATGTGGACACAACAGATGAATGGGTAAACAGTGTGGTATACATATGCAATGAAATATTATTCAACCATAAAGAAGAAAATCACTCTGCTTGCAACAATATGGGTGGACCTAGAGGACAATAAGCTAAATGAAAGAAGTCAGTCACAAAAGGATAAATGTTGTATTGAAACGGGAGAGTTCCCTGATTACCATCACAGGACATGTGACAGGGGCGTGGCTGGCCTGCCTGGTCACCGCAGCTCAAACCCCTAGGGGGAGCATGCAGATGGGCAGGTGCAGAGGCAAGGGTGAGCACTTCTGGGCTCCTCCCCAGCCCCAAGGTAGCTTTTAGGGATGGATGTCTGAGACTGCAGAAGCCCAAGAGGGCGGATGTTACAAAGCTCTTTCAGATTTGCCATCCACAGATGGCTTGTGTGTTAATCAGCTTAATGGACCCTCTGCCTTATGGCAAGGGCAGAGGGCCAGTGTGATACCCTTCTGTATCTGGAGCTCTTGCCCAATGCCCAGAAACAATAGGATCACATCCAGGCTCAAAGGATGAGTGCAAGGTTTTATTGAGTAGTGGAGGTGGCTCTCAGTGAGATAGATGGGGAGCCGGAGAAGGGGATGGAGTGTGAAGGTGGTCTTCCCCTGGGGTCCAGCGTCCCAACCACTAGACCGTTCTCTGACTGCCCCTAGCTACTCCCATTGGCCTCCAGATGTCCCTCCTCTCTCTCTCTTTCTGCTTCGTCTTTCCTCCCTGGTTGGTTGGCTGGTCTGCTAGTCTCCACATTCAGCAGCTGTGTGTGTACCTGCTAAGTGTCCTGAGTTTATATGGGCACAGGATGGGGCGGGGTGGGGGGAGCGTAGAAGGTCAGAGCAGTCTTGGAAAATGCAACATTGGGGCGTGAAAACAGGAGTGCCTGTTCTCACTTAGGTCCATGGGCACAGGTCCGAGGGTGGAGCCCTTGTTAGGGACCCCACATGTCTCTACCCAGCACTTCCCTGCCCTCATCCTGTATCAGTATGATTCCACTTACATAATGTATCTAAAGCAGTCAGAATGCTGGCTCCTAGGGGATGGGGGAAGGGGCAAATAAGGAATTGTTGCTCAAGGGGTATAAAGTTACAGTTACACAAGATGAATAAGTTCTTAAAGACTTGCTGCACAAGGTAGTACCTCTACTTAACAATGAAGTACTGTGCACTTCATAATATTAAGAGGATAGATCTTATGTTAAGTATTCTTAGCACAAGCAAACAGACAAAAACAAAGCCACAAAATAACCACAAGAAATTTTGGAGGTGTTTGGATATGTTCAGTGCCTTGTTAGTGATAAAAATATGTATGTGTCCAAATCCATCAAAATGGATACATTATTTCAGTATTATTTTGTATATCTCAATTATATACCTCAATAACATTTAAAGATGCAAACACAAAAAATACATATATACACATAGGCTTTGGGAAAAGAAGAAGCTTCTGTATTTTATTTTTTGGCTTCTATATTTTATAATATGGATAGGTTATAGTTTATCCCTTCACCTATTGATAGATACTTATGTTGTTTCAGCTTTTTCATAATTATTAGCAATGCTACAATGAGTATCTAAAATTAATTTTTCTGCTAATGTACCAGTATTTCTGAAACTCAGTTTCTAAAGTTGATGGTCAGGGTTTGAAGGATACATTTCTTCTTAATTTTATACTTAATGTATGATAGAATTAAATAATTATCCACTTGGTTCTACTATCTTTATAGAAAATGATAAAGATGCAACTCAGGTTTCAACCCAATTAATATATTTAGCAGCAATGTGTGAATATCATTTTATAAAAATAGAAGATTGCCTTGGTTTTGAAACGGGAAATATTCCCATGTTCCCCTCACAGGGCATGAGATGCGGGTGTGGCTCGCTTTTTTGGTGACTGGCTGCTCAAAACCCCTAGAGAGAGCAGGCAGATGGGCAGGCTGTGGGGCTCCTACACAGTGTAAACACAGCTGAAGCCCCAGTGGGCATGTGTTACAGGGTGCTCTTTTAGTTTGGCTATCTGTAGGTGGCTTGTGTTAATCAGCTCAATTAGACCCCTGCCTTATCTCAAGGACAGAGTGCTTTCTGCATCCTGGGGTTCTTGCCTTGGTGCACTGGAAGAATCGGATCCCACGTGGGCTTAGAGAATGAATGCAAGTTTTATTGAGTGGAAGGAGCTCTCAGCAGATAGGGGAGCCAGAAGGGAGATGGTTTTTCCCTGGAGTTGGGCTGCTGAGCAGCCTGAGCTCTCCTCTGACCTACCTGGCCAAACTCGGTGTTGTTCCTCCAGTGGATGGCTCGCTGGCCTGCTAGTTTCTGCTGGTGTGCTCTTCTGCAGACATGCACCCTTCAGTGTCCTCTTGACGTCCAGCCACTTGTGTCTTCTTCCAGTCACTTGTGTCTTCTTCCGTCCATGTGTTCCTCTTAATGTCCAGCCGCTTGTGTGTGGGCCCACTAGGGTCTCAGGGGTTTTTATAGGCATGGGGTGGGGGTGTGGTGGGCCAAGGTGGTCTTGGGAAATGCAACGTTTGGGCACGGAAACTGAAATGCTTGTCCTCACCTAGGTCGGTGGGCATAGGCCCGGGGGTGGAGCCCTTGCCAGGGACCCACCCTTCTCTACCCAGCACTTCCTGCCTCCCTCCTGTGTCAGTTTCACAAGCAAAATATAATACCATTTTTTTTGGTGGCAATCTAGGAAAATCTTAAAGCTACTTAAAATTAAGATTTAATTGAAATTAATTAAATGAAACTAGGTCTGAAAACCTTAATGAGTTATTTGGATACATCCAACTATTCATATGTTTGACAATATTTGAAGAAATCTTTGGTTAATTATTATTGTACTGTTCATTCCTATTTTGGGCACTGTTTATGTGAAACATTTATGTGAAATGGTTATTTTGAAACTGCCACCAGAAACTAGTGGTTGAAGAAAGGCAATTATGGATATCCAAACACCAAGTAAATTCCTCAACAATTTCAAACAAATGAAAACAAAGCATTCATACAATTTTTCAGTAGAAAAGTTTCCCCTGAGGATACACCATAAGTAGCCTAGATAACATGGTAATTGAGTTAAAGCTTACCTGTCACTATAACTAAACAATGTCACAGAAGACTTTACTAATTACTCGCTCAGAAACAAGACATAAATGGCTGAGCATGGGGATAAATTTTAATTTTCTGATGTTTACTATGCCTGCACTTAGAACTTTTAATTAAAACAATTAAGAAATAGCAACTACTTATTGACTTTATGCAAAGTCTCATAAACTTGGGTAGTGTCTAAAAAAACATATCTTCTCAACTTGCTGAACCAGAAATTTCATTTTGTCAATTCAGCAAGAAGTAGTAAGATTAAAATGCTTCTTTTGCTAACAAAGCTTGTAAAAGAAGTAACTGTAAATTACAAAGTAAAAATAGTTTTGGTGTGTTCCAGGCTCTATGTTATGTACTTCCTACTATAACACCTTTAATTTCTACCATTCTATAAGGTAACCAGGATTAACCTCATTTTTTAGATAAGAAACTGAGTCCCAATGAAATTAATCTATTTCCCCTAGGTTACAGAATTTTTTTGCAGCAAAATACAAGAAGCAAACCATTGGAATGTTAATATTTTAAGGTCATGTACTTAGTCTTGTTCATAGCCATCTCTTCAGTGGGTTCCAAATGAAATCATAATAATTATTTGTTGGCCATTCTAGTCTTTCTTATTCCAAGGTCTGGGCTGTTTTGACTATGATACAATATCAATACATTTATTTAAAAAAATCTTGCCAGTCACCAGAATAGCTACTCATTAACAATATCAATATGCCAAATTAATAATTATAAAATCAACTTATAGATTATATTGATGTATGTTTTATTTAGGTCAATAAAAGACAAAGCGATTATATGTACCTTGTAGTATATGTTTCATACAGTTGTGAAATAACCCTGGCAAATCTTATTTTAGTACAGTTTTTATTCATCATCATAAGTATTATTTCATACTAATTGCAACTTTTTATATCAATTATATTTCAGTCATGTCTTTTGAGGATTCATTTCCAATTTTGTTTTATAAAAATTTTCAAATATATTTAAAAGTAAAAGGAATAGCCATCACCTGAATTTAACAATTATCAAGATTTTGGCACATTTATTTCATCTGTTTCAACTTATTTCCTGATATATGTTAAAGCAAATCTCTGACTTTGTGTCATTTTCTTGAATGCTTTATTAGATTTAATAGACACTCGGAAAATCATTTGCTTGGAAGAATTGATCAGAACTGATATTAGAACAGATCAGAAGATAATTTCCTTAGAATAATTCTAAGTCATTTTCCCCCACTCATTTATAATTATCTTCTTCTCTAGGTAAGTGCTATACTGGTCCAGATTGGATAGCCTCATGTTGTAGTAACAAATAACCCCTAAATCTCAGCAGATCATAAATTTCTTCTCTGTTAGCAGTCAGTAGATTTCTGGCATTAGATGGATTATGCTATTACAAAGAAAAAGTGTAAAAGACACAAAGATATACAGATGTGAGAGGTGAGAACAACACAAGTTTTCAGTAGTTAAGTATAAAACATCCTTATACAGTATTTCCATATTGGGATGATATTTGAATGTGGAAAGTACAACAGCAATTGCACCAATTAAAGAACAAAAGATGATACAAGAGGAGGAGAATGCTGTTGTGAGAGGTGTACCAGAAGCAACACTACAGCTTTAAAAGGCCCTGTGATGAGAAAAAAGAGGCTGATTCTCTTCTGTATGATGTGTATGGAACTAAGCATGTAAATGGTTTTCATACTTCTATAGATTATTTGGACTCTTTCAAGAAACTAATTTGTTTCTAAAATCTCATTTAAATACATTTCTGAACTCTGAAAAAAATCTGAAAACCCATCTATTTACTATGCCCCCTTAGCAAAATTGATGTCCTGTCAACACATCTTAAATAAATGGTTCCTGATGAAAGGATGTCTACTTTAGGACTGTAGCACTGCTAGTACCTCTAGTGACAGACTAGAGAGAAATTGAGTAATAGAACTGGTATCATAGGAAAAATACTAAGTCCATAATGCATGTGTTTCTTCAAAGATATTTATTGTTATGGGACTAAATGTTTGTGTCCCCTCAAAATTTATATATTGAGATCCTAACTCCCAATGGGACATCATTAGGAGGTGGAGCCTTTGTGGGGAGTAATTAGGTCATGGGGGTAGAGCACTCATGAAAGGCACTAGTTCGCCTATAAAAGAGACTCCTCAGAGAACTTTTTTTTTTCTTTCTGTCATGAGAAGACACAGCAAGAAGATAGCCATCTATGAACTAGGAAATAGGCCCTTGTCAGTACCTTAATCTTGGACTTCCAGCCTCCAGAACAGTGAGAAAAAAATATTATTTAAGCCACCTTGTCTATGGTATTTTGTTATAGCAGCTCGAACATACCAAAGGAAAGAAAAAATAATAATTGCAAACTCTTTTTGCTCTATCTGTCTATGAACAAGTAAAATTAAATGGCCACTTGTTTAAACGTTTGCTGACACCTTTTATTTGGAAAGAAGAGATAATAGTATTAGTCCCATAGTGAAAGTTGTAAGTAGTTAAGGAGTTAATGTTATGTCAAATCTTCAGAAGAGTATCTGGTTCATAATCAGTACTTAATATTCATATCAAACAACTATTATTATCAAAGATGGAAATTGCTTTATGTATGTAAAGCAGACTCCATAATTCATTCTTTCTCTTTTTTGAGGCACAGTGTGTTATTCTGTTGTTCAACCTAGAGTGCAGTGGTACGATCATAGCTCACTGCAGCCTTGAACTCTGGGCTGAAGCTACTCTTCTGCCTCAGCCTCCTGAATGGCTGGTACTACAGGCAAATACCACCACACTCAGTTTATAACTCATTATTTTATGAATATTCATTGTTATTTGCTAGGTATTGTGTTATGTGATCAAATTGAAGTTATGAGTGAAAAATTTCTATCCTTAAGTCAAATATAAGAGAGACAGAATAGCAAATAATTTAAATGATATAAATATAAAAATACAAGTATTCATGAGGATCTGTGAAAGCAACAATGATGCCTGGGACTGATAACATATGCAGAAAAAAATGAGGTCAGTTGGGTAGAATGATTCTATTTTTTAGTTCTCACAGTGAAAAGGCATGACTTAACACTAACTTGTCCTGGAGAGTTGAAAGATTTTTCTTTAAAATTGATCTTATCAATTGTAGTCAGGACTGCCTGTACAGAATGAGGGAAATTACATCAGTTTATACTTATAAATCTTAGTGATTCTCCTGGGCATTTTGAGATGATCTGATAGTGATTCCTTAACTTTACACAATCTTAAGTGCACTTTGTGTTCTGGCTTTTCAGCAGATTTCTGCTGAGAAAATAGGGAGGCTTGTCACCTTTTGTTATGTTTTAATGAGTTCCTGACATAGACATGACATTACAACTACTCCACAAATGGTTAAAATGTCCAAGTAACTTGTGTACAACTGTTTTTAATTCCATTTTCTAGTTCTGAGTTCTCAATCCTTTTATTGTCTCTTTTCTAGCTTGCTGTAGTTATTTTCAGCAAGATATGTACAATAATTAAAACTACCATTTTTTCAGAATGCATTAGCAGAGATTGTGCTAAATGCTTTATGTAAATTTGTTAATTTAATTCTAAAGGTAATGTATGGGTATACATTTGTGTCTGTGTGTGTGCAAATATATATTATATATATTTTTTCTTTTGAGAAAGACTCAGTCTGTCGCTCAGTCTGGAGTGCAATGGTGCAATCTTGGCTCACTGCAACCTCTACCTCCTGGGTTCAAGCGATTCTCCTCCTGCCTCAGCCTCCCGAATAGCTGAGACTACAGGTGTGCACCACCACACCCAGGTTTATCTTTTATTTTTTATTGTTAGTAGAGACAGGTTTTCACCATGCTGGCCAGGCTGGTCTTGAACTCCTGACCTCAGGTGATCCACCCGCCTCAGCCTCCCAAAGTGCTGGGATTACAGGCGTGAGCCACTACGCCTGGCTCCAGTATTTTTTAAATTGAATTGCCTTTGTCAAAAATCAAATGACCACCACAATAAGATAACACTTTACCACACTAAGATAGCCGTAATAAAAAGACAGATAACAAGTATTAGCAAGGATGTGGAGAAATGCTTTTGTTTGGAAATGTTTAGCTTCTTTGGAAAACAGTTTGACAGTTTCTCAAATATTAAATACAGAATAACCATATGACACAGTAATTCTACAATTAGGTCTATACCCAAGAGAAATGAAAACCTATAGCAACACCAGTCACTTGTACATGAATATTCATAGCAGCATTATTCATAATAGCCAAAAAGTGGAAACAACACAAATGGCTATCAGCTGCTGAATGGATATATAAAATGTGGTATATCTACACAATGGAATATTAGTTTGGTACCAAAAAATGAAGCAGTGATATATGGTATCACATGGATGAACCTTGAAAACATTATGCTGAGTGAAAGTCGGTTACTCAAGACAACACATTGGACCTTTCAATTTATGCAAAATGTCTGGAACAGGCAAATCTATAGTGACAGAGAGTTAGTAGTTGCATAATGCTGAGGGGATTGGGAGAAATGAAGAGTGACTATTAAAGGGTACTTCCCTTCTTTTTTGGATAATGAAAATACTCTAAAATTGATGTAGTTATGGTTATTTTACAAATAACTTTTCTGCACATGTCTTCCTCTCTTTTTAGAATTTTGATTATACAATATAAAGCATCATTCATTATTGTCCCACAAATTCCTGAGTTTCTCTTTCCATTAATTTTTTTCTATTTATTCAGACTGGATAATTTCTATTGATCTATCTTCAGGTCCACTAACTTTTTCTCTGTCATGTCTATTCTGTTACTTAGGGGAGACAGCAAATTTTAACTTTGCTTTTCTGTTATTTTTTAGATAGCTTATTTTTAGTTCTAATCTTTCCATTTTGCTTTTTAAAGTATAGTGTTTACAATACTATTTCTCTGCTGAGGACTTCTATCTTTCCATCCATTTAAAGTATTTACCTTTTTCTTACAGAACATGAATATTATAGCTGATCTAAAGATCTTGTCTGATCTTCTTGAGGTTGACATCTGTTGACTATTCTTTCCCTTTAGAGTTAATCACATATTATGTTTTATTTAATGCTGAATACCTTTGAATTACTCCCTAGACATTTTGAGTGTTATGTTTTAAGACTCTAGGTGTTCTTAAAATTCTTCAGAGAATGTTGCATTATGTCACAGATGATCCATCATGTTGTATTTAGATTACAGGTTTGGTCTTTTGAGGATAGTTTCAATGTCAGTTCAGTTATTAAAGCTCTAGCTATGCTTCTTTTTGTAGTGTGTTATACCTCCATAGCTTGGAGATGAGCCTTGGACTTATGTTATTTCAAAGCATAGTAAGAAATACCTTTCACTGACTATTCCTCTTTGGAATGTTCCACACAATCTCTGGATCCCAGGATGTATTTTCTCAGTCCTCTGTTTGGAAAGATAGGATTTCTCTCAGAGGCTCAGCCACCTATGCTGCCCCCACCATTCTGTCGGAATCACATCTCTTTGGGACAAAGTGAGAGAAAAGAGAAGAGAGAGAAAAAAATTACAGGAATCCTTTCTGCATTCTTCAGACCAAGGAAGTCTCTTTTTCTGGTTTCTCTGGTCAGAAAGATGGATTTTCTCTCAGGATTTTAAGTGCCTGTGTAGCTATCACCACCACTGGGCAGTCGCCTTTGGGACAGTGCAAAAATAAAGTAAAATGGCACTTCACCCTGCACACTCTAGTTTACAAGGACCTCCGTCCCTAATCTTCTGGACAGAAAGACAGGATCTCTCTCTGGGTTTTTGCTGCCCCTGCTTCACTGCATATGAGGCTGCATTGGAACTCTTGTTGGGTTAAAGCTGAAATGAAAGAGGAAGAAAAGCCCAGAAAGTTTGCCCTAGTATAAATCAGTCTTCCGGCCTTGACTTCCCTCCTCAATATGCCTGTTATTATTAACTTTTCAGAGTCCTCAGCTAGTTTCTTTTTGTATTTTGTCCAGAGGTGTCAGTTGTAATCAAAGGGAGATATAGGCTGTAGTAGATTTATTCCTTCTTGACCAGCACTAGAGTTCCAGAAACCTTACTTGATTATAGTAAAACGAGGAAAATGAAGATTCAGACAGTAATGTAAATAATTCCCAACCCTTACCTTAATCACTGCATTTTGCATTTTATATATGAAGAATCCTTTTCTTTTATATTTGTATTTTGCAAAGTAAAAAAATAAAAAGTGGCCTGTGATTTCTGTTGTGTTATGCGAAGATAGCTGAAGGAGAACAGGGGCAGGAACAGGGGCTAGAACAGAATAAAGGTCACTAATAAGAAAAAGAATAAGAGAAACATTAAGTAGATCAAAAGATAGGTCTATGTGGGTTGGCTTACATTATTAAAATAGGCATTTGTCATATGTCTCACTCAGGGTTCAGGCAGCAAACAGAGGGTATAGTAAAAGAGTAGCTGGAAAGAGTTAAATGAGGATACTATCTCATTACAGGGGTAGGTAGGATTAGGAAAATCATAAGGGATGCCAAAATGCAAAGGGACTAGCAACAACTGAAAGCTGTTCTAATCCTTGAACCTGAATGAGCAAGGGGAGGAAACAGTTATTAGAACCCATGATAAAAGGTGCTGTGGTAGAGAGTTTATGCAGTTTTATTGAAATCTGTGGTGATAGAGAAATGTAGCCACGGTCACAAACTTGCTGGTGACAAATTAGGGAGTAAATATTTTGTCCTGTATTTCCTCTTGTCCTCTTATCTCCTGCTGGTACCTCTCATTGTCTGAACTCAAACATGAAGGGAGCCCAGATGAGGCAGTTCATAGATGTCACCTCTCAGAGCACAGTGTAGGTTGGAGAAAGGTGGGAAGTGGCTGTCGAAGACAAATGGAAAATGTCTACTCCTCTTGTCCGTCAGCCACCATTCATATCTAACTAGAATAAAACACAATTATATAATCACAGAATGATATCACAATTTTTAACCTCACATTTTACTTAAATTAATATATTAGGGCCACCTGTGCCCTTCAGATATACTAGAAGAAAAAAGGGGGAGGGGAATAAATGATCAATTTACATAAAACATAGCTGCTATTGTCCACTCTTAATGTAGTTTGTCTCAAGGATTAAGTCAATACATAGCTCTTTGCTTCCACGACCCCTTCTGTCTTTCTTGTACTCTCTACTAGCATGTTGACTGGGTGGATCTTCAATCTGGTGGGATGATTAAAACTTTTATTCACAGAAGATCTAAGTCCTTAGTGGTCCTGTATTTATTAGTTCCTGTAGCACTCCATTATCTATTGAGCATGGAAGTACCACAAGCTAACCTAGTGAATCCTCTGGATTTCAGAAATAGTAATCCTTGAGTTTATAGTGCAATTTCTCCTTGACAAAAAGGATTAATCATCACTTCTAACTAAGTGACCTTGGTTTCTGCCAATTAGTTTAGCAGCAGGAGGAGCCTCAAATAGCCAAGGTACACTGTAGTTGGCAGAATAATGTCTTCCCCCAAAGATGCCCATATCCTAATCTCCAGAATCATTAAATATGTTAGGTTACACAGGAGAGGTTGTAAATGGAATTAAAGTAGATAATAATCTGACTTTATGATAGTGAGATTATCCTGGATAATCTAAGTGAGTCCAGTGTTATCACAATGGTCCTTGAAAGTGGAAGAGGGAGGAGAGACAGAAGGAAATGTGACTATGAAAGTGTGGCCAGAGAGATGCAGCATTGCTGACCTTGAAAATGGACAAAAGGGGTCAGTCATAGTGACTCACACCTGTAATCCTGTCACTTTGGGAGGCTGAGGCAGGCAGATAGCCTGAGGTTAGGAATGCAAGAACAGCCTGACCAACATGGTGAAACCCCATCCCTACTAAAAGTACAAAAATTAGCTGGACATGGTAGCAGACACCTGTAATCCCAGCTATTTGGGAGTGTGAGGCAGGAGAATCGCTTGAACCTGGAAGGCGGAGGTTGCAGTGAGCCAAGATCGTGCCACTGCACTCCAGCCTGGGCAACAGAGTGAGACTCTGTCTCAAAACGAAACAAAACAAAAACAAAACAAACAAAAAAAGATGGACAAAAGGAACCATTAGTGAAGGAATGCATGTAGCCTCTGGAAATTATAAAAGTTAAGAAAAAGTTATTCTTCCTTAGAGCATTTGTAAAGAATGCATCCCTATTGGTATTGATTTTAGCCCCATGAGATCTATGTTGAACATGAAACCTACAGAACTATAAAATAATACGTTTGTGTTATTTTAAGACACTACATTTGTGATAATTTGTTACAAGAGCAAGGGATAATAGATATATTCTCACTTCCAATTTAATGGATCTTTGATTGTGTCTCCTAGTACAAGTATTTCTCTCTTGAGGAATAAGTACTCTAAATCCACTGAGCTCAAGGTTGGTTGCAAAGCAAGGAATAAAAAACTTTTTCAGTGGAATGAGCCATTCTGGCCTTTGGTTTTCAGATCCATGAATTCTGGATTTTGGGGAATAATGACACATATTGGTTCCTGGCTGAAGACATTTTTCATATTCTATTGGAAAATGCCTTTTTTTTCAGTTTTATTTCTTAGCTGACAAATAACAAAGGCTTCAACAGGCCATTCCATTGTTCTATCAATTCAACTGCTTCTGGAGTTGATACATATTTAAGACTAGCTAATACTCTCGCTGTAAGCACATTTCCATGCTTTCTTCACTGTATAATACATTCCTTTGTTAGAGGTAATATTGCTGCAGTTTTTTAAGGAATCATGTAAACCTAGAAATGGCAGTGCTGTCATAAATTTTGTGGGCAGAGAAGGAGGTATAAATATTTAATATGTATCTCCTCCCAGGAAGACAAACACAAGACCGTTTCCATTGTGGAAGGAGTTCAATGTAATTAACATGCCTCAAAGTGTCTGGCTGATTTTGACCTGGAATGCTGCCATAACCAAAGCTTAGCAGTGTCCTTTGCATTTGGCAGTGTGGATACTTATGATATTTAGACCAGCTTTGTTGAACTCATAAAGAGCTTTTATCTCTGCCTTTGCCTAGTGATTATCCTCTGAAATGTGTGTAAATGTTGGTACTGTGTAATAAATATATGTGTGAATCTGATTTTACAGTCCACTTCTTGTGCTATCACACTCATCTTCAAATATTCTTTTATGTGTTCCTAACCAACAAGTTAGATACTGCATCTGAGTAAGTGTAGATTTGTATCTCAGAGTATTTCTTCCTATAAAATAAACATCTATATGACATGACATTTTTTAAACTGGAAGCCTACTGTTTTATTTCTGTATTTTAGGGTTACCCTATAATGCAGCAACTATTCATTTCTAGCTGGCTCCACATTCCCATGCAGACCCATCTGTATTGCTGGCCTTCACTTTTCTTCCTTTCTCCATGAGGCCATAAGTACTTATGAAGCTTATTTTTGCCTTTTGGAATAGCTGGGGTCAGTTGTCATACAGTGGGATGCTGCTCTGCACATTAAATGTTATGATTTGATGGATCAATAACACCCAGTCCAGGTAGAGAATTTAGGTGATAGAGTTATTTGATGTGCCATGATCCAACACTGAGTTTCTACCATTATCTACTTTTCAAATAGAGAATAGGTATGAGCAGAATATGGGATGGCCTCACTCTAAAACTCTAGGGATTTGTACCATGATTCAACTCTCAGGGCCTGGAAGAAATTCCACAGAACCTCTCTATCTAGACTAGACACTGCTCATACCACCAAGTCTGTTGGATCATAAGGTCCAGGCGTTAGGGCAGCTTGCCAGGTAGTCTAGACCTGCTATACAGCCCTCTTTTTCTTCTTTTTTCTTTTTTTCTTTGTGTGTGTATGTGTGTTTCTTTTTTCAAAACAAGAAGCCTCACTGGCTGTCCAGTTAAGGGATCAGAAAGTCTCTGACCATTGTACTTTTAATTTTTTTTTTACAATTTGGCATACTCCTATGGTGGCCTTCTACTTCAGAGAAGCCTCTTGAGAATTGTGGGATTTTCTAACTTCTATCTGATAATGAACCAGTGTAAGTTCTTTGAGATGAGAAGAAGAATGTATTTTTAATAGACTCTATAATGACAGGGGATAAGGGTTGTTATTGACTTGAAGTATGATATTGAGGGTGTATTGTTATCATGGACGTAAGAAGGCAAGGTGCTTCTGATTACCCTTACCAAGCGGTATAGAAAGTAAAAATTTCATAGGTTAATAGCTGCCACTAGCTGCCAGGAACTGAGTTGATTTGCAGTTTGGTTTTTGCTCGGCAAAAACTGTAGTTTGAATTGGCTTTACCCACCTGATTAAGATTACCAAAATCTACAGTTGTTGTTTAGGAAATGAACACATCTCAGTTTTCCAGTGGTTAAAACATGTATTGAATAGGAAAATGACATCTATCACCACCTCTGCATCCTTTGAATCTTTGAAAATGGCAATAATCTCTGCAATACCCCCAGGAACATAGTGCTGATTTTTAGTTTACTTTGTTGGTGATGTGGGTGAAAGTTAGTTCTTGGGACATTCTTCTGGTCCTTCCCACAAAATTAATTACGACTCCGTTGGTGCAGGAATGAATGCAGGATTCTGCCAGTTGCTAAACTTATCTGTTCTCAGTATGAATTTCGGGGGTAGTAACTACAGGAAAGTTCTGTAGTCCCGCTAATATTATTGTGAGATGAACTAAGGCCAAAACTCCATCTGTCATCTAACTTCCATAAGCCCTAACTCTGACCCTGTGGTCCGTGATGGCTTTTTGTTTTCTCTGGAGACTGGAAGAAGTTTGGAGCCAATATCTAATGTCTCTTAAAATGTTTGGGTTTTGACCTTCCCCTAATGCATGGTCACCTTGGCACATAGCTGCAGGTCTCTCTGGGGAAAGAGTGTAAAAGATTTAAAATATATACATTTTAGCATCCTTCATCAAATAGATGTGGTCTATTTTTAACTGGAGGAGCGTTAAGTTGTGAACTGGGAAAATCTTGAGTCCTTACTACTGTACTTGAACTTAGATTTGTCTACTAAATCTATAATGTTTCCACTAATTTTTTGTCAAGAAACACCTTCATAGGCTTGGTAGTCTTGACATTTATTTTATTCAATGATCACGTAGCCATTGCCACAGAAGCCCACTATTCAAACCACTCTGATTACCATTTTCCCCATGGCCTTGGTCAACCTGTCTGGCTGTGATTGCAATTACTGCTGTCTGGCATCTAGTACTCTAAGATCCTCTTATTTTTACTGAAATTAAAGAAATAATTTTCACTGCACTATACACCATCATCACTATCATCTCAAACTTGCAGAGCTCTTCAAGGATGCTTGTGGCCTCTCTGCAATACATTTCTTAATATCTTAGTAAGGTTAGTATCCTATGGGCTCTCCCATGAGAAGAGATTAGGAGGTGATTGATTGGATTGCATACAATGGATACATTTTATCTCTCTGAGCTGTAAGACTTTTCTCTGAGATGCCAGGGGAGTTCTGTCATCTCAAATAACTGTAGGCACTGTTGGGTTCAAGTTTCACTTACCAGTTCAGCAGATTGTTGACACTGCTACCAGGTCCTTTTTTTTTGAAACAACTTCGCACTCTGTGGCCCAGGCTGTAGTACAGTGGCATGATCATGGCTCAGTGCAGCCTCGACCTCCTGGGCTCAAACGATTTTCCCATCTCATTCTACCAAGTAGCTGGGACTACAGACATATGCCACCACACTTGACTAACTTATAAATTTTTGTAGACACAGGGTCTTGTTATGTTGCCCAGGCTGTTCTTGAACTCCTGGGCTAGAGTGATTCTCCCACCTGGGCCTCCCAAAATGCTGAGATTACAGGCATGAGACACCCACAGCTCCTGCTTGAACCAAGACATTAAGTCATAAATCCGTAGTAAATGTACTCATTTACATAAATTTGACCTAGTATTTTGTTTTCCTTATATTAATAGTGTAGGAAGACATTATGGTACATGTCCTACAGATACAAATTGACAAGATCTTGCCAATTTAGTCTATAAGATGTGTCCTTAAAGAATATGTCTCATGTATTTTCTGAGTAATTTTGGGTTCTAATTCTGTTTATGAGCCTGGAGGCAAGGAGTGATAATGAAGGCCCCCAAGGAGAACCTGTATGACTTTTAGAGACAAATTTCCCAGGTGAAATCAGTGTATCTTTTTTTTTTTTTTTTTTTTTTTAATTTTAAGGACAGGAAGTATTGCTTTCATTAGCAAGGATGTTTCTTTCTTTAGCATAAGAGTCATTGAAAATTAAATTGATGCCAAAACTCTGTAACTCTTTTAATTAATTAATATGTGAACTTAATTGTCATTGACAAGTAATTTGCTGTTGCAGACAATAATATGTTCCTTTAAAGCTGGCATAGTTTTCCTGATTTTCCATTTGTGCCTTTAATTTTGAATTCATGACTTTCAATAGAAACTTTTCTTTGTGTGCTTTCTCAAGTGGAATCAGAGCAACCAACTCACCTTACAATCATAATCACCATTGTCACCACAGTGACCATATGCTGCAGCCCATAAACTGAACAACCATGATACAAGTGTATGCCATAGACTACCAGTATAACCTCAATGTGATCATTGAAGACATGTGCAACCAAACCCCAGAATTCAATTTTGATGGCTGTTTCCTCCCTCAGGTTACTTCTGGTAAAAATTACTTTATTGATTAGGAAGCCCATCAGGAAAGAAATGGCACAATTGTAAAGGTAGAGAGAATTAAATACAGCAACAATTTGATCAAATAGTAAGACGAACAAGTTCTGGGAATCTAATGTACAGCATGGGTGATGATGGATGTTTTAGCTAATTTGGCTGTGGCAATAATCACACTGTGTACATATATCAAATTATGTTGAACACCTTGAATATAAACAATCTTTATTTGTCTATTAAGTATTCTAAAATAAAAAAAATTACAGAGACAATTTGCAAAGGTGTGTGGGAAGGTTAAGGAAATAAATAAGTGCTTTCAATGAAACTAGAATCTTGCAACATCTGGAAGCTATGAATACCCCTTAGTTTGAAGACCTGGGGGCAAAAAGCAGTTGTCAGAGTCTAATGCCTTAAGAGAATAGCACCCAGAAAATAGCTGTTTTTGGGTAGAAGAATACTGTTATTGTCATGCCTATTAATGAGGACTGAAGGGAATACATTCTCTGATACCTTTTCTCTGATCTACTGCTAGAGTATCCCATTCAAGGATCCTACCAGAAGCCAGAAGACAAGAAAGCCCAGATGATACAGTGCGTTCTTCCCACACTTCAGGCCAGAGAAAAGGTTCATTAGGTGGAAAGTGAATGTTGCTGGGACCAGCAGAGAATATGGAGAATGCCCTATTTCAGTGAATCCAAGTTGTCATTGAGTATAAGACTCATTTGAGTTTTAGAGATATTAAAATGGGAAAAATTTGCTTTAAATATGTGTTTAAACTTAATAAAATACCGTAATACAGAAATAGGCAAGGATACAAATTTTAAAATTATTTACATGGTTTAAAAACACAGCAGGCCCTTGAGGTAGTTATTTATTTTAATGGCACATTAAATGTACCATGTTTTCTGACAGTAGCAGAAAATTGAGTACTATACTTTCAAGACAGTAGCGGGGACAAAAAAAAAAAAACCCTTGAGCAATAAAAATTTTATTATTTGATGAAATGAAGCAAACAATCTGGATTTTTTTTCTTTAGGTTAATTTACTGAAGAATTAACCATATCAAATCTTTGTTTTAAGGTATAATGATTCTAGTCCTAATGTGAAGTAGATCCTTCAGAAGGAATTTGGATATGGGAGCATTTTCAGTAGAAAAAGAATGGGTTTAAGCAAGGCTAATGAGACAACTCTTGTCTGTGACTTTTTGTATTTTTATACATTAGAGAAGATTGTTATTTGATTTTATTTCTATGTCCAGCTCAAGGTAAATTTGGGAGTCACCTTCATTTGACCACTTTCACCTCAGCTTTCTTAATTTTGCCATTATAAGATAATAACTATAAAAATTTATCTTGATGAAAATCAAATAGTGGGAAAAGGGAGATCTAAATAGGAAGTTTGAGAAACTGCAAAATCTATGCCGGCTGAGAGACTAGTCAAGATATTGGCTTATAAAATTAATAAATTGTTAGAAGTGAGCAGAAATATAATTTAGAGAGATTTGGCACTCATTGTATACCACCAAGTACTGAACAGGAAAGATACTTTCCTACTGGGAAAAAATTGCAGTTTCTTTAGAGAAAAACACAAAAGCACCTTCAGGAGAAGGAGTGTTGAAATCAAATAATAATTTTAATTTATGTTGCTTTTCATTTGAAGAACTCAGTCACATTTGCTTATCAGCTTTCAGAATGTAGTTGTAAATCGTGTTTGAATTATTGTAATCCTTTTTTTGTTACAAATAAATTGGGGCATAGATAAATTGACATGTAGTAACTGCTATTGAGGTTATTTAAAGAGGGTGATTTCTAGGAATCATGCTAGTTTTGGTGTCTGATAGAATAAGGGACCCTTCAGACAGAACCTGTCCTTTCTAGAATCCCTATTCATAATGGAAGCTTTAGAAAGTCATATTTTTATTATGTACTCTCCTTCCTTCTCCTCATACTCAGCCATGTCTGATTATATCACCACTGGGTACATGATCCAGGGATAGGTAGATTTTGACCGGTAGCCTGGTCAAGCAGGGATGATCTCTTTCCAAGCAACACTTTTGGTAGAAATTGTTAGAATCAAGAAATTAGAAGTAAAAGTAGAACTGATGAAACACACGTAGAGTAATTGTGATACTCATTCATAGTATTTCCAGAAACAGCAGTAAAATAGACTTTCCAAAGAATTAAAGATGAGATCCGTTCTTTAATTCTTTTCATATTTTTAAAATTAAACCTCACTTAGTACATTAAAATACACATATCAGAATGTCAAGGGTTAGAGAGTTTATTCAATTCCAAGGCAACATGTTAGCCTGGCAAAGTTCATGGATGCTAGTCAAATACATGAAACTCCTGGAATAGAGAAAAAGGTTTATTTATTACTTACAGCAATAGCAGTAGGCAGAGTATCAATATTTTTGTGCTGGCTTGACAAGTTGCAATTCCTACAAGGTGACATTAAGGAAGCAAGATGACATCTGTGTATGCAATGGATAGCACGACAGAACTCTGAGCTGAGGAAACTTGAATCTTTTATAGCGGGCAATGCACATACCTGTCCTTTTCTTAGGAGGCAGACCCTGCAAGCTGTAAGCAAACCTGTCCTTGCTCCAAGGGCGATATTATCTCTGTCTTCCATGGCTGTTTTAAGTGCAAACATACTTAGAAAAATAGCCTAGAAAAAAGACAGACAGTGCCTTTGCTCACAAGTTGTACAGAAACATGAGATACCACAGAGAATTGTCTCTCAATATAGTTTAGCAGATATATAAAATTATTTATTAATATATGAGATATAAAAATCAATGGAAAATATTAAGAATCTTAATCTTTGTAATACATGTAAACATTTCATATACAGAGAAATGGTAATTAAGTTAGGTTTTTTAGTATTACTAGACTATGTACTTCAATTTATTTCTAGATGCATGAACTTATTAATGCAACTAATGTAATATGTAAGATCTTTAATCCTAAATGATTAAACTTTGCTTTAATTTTTTTCTGTGCTTATTCCACTAAGTTTAATACCTAAGTTTTCATGTTTCTAAATTGTACATAATACATTTTAATATGTAAAATGCTTTGATTCTGAAACATACTTCTTCAGGTAATGATCAAATAAATAGATTACAAAAACATAATCTGCATAGATATTGATCCACTCAAGGATTCTATTAAAAGTTATATTGCTTGAATATATAGTTGATATTTTCATTATTACTTTCTTTGAGTAATCCTGAGTTTAGGGTCTAATATCCAGAAATGTAGCCCTCCAATTTATTAAACATCATAAAAAATTTATTTTACTATGATGAGTAGATGTTATATAGTTTAGGGTATTATAATCTGTATTTC
Organism: Rhinopithecus bieti; assembly: GCF_001698545.2. Taxonomy (NCBI): domain Eukaryota; kingdom Metazoa; phylum Chordata; class Mammalia; order Primates; family Cercopithecidae; genus Rhinopithecus; species Rhinopithecus bieti. Next base: position 659,821 of record NW_016816334.1, on the reverse strand, counting down.
TATATATGTCTATTCAGGATGCTCTAGTGGTTTCCAAAAGAAATACAAATAGTTATTTCAAGGGTATTGAGATACTCCTTGCTCCTCAGTTTATATGACTGTATCTTCTATTTTCAGCAACATGTACAAAAACCCATGAACTTGATTTTTTATTTTGATAACAGTAGTCAACATTTTAGCATTTTAACTAAATCTAATCCTGAAAATATGAATTTCTTTTGGGGGAAAAATGATTTAATGGATGCAAGATTTGTCCATATCACATTTCCATAAAGTTTCTTTCCAAAATTTGTCTCCTGAACATCTTCAAAAAATTATCATCAGTCCTAACAATTCCAAATGTTCTTGGCTAAAGCCTCTCGTCTCAGGTGTGCATATTGTTTGTCTTTATCTTAGTCATCAATCTGTTGATTTATATCGGAATCTAAGCATGTCCTGCCATATAAACATTACTGTCAGGAGAACTTATTGTATAATAGAATATTATAGAACTTCGCTCAATTCATTAAGCTCTTACACTTTATTTTCCTAGTGAGCTTGGAAAGTATCTTCACAGTTATTCTTCTCCACAAACACCGTGAGTGTCCAAAACATTCATATCTCTGTACCCTTTCTCGGCACTCTTCTGAAGCTAGAGCCACCCCTATTATCTCATAGCTTGTTTTATTTGTTCTTATTGCACTGTCTTCTGTCTTACTAAGCAGTCAAATTATTTTTACTGTCATATAATACTTACGTTTAGTACCACTATTTTTAAATTGGAAATTGTTATCCTGACATCTGTCCCTTTATATAAATGAGAAATATTTCTCAGATCTCCAGAGCCCTCTGTGTTTAAAGGTAATTAAAAACTTTCTTCTAGAATCCCTACAAATGAGTCTAAGATCATTTTATCTATCTACACTTTTCAAATAAATATTAATTGTGGATTTTTTAACAGAACTTGTCTCCATTGATTACTCAAAATCACAGAATAGTTAGGATTAAGGTGAGCCTAAACTTGTTCCCTCAACAGTTCAATAAATTAGGTATCTTAATCTTCTGTAAATTGATATTTTCTAAATTATAATTTGATTCTCATTACTGTTGGAATTTTCATTTTTTCCTAGACCTTTCCAATGGACAGAGTTAAATAAATATAAACTCTATTTGAATCATTCAGATTATAATTTGGATATTCTGTTTAGTATTTGCTGCTCTTATTTAAGTATTGGGAAATGTGTGGTTGGATAGCAAGCATCCTTTTTACACTGTTGTAATGCTATGATTAAAAACATTTTAATTATGTGAAATTTTAAATATGCACAGACATATGCAAGAGTAGTATACGTCCTCTGTGTACCCATCACCTACCATCAATTCAGTGACATACTTGGTTTAATTATGTTCCTACACTCAGCCCATCTGTATTGTTTAGAAACAAATTCCAGATATAGCATTTTTCATCTTTAAATACTGAATGTTTTAAAAAGATAAATACCTTTCTAAAAGTATAATACCATTCACCAATTAGCAGTAAATAATAATTCCTTAGAATAAGTTTGTGTTCAAATCATCCCAATTGCCTACTTTTTTTTGTGTGTGCCAATTTACTTTTCATTACTGTGACTTTGTTTGGCATGTTCCTGGGTCCCTTGCCTTTTCTGTAGATAGATAGATAGATAGATAGATAGATAGATAGATAGATAGATAGATAAGTTTTATTAGATGCAGGTTTGATTTTTGAAAATATCATGTGGCCAAAATTACTTTATGAGTGGAATTTTGTACTTCCATCAGAAGGTACCTAATATCTCACCATCCTTCATTTTATGATATTAAGAAATATTGATAATAACTCTTTAGATTATTTAATTGTAGAATTGCAAAATAGTAATGTTCTAATTTTATTTTTTTACTTCCTTTCATTAAAAAGCTGGAATACTATTATAAAGAGAAGCTTCTTGCTTATCAATTATTTGATTTAGTTACTCCAAAGTTTTGTTGATACAGAGAAGGATAAATGCTTAATTATTTCCCTCAGTGTGCCAACTTTCATCACACTTAGTTGCTTTCCTAGAATCCTTCTAAGGAGGCCACCAAATGTACTTTTAAAATATACTTGTAAACCCATATTTAGTTTGTTTCAATCCATTGTAGTTATTATACTTATCGAGGCTCAAATAACCCCACCTCTATCTAGGGGAAAACTCTTCAAGTTGAATCTCTGATCTTTTTGATGTTTTAATATTTTTATTACTTTCTACTGTGTTCAGATGTCCCCAGATTCATCTTGTATATTTTATTTTCTAGCCTTATAATTACCTATTTCTTTATGAGACGTTGGTATAATCTAGGCAGTAGGGATGCTCTTTACTGTTGGAATTTTCATTTTTTTGTAGACCTTTTCAAAGGACAGAGTTAATAAATTGCACCTTTTTAAAACATAAAAAAGTTAAGTTTATTTTATTATTTCTGACTCAAAATTTTTTTACTTGTTTTACTTGAATTTGCTGATTTTATATTTATTTCTCTTAAACCATAAACTTTGATTTTTTTCTAATGATGCATACATAATTGTGTATCTCACCATTTTATATATAAAACAATTTCAAAGATGTTATTTTGAGTGATAGTCTTCCAGCTCTGCAGAAATTATTAAATAGTGCTTATTATTTTGAACATTCCCACCCGACACAAACAAAAACTAATCACTAAGTCGAGACTTGGAAATCAAGGACATGGTCTATGATGCCTTCCTGGCAGAGCATTAAACTTTAATTGTCATTCTTGGTTATATTCTAGAAGCCACTATGACTTTGGACCATTGGCATAAAAAAGGCATTATTAGGTTAGTTTTTAATACCTATGTTGCTCATGACTGCAATACTATCTTTGCTTACTGTGTATAAAATTTATATTTTACCAAATATTTGTTTTGTTAAAATTGCTCTATATCCTTTTGTGTGTCAGCTAATTAACTCTTTTTTCACTATAAAACCTATGAAGACAATAAACCAACCTACATATAGTAAAATACAAATTGTAGGATCTAATCCCTTTGTGTATAGCAAATAGCTAGGAGAGGTTGGGCTTGATATTTATTAGAGAACTTTCAAGGAACCATGTAATTTTGAAGAGAATACTTCTTGATCAGAAGGTAAAACAACTAGAATGTTTTTAAAAATTTGATATTAAAGTTGTGTTGAAACAACTAGAATATTTCTTCAAACATTAGTTTTCTTCCTGTGTTAATCTTCAAGCCATAGCTTTATTTCTTAATGTGGTGTACAATGGAATTCTCAAATCTAGGCAAGATGTTCCATTCAGCCATCCCAGGTCCATTATGTTGATGTTAAGAGGTTTTTCTTTTTTGGATAGTTTTGAATTAGCAATTATACAACCAAAGAGAATGATTATTGCTTAATCTTGGGACTGTCATTATAAAATTAACAATCTATCTCACTTCTTCACTGGGGAACTTTCTCTTTTGCTTCCTGTGGGTAAAATAAAATCACAAATATGTTTAGTGCTTTCTTGTTCTTCACATTTCGTTCTCTTTAAGTGAGAGAAAACAATTGATTGGGTATAATTTAATTGAATTTTAACTTTCTAATAATTAAACATTTAGTTTTGAGCTAAGAGTTTTTATTACTATGGTTTTATTATGCCTGACGCTCTTCATAGGCTGCAGATAAATCTTTAGAGGGACTATAGAACTGTTATAGGAAAGCAAAAATATGAACAGCAAATGAGTGATTCTGTTGGTCTTATGACTTTTCTTTCAACATTACTTTCTCAAATAAACTGAAGAAATAGGACTATAACATTTTCTTTGTAGGATAATAGCTGTAACAGCTTGACTAATTAAATAGGTAAATTACATTTTAAAATTCATTTTGTAGTCCAAGCAAGAGCTTTTGATCACTATAGTAAAACAGAAATATCAGTGTTTTCAAAATTAATGAATCACTCATATTACAGGTCCAATCCTCAGCAGCACTATGATATCCTCCTTAAAATATTCATGTGCTATCTCAGATGTCATATTTTAAAATTAAATTTTAAGCTAATTATCCAGAAAGTATTACTAGAACAAATGATGATAATACCCATGGGATGAAGATGGAAATGGGACAGATTTTATTTTATAGGGGATCAAATGTCTGTAAGTTGTCTCAAAATGGACCTCCAATTTTGAAATTTAGGTCAATAACCTCTAAAGGAAGGTTTTTCCACCTGGCATACTTCAGATCAAGTACTCTTAGCACTAATATGAACTATTTATTTTTTTCTGAGATTGAACAACTGTGGAAAAACTAAACTCATCTACATAAACTTCTAGTACCAGGACTTTTAACTGCTTCATTTTGTTTCATCCATTTTGAAATCATATGTGTATTCACTTGATTTAATAATTTTACAATGTATACATATATCAAAACATCACATTGGACCCAGAATTATATACAATTATGTTCTGTCAATTACAATTTAAAATAAGTAAATAAATAATAATAATAAGAAGAACTTTTTAAGAAAAGATTGTTCCTGCTTTGGCTTATGTCATACTAACTATCAGGACTTTTTTTTTTAAAAAAGGCATTCTATACATGAGTATGACTAATCCATTTACTAGAATTGTGCAACAATTAAATATTTAATTTAAGAAATAGCTCCTCTTTTTTTTCTCACTAATAACTTGGAGGACTTGAAAAAAGAAAATTTTCTCATAATTCTCTAAACACATCGTAGACACAGCTCAACAGCATAATGGAAAACCACCATGATTCAGCCTTATGTTTGGAGGTAGAGATACAGCTAGTGTACCATGTGAATGGATCAGTTTAGGGGCCTTTTAAATCCAAGGAATGGGTGAGATTTAAGATAAATTATTTTAATTGAATAAATTTAGTTGAGTAGGGGCAATGGAAAAAATTAAGATCTACAAAACCAGAAACATCCTATTAACCAATAAAATAGAAAATAGTGAGTGATGGAAAGAAAAGCTGACATATTATCTAGAACTAGAAATTTAAAAAAAAAACACATTTACAATAGTTTTTTTTTTTTTTTTTTTTTTTTTTTTTT
>NW_016816334.1:638090-654451 GCF_001698545.2 Rhinopithecus bieti | reverse complement strand
AAAAAAAAACCTTTTACAAATTTTTTTTTTTTTTTTTTTTTTTTTTTTTTTTTCCGATTTGGAGTCTCACACTGTCGCCAGGGTTGAGTGCAGTGGCACCATCTCAGCTCACTGCAACCTCCACCTACCAGGTTCATGGGATTCTCCTGCCTTAGCCTCCCAAGTAGCTGGGATTGTAGGCACTCGCCACCATGCCTGGCTACTTTTTTGTATTTTTAGTAGAGATGGAGTTTCACTATGTTGGCCAGGTTGGTCTCGAACACCTGACCTCGTGATCCACCCACCTCAGCCTCCCAAAGTGCTGGGATTACAGACATGAGCCACCACTCCCAGCCTACAATGGCATATAAAAAATACTTAGGAATAAATTTAACCAAAGAGATAAAAGATGTTTATGTACCCTGAAAACTAGAAAACATATATGAAAGAAATTGAAGACACAAATAAATGAAAAGATATCCCATGTTCAGAGATTGGAAGAATTAATGTTGCTAAACTGTCCATACTCCCCAAAGTGATCTACAGATTCATCTCAATTTCTATCAAAATCCCAAGGACTTTTTTTTATAGAAATAGAAAAAAAAATTTTAAAATTCATATGAAACCACTAAAGACTGCGAATTGCCCATGCAATCTTGAGCAAAGGGAATAAAGCTATAGTAATCAAAACAGCATGGTACTGTACAAAACAGGCATGTAGTCCAAAAGAACAGAATAGAAAGCCCATAAATAAATCCTTGCATTTATGGTCAACTGATCTACAACAAAGTTGCCAAGAACACACACTGGGGAAAGGAGAGTTGCTTCAGCAAATGGTGTTGAAACAACTGGATATTCATATGCAAAATAAACTAGACCCTTATCTCTCACTAGATATAAAATCAACTAAAATAAAGACTTAAATGTAAGACCTCAAACTGTAATACTTCTAGAAGAAAATGGGATAAATGCTTCTTGACATTGACCTGGGCAAAGATTCTTTTCTTTTTTTTTTTTTGTATGTGACCTCAAAAGCACAAGCAACAAAAGCAAAAATAGACAAATGGAATTACAGCCAAGTAAAAGCTTTTGCACAACAAGAAAATAACAGAATGAAGAGACAACCTATTGAATGTGAGAAAATATTTGCAATCCATACCTCTGATAAGAGGTTAAATATTCAAAATACTTAAGAAACTCAAACAACTCAATAGTAAGAATGCAAATAACCCAGTTACAAATTACAATTAATAATTGGGTTATTTGATTTCCTTTAGGATTTGGCAAAGTACCTAAAAAAATTTCTCAAATAAAGATATACAAATGGCCAACAAATATATGAAAAAAATTGTTAATATCACTAGTCATCAGGGAAATGCAAATCAAAACTATAATGAGATATTACCTTATACTGTTAGGATGGCTATTATCAAAAAGACAAGAGATAAGTGTTAAGGAGGATATAGAGAAAAGGAACCCTTATACATTGTTGGTGGGGATGTGAATTAGTATAGCCATATTGGAAAATAGTGGGGAGGTTCTTCAAAAAATTAAAAATGGAGCTATCATATGACTCAACAATTCCACTTTTGGATGTATCTAGAAAGGAAATGAAATCATTGTGCTGAAGAGGTATCTGCACTCCCACTTGCATTGCAGCATTGTTCACAGTAGCTAAGGCGTGAGAAAGACCTAAATGTCATGGATGAATGGATGGATTAGGAACATGTGGGAAATATACAACATTTTTAAGATTGAATAATATTCAGTCTTAAAAAAGAATGAAATTCTATCATTTGAAATAACATGGATAAAACTAGAGGAAATTGTGCTAAGTGAAATAATCCAGGCACAGAAAGACAAGTACTGCATAATCTCATTTATATGTGGAATTTTTAAAAGTCAAATTTATAGAAGTAGAATGTATGATGGTAGTTACTAGAGGCTGCAGTGTGGGATAGAGAAGATGTTCAAAGGATACAAATTTTCAGTTAGACAAAATAAAAAGTTCAGTAGAGCTATTGTAAAAGATGGTGATTACGGTTAAAAACAATGAATTGCATACTTAAAAATTGCTAAGATAGTAGATTTAAGTGGTCTCACCACAAAAAAAAAAATGGTAAGTATGTAAAGTAATGGATAGATATGTTCATTAGTTTGATTTAACCATTTTACTATATATATATATCTCAAAACATCACATTGTACACCATACATACAATCTTTGTCAATTAAAAATTAATTAAAAGTCAAAAAATGAAAAGCAAAATGACCCCCCAAACAAACATACAAACAACAAAAAAATAGCTGACTTTCATGTATAACCAGACCACAAACAAATTTTAAATTTAAAACACCGTAGCTAGGGTTTTGTTGGGTTTCGTTTACTATCTAAGAGTCTAGGTCCCAAACTTACATTCCTGCTATTTAGTACAATGTTTGAAATTCCACTATTAGAGATTCATTTGGAATGACAGCCAGGACAGGTTTCGAAGAAATAAAAAACAAATTTGTAAAATTATTATTGATCTATATCGGATTTTTTATCTCTTATTTTTGTACTGGTAGAGTGGTAAAGGGGGAAAACATGTTTGTGAAATATAGCCTTCCTCATTTAGCAGTTTAAGTGAACTGGAGGCCAAGGATTACTATTCTCCAAGGAAGCAAATGCCAGTATTTGGAGAGGGAAGTGGGAACAGGAAAAATCAAACTATTATCCTTCCTAGAAGGTTGCTCAGGCATCCTGCAACAATTGCTGCTTGGCAGGCTGAAGCCAGATATCCTTAAACAGAAGACAACTTTGCATTTCACAATTAGAGATGAAAGCTTACCATACAAACAAATAGAACAAGCAGAGTTAACACAGAGGAAACGGGTTTTTTCAAAGTATAAATGTATTTGAATCTTTCTCGGCTTAACAAAGAGATTTAGAAATTTGTTTACATTTGGAATGGAGAGTTACAGATGGGGGCAGAGGAGAAGGGAAAGGTTGTAGAGAATTTGCTTCACAAATTTATCTGTGCAGCTCCACTCATTTTTCTTGGTCAGTGATATATCCAAACTATGGCTAGAATGCACGTAAGTAGGACTAAAGCTGTTAAAGCACCTGCCGAAGAAACTAGTGGATATTCTTAACCATATTTAATCAATACAGAAAAGATACTTGATAAGATGATATGAGAAAAAAAATCATAGACTTTTCAAGAAGATGAATGAGGAATGGCTCTTGGAAATTACATTTCACCTATATGATGCTTTTCTCTTCTTGCCTATAGTTAGGGAAATGTAATGTCTTTTTCTTTTGTTACCTAGTTCTCTATCTTCCACTGATCTTCTTTATGTCCATAAAGTCTATACTCTTTACCTAATCTATGCCATACATATCACTTTCTTATACTAGGTCTTATTTAATACAAGTAACTTTTGTTCTTTGAATTTACTCAGTTCCTGGGTTTATATAACTTGTTTGGATAGTTGTGTTCACATGGTGAAGGATGTTGTGATATCTGAATATCTGAATCTATTTGGTTCCCTTTAGATATGGGATAGTGAGAGGTTTGGATAATGATGAGTTTTTCTGAAAACTTATTTGAATCCATGTGAAAATAGAAAATAGAATTCAACTAGTAATCATTAATTGCTGTTCTGAAGAATTCTTAGTCCTCTTGTCAGCAATTTGTCAGTGCTCATAGTGTGTTTGCCGTGTTATTGGTGGTACTGATGATTTCAGAACAGTGAGCTTAGAGAGAAAACATATCCTACCTGAATAAAGACTGGGATTTAAAAGCAGAAAAGCATGTGTAGCCTGCCCCTCCCTTTGTCACCAGCCAGGCTTCTCTCTCCAGCCAAACAGGCCTGTAAGCTACTCTGAGGATGTGGGATGAGGGTCTGGGTCAGCAGGCAGGCAGTGACAAGGTTGAACTTCAGCACTGCCCCCAACTGCAAGGGGAAGAGCAAGGAGTCTGACCTGGCCTTCCTCAGGTTCTTGGGGGTCTGGCCAGATGCTAGGAGTGGGTAGAGAATTGTAGCAGAGCAGAGACTTAGAAGATAGAACACTTGATCAACTAAATAAACATTATCAATTATGTGCCAAACACTTTGAGAACTCTATGATCTGTAGACCTTGTATTTACAGGGCAGTTCTTTGAGATAATGCAATATCCACACGATGTGCTCTTACTAATCATTTAGACAATCCACATAGTAGACACAGAAAATGAATAAAAGAATTGAGGGAAGATGAAATCAGGACATGGAAACAGGAAAAAAAATGACCAAACTTCTCAACAGGAAAAGGAAATAACATAAAGAAACTAGTAACAGCAATGCTCAGAATCCCAAGTGCAGAAGGAGATGAGGACATTTTACCTCTAACCCTTGAAGAGAAGCAAAACAAAGAATACCTAAAATTTCGATTCGAAATTTGTATTCTTTCAGGAAAGCAAAACATACCTCTGTATAAACATGAAGCTGAGGAAATCCCAGGTCTCTTTGCTCCTGATAACTTCTAAGAACTGCTGGAGTGGCTGATAAATTCTGGCAAAGAGGTCCTGAGAAAGCACTTTGAGACAACTATAGTTAATGCACTGTTCTGCTAAGAAACCCATCAGAAACCGATGCTAGAGATCTGTGAGAGCTGTATTCAGGTAGAAATGTTCAGGGAAGTGAGAAACTCACTCTTCTTTCCCTTATCACTGTCAATACAGAGGACATAGTGGGGGAAGAGCATCACCTGTGTTGGCGAGGTTTGTCCATGAATCTCATAACCTGAAAGAGGATTTTGTAGGCTTCCCAACTTAGGAAGCTATGCACAAATTTTGGCTGTAAAATTCCACACTGTGGCAACTGAAAAGTGGGGGCTACAAATAGAGTATTGTTATGGGTAGGCTTCCATTCTGTCCACTGAATTTTCTTCTAAAATGAAAGTAGTTCCTTCTAGACTTTTACAAAAATATCCCCAAGATATCTACAGAGGAGATATCTCTCTTCTCCTTATGCCTTAAATACGTGGTTGGTAGAATCACTGACTGTTCTGGGGAGTTTCTGTTGCATTGGGAACAATTGAAGTTTGTTCATTTTTTTCTATCAATCAATTACCACAACTGCTTTTAGAACTTGAAATGTATTTTTTTTTTTTTTCTTTTTCTGAAGAGTGAAGAAAGGGGTGGCCGGGCGCGGTGGCTCAAGCCTGTAATCCCAGCACTTTGGGAGGCCGAGACGCGTGGATCGCGAGGTCAGGAGATCGAGACCAACCTAGCTAACACGGCGAAACCCCGTCTCTACTAAAAAATACAAAAAAACTAGCCGGGCGAGTTGGCGGGCGCCTGTAGTCCCAGCTACTTGGGAGGCTGAGGCAGGAGAATGGCGTAAACCCGGGAGGCGGAGCTTGCAGTGAGCTGAGATCCGGCCACTGCACTCCAGCCTGGGCGACAGAGCGAGACTCCGTCTCAAAAAAAAAAAAAAAAAAAAAAAGAAAGGGTTAAAGAACTGAAGGAAATTTGCCATTCACCATGGACAGGAAGGCAGGATGCTTTTGAAATTTTAGTGGGCCTCGTGAAAGCACTTGTTTTATGTTTGCATGGTACAAATAGTGACAAATATTAGATGCAATAATAATGCATTTGTACCGTGAAATACAGTAACAGGTTTTGATTTCATTGTTACCATTGTTGTTCTTTAAGATGTCCTTTTTTTTTTTTTTTTTTTTTTTTTACAAGAGACTTTCGGAAAAATCTCTAGGGGCAAACCTCTGAGGTCTTGTCTGCAGCCTGTAGCTTGACTGCAATACTGCAGTCACTCAGTAAAGTGATGGAAAAAAAATTGAAGTTTATAATGAGTTTTGGTTTGAGGAAGTCATAATATGACTATCCAATTTGATATTCAAATGAAATTCCCTGAGTAATTCCACAGAATTCAGCATGGTAACCTGAAATTCCAACTACCCTATGAGAGTTTTTATAAAGAAAAGCCATGTTCCGCCAGGCGCAGTGACTCACTCCTGTAATCCCAGCACTTTGGGAGGCCGAGGCGGGCGAATCACAAGGTCAGGAGACCGAGACCATCCTGTGAATGGTGAAACCCCATCTCTACTAAAAATACAAAAAATCGCGTGGTGGCGGGCGCCTGTAGTCCCAGCTACTTGGGAGGCCGAGGCGGGAGAATGACGTACACCCGGGAGGCGGAGCTTGCAGTGAGCTGAGATCCCATCACTGCACTCCAGCCTGGGCGACAGAGCGAGACTCCACCTCAAAAAAAGAAAAAAAAAAGAAAAGAAAAAAAGAAAAAAGAAAACCCATGTTCAACAGTGGAGCACATTATTCAGGAACTTAAAGGTAGATTTTCAGAACAGCACCTCAAAGCTCGTAAATGCTTATCTCTGGTACCCTCAGTCACAGGTCAGCTCAAATTTTATACATCAGAGGAACACTATACTGGCGTGTATAGAAGTGACTTACCCCATCCCAATATGCCCTCAGCCAAACTGCATTGTTGAAGAATCAAATGGAAAGACAGAGGGAAAAATACAGAGATTCCATCCACCATTTATGAAACTGTCCACTTGACTAAATCAAGATTTTACTAATGTGTATGCATTGCTGAAGGTCCTGTGTATTCTTCCTGTGATAAAAGTTGAGAATTAGTGGTATGAAAATGGACAAAAGCATCTCAAAACATACTTGAGGAACCCTTTGACAGACCAAAGGTCGAGTAACTTGACTTTGCTTAACATAAATTTTGATCTAAAGCATGATCTGGATTTAATGGTGGACACATATATCAAACGTTATCCAACTAAATCAGAATTCCCCACAGATAATTCAGAAATCATTACAGATACTGAAAAGCTTCTTTAAATGGACTTTATCTTACATTTGATATTTGGAAGAAAAGCTGTAAGGTGTATGCAGGTCAGTCAGTCACTGAATATCTTTGCCTATAGGCCTCCCATTGAATACATTAATTACTGATAATCTTACTATTTAAATGGCTCCTGTTTGAAATCTGATGCTTTGAGGACCTATTTTTTCTTCCAGAAGCTAGTATTGAAAACACTGTTTTATTTCTGCGTGTTCTCTGCTACTGCCACACTGGAATTGTTTTAGTTAAGTCATTTTACATATAACATTTATTATCGCTTTGGATTTGATTGTTGGATATTGAGTTATCAATTATTTGAAGAAATATATTTTGAGGAGGTGTAGGAGTAAGGAGTACATCTTATAATATGTTAAAATAAACCTTATAATTGACCTTTGACTAATAAGAGTTTCAGGTATGTTGTTAAAAATCTGTAATTGACAGTTAAAGAATGACCAGAGTGAGAAGCTTGTGAGATCAAGAAACAAGGACTTTAGAGCAGGTTTTGTCTTAGGAAATGAACTTAAAGGAACAAGTTACAGTTGAAGTTTGAATGGAAAAGCTGGCTGTTGTTGTTCCACATTTGGTTGTTACTGTTTATGTTTCTTTGTTGAAACTACATCATCATATGCTTTTTAGCAGGTGTATGTAGAACACTTTCATTTATGGTCAAGGCAGAATCAGAGGCCGTGAATACTGACAACTGACTTGTCTGTTTTCTTCTGTCTTTTTCCATGACTATATCTTCTGCCTCATCTTGATTTATAAACAAAAGCTGGAAAACTACAAAAATAAGTGTTTTGTATTTTATCTAGAAATATTACAGAAAATGTTGCCATTTTTGGTGAGGAAAATCAATTTTGTACAATTTATTTTAATGTAAATAAAATGTCAATTTTGTTTAAAAAAGAAAATATTCTGTATATTGTTTTTTATTATATATATGTATTTAGCAAGTTATATTTCTTTTATTTCACCAAATAAGTTCAATTAAATTAAACTGTTTTCTTCCTATTTGAAAATGGCAAATGAGAATGTCAAAAGAGAGAGTGCCAAGCTTTCTTTATGTGCTTATGAATTTTTTATTAAACAAGCCCATCAGGAATTTCCATGGCAGTGTTTTGGCACATTATCTTCCCTACCCACTTCTCCTGAAAATCATCTACAAATACATCTATAACTGCATTGCTGATTCAGCAAGAAGTCAAATAAATCCTCAAAAGGGAAACATATAGTGAAGATCATGAATCTAGAGTTGGGCGAGCAAGATTCAACTCCCTGCCTGTAAGGAACTCCATTTATCCATGGTTTGTTCCATGAACTTCATTTATATGGCTGCCTAGGACTATAGAGTCAAAAGACAAAGCCTAGATCCTGCTATGTCAGAAGTTTAACAAGAGAACCTCTGCATAAAGTCAGACCAGCGATGGTTACACCGTCTATAAAATAATCAACAAGGAATAATTACTCTTTGCAGAGGTTCTGGGTTCAGGGGTAAAATATAATATCTCTTTTTTTAAATTATACTTTAAGTTCTAGGGTACATGTGCATAACGTGCAGGTTTGTTACATACGTATACTTGTGCCATGTTGGTGTGCTGCACCCATCAACTCGTCAGCACCCATCAACTCGTCATTTACATCAGGTATAACTCCCATTGCAATCCCTACCCCCTCCCCTCTCCCCAAAATAGGCCCCAGTGTGTGATGTTCCCCTTCCCGAGTCCAAGTGATCTCATTGTTCAGTTCCCACCTATGAGTGAGAACATGCGGTGTTTGGTTTTCTGTTCTTGTGATAGTTTGCTAAGAATGATGGTTTCCAGCTGCATCCATGTCCCTACAAAGGACGCAAACTCATCCTTTTTTATGGCTGCATAGTATTCCATGGTGTATATGTGCCACATTTTCTTAATCCAGTCTGTCACAGATGGACATTTGGGTTGATTCCAAGTCTTTGCTATTGTGAATAGTGCCGCAATAAACATACGTGTGCATGTGTCTTTATAGCAGCATGATTTATAATCCTTTGGGTATATACCCAGTAGTGGGATGGCTGGGTCATATGGTACATCTAGTTCTAGATCCTTGAGGAATTGCCATACTGTTTTCCATAATGGTTGAACTAGTTTACAATCCCACCAACAGTGTAAAAGTGTTCCTATTTCTCCACATCCTCTCCAGCACCTGTTGTTTCCTGACTTTTTAATGATCACCATTCTAACTGGTGTGAGATGGTATCTCATTGTGGTTTTGATTTGCATTTCTCTGATGGCCAGTGATGACGAGCATTTTTTCATGTGTCTATTGGCTGTATGAATGTCTTCTTTTGAGAAATGTCTGTTCATATCCTTTGCCCACTTTTTGATGGGGTTTGTTTTTTCTTGTACATTTGAGTTCTTTGTAGGTTCTGGATATTAGCCCTTTGTCAGATGAGTAGATTGCAAACATTTTCTCCAATTCTGTAGGTTGCCTGTTCACTCTGATGGTAGTTTCTTTTGCTGTGCAGAAGCTCTTTAGCTTAGAGGAAAACCTAGGTAATACCATTCAGGACATAGGCATGGGCAAGGACTTCATGTCTAAAACACCAAAAGCAATGGCAACAAAAGCCAGAATTGACAAATGGGATCTAATTAAAATATAATATCTCTTGAGACAATCTTACTGTAACTCTTGTGAGATTTGTGGTCAAACCTAAGATCCATCCTACTGAAACTGAAGATGATCAAAGACAAAAAAGAAAATCTTAGAAGCACCCAGAGGGAAAGGACAGATTAAATACTGGAAACAACATTTAGATCAGCCAAATATTTCTCATCCTCAATAATGGAGTCAAAAAATAGCAAAATAACATTTTCAAAATATGATACAAAAATAAATCTTAACCTAGAACAGTATAACCGAGGAAGAGGGAGATATAAGGACATTTTCAGTGAGAGCTAAAAAGAGAGTTTATTAGTAATAGTTCCTTACTCAAAGATATTCTAAAGGATACACTCCGAAAGACTAGAAAATAATTCCACAATGAATATCTGTATTAAAAAAGGAAAGAGTTACCAGAATATGTGATAAAAATGGATAAATCACCACAAATGTTGTCTGTAAAACCAAAAGCAATAAAATATGATTTGTGAAATAATAAAAATAACTAAGATAGTGGAGAATAATAGCGTGTAAGTCAATGCTTAGATATTAAAATTAAATTATTTTGTTTGAGATGATAAAAATAATAATCTTTGAAGAGTGAAATATGCTTCTAACATTTTATGGTAAACACTAAGAGTAACTTTCAAATTCACAGAGAGAAAAAAATGGCATAGGAAAAAAGTTCTTAATCAATTCAAACAAATGGAAGAAAGAAGGAGGACATGTGCATGTATTACAATTTGCCAAGCATTATGGCTCCTCTTGTTGTTGACAATTATACTTCTCTACTGCCTTGATGTCAGATTTATTCCTGTAATTTGCTCTGACCAATGGAATGTTATTGAAGAAGCTTTCTGGGCCAGGTAATGATTTGGCATCTTCCTTCTACCTCTGCTGTGAGACTGGCAGAGGCTGCTTCTGAGTCCTGGAGGTAAGGTGAGTGGAGAGATTGTGCCACCTGTGATGGACTTACAAAGTGAGTGTGAAACACATCTTTGTAGTGGCAGGCCCCTGCGATTTTAAAGATTAATTGTTGCCAGAAGTACAATCTATCCTATCCTGACTGATAAGGGAGGAAAACCTTTCATAACGATCTTTGGAGCTAATAGCTATGTGACTTTGGGCAAGTCACTTCACCTTTCTGGGTCTTTATTTCCTCTTCAGTGAAATGATGTATTGTACAGACAGAAAAATCTCTTGAAGATGTAAGGGAAAAAGAAAAAGCAGAAAATATGTTCCAATTTATGTAAATAAAACCTTCAAAATAATAACCATTTCAAATCATACACATGCATATCTGCATCTATACCTACCTGTTTGTAAATGTGGAAGACTAAATCCAGATGGATACAAACTAAATTGTTGACAGGGATTATTACTAGAAGGGGTGGGAGGCTTGGAGGAAGATAAAGAAGGATGTAATTTTTAATTCTATTAATTTATTATTTGAACAGTTCATACTTGATTTTTACATATTCAGTATAATTTCTTTCACAAAGTGCAATAAAGTGAATGTTGGTTTAAAAAAGATCCATAGTGATTAATCATGAGAGAGAGAAATATATCTTTCAGGTAATATCAATGGTTGGATGTTAAAGTTATATTATTTCATTTGAGAGGATAAAAATAGTTAATCTTTGAAGAGTTAAATATGTCCCTAAAATTTTAGGGTGAACACTAAGAGTAACTTTCAAATTCACAGAAAGAAAAAATAAATGAAATATGTAAAAAATTCTCAATCAATTCAAACAAATGGAAGAAAGAAGGAGGATGTGTACAACATGTGTCACAATTTGCCAAGCATTATGGCTCCTCCAATTAAATGTTGCCCTAAGTATTTTGTACCTTCAGGGTTATACTGATATAAATGAAGAATTGAATGGCTATTTTGAGACACTTTGTTTTATTGCTTTTTTCAGTCATATTTTCTGAAAATAGTTTCAAAAAAAATAGTATTATGCTGAACTTCTTATATCTTTTCTTCCTTTGCCCACCTTTTAAAAAATATTTTTTTCAGTACAATGTTTTTATTTATTTATTTATTTATTTATTTATTTATACTTTAAGTTCTATGGTACGTGTGCACAATGTGCAGGTTTGTTACATATATATATATATATATACACACACACACACACACACACACATATATATACATGTGCCATGTTGGTGTGCTGCACCCATTAACTCGTCATTTACATTAGGTATATCTCCTAATGCTATCCCTCCCCCCTCCCCGCAATAGGACCCAGTGTGTGATGCTCCCCTTCCTGTGTCCTTAAGAAGTCATTCCTTCCCAAAGCTTAAGTTGATTGAACTTGAGACTCAACCAACAATTGAACAATTTGAAATTAAGATTCTGGTGTCCAGAGTCGACAATATCTACTTTTTAAAAAGTTCAAGTAAAGTCTTATTTCTGTCTTATGTGCTGTCGGTTATACATGTCGGTTATTCATGTCCAGAGTGCTTGTGAAGACACATGCTCATATAGAAACTGTAGCTAGCAGTTGCACTGTTACTGTAAATTTTGGGAAAGGAAGGCTGAGAATCTTGTAGATAGATTAGTGTAGACAGATAGTGTGAATGTTCTAGGGTGGTTGACTGACATACTGTCTTTGAGGAATATTGGAAGAAAATATATAAGCCTATTTCACAGAAACAGCATTATAGTCATTAGGAAACATTTTGAATTTAGTACAAATACGGCAAAGGATTATCAGGGTATATTTGTGCTAAAAATATCACAATTAATTCAGTATACATTTGTCTAGTGCCCACTGTATTTCAGAGTAGTTCTGAAATTGTAGAAATTATTATGATGTGGTACCTGCTCTTAAGGAACCTATAGTTTAGGAGAAAAAGCACTCATAGTCAAATAGTTGTAATTATAATAATCTGGTTCATACTCAACTTAAAACATTTAACTTGTCTTTTGAAATAAAAATGTAAAGTTCACCTAAGAGGAAGTCATCATATAATTAAAAGACAAGATCTAATTTTTAATTTTATAGCATTGTAATAATATATATATATATTTTTTTGAGACAGAGTCTCGCTTTGTCATCCAGGCAATCTCAGCTCATTGCAACCTCCTCCTCCTAAGTTCAAGCGATTCTCCTGCCTCAGCCTCCAGAATAGCTGTGACTACAGGAGTGTGCTACCATGCCTGGCCAATTTTTGTATTTTTAGTAGAGACAAGGTTTCGCCATGATGACCAGACTGGTCTCAACCTCCGGGTCCCAGGTAATCCAACCACCTCCTCTTCCCAAAGGGCTGGGATTGCAGGAGTGAGCCACCATGCCCAGCCTACAATTTTAATAGTATAATTCTACATATATCCAAAGTCATCATGATTTCAGAAAGAGCAAAATAGAACTGAAAGACTGTTATAATTTTTTTAGTTATCTCTATAAATGAGTTTATACATTCTAAACCAACCACAGAAAAAAGGAAAAAAAATGACAGAGAATGTATCTCTGCTTCTTGATATGACTTTCCTATAGCTATTTTCATGGCCTAAGTCAATTAAGTGCTGGCCTAAGTATTGTGTGCCTTCAGAGCTATACTGATATGAATGAAGAATTGAATGGCTATTTTGAGACACTTTGTTTTTTTTTTACTTTCTTTGATCATATTTTTCTGAAAAAAATAATTTCAGAAAAAATAGTCTTATTCTGCTGAACTGCTTACTACTTAAGTAATTCCTTCCAAAACTTTTCAACATTGTGAGGATCATATATTTACTTAGAAGAATAATTTTATGAAAGTGATGGAAAATGCTTCAATGAGTTTACATTTCAGATACTTTTCTGAAATGAACACTGATCAAAGCCTTTTTGAAATTATGACAAATTGAGAAGTCTTCTAGGTCTTGACTATTGATAATTCAGTTTCTCTGGTGATACACAGAAGTGGAAAGAGGAAAGCAGGTATTTAAAATGCATGTACATATAAAGATAATACAGTATAAGGGAATGAGCTGTGGACTGAGAACAGAAGATAGGTAAGTTACTCTCACTAGCTGTGTGCTTGGAAAAGTCAGTTAACAATGCTAAACCTCATAATTGAAATGGGGAAAAAGTCAATTTGGGGTCTCAATGAAAGAGAAGTCACACTCTGATGAATTATTTATAGAAGTATGGTCAGGGTTAAGAGAATTAATAACCGGTATCAACACATCTAAGACCTAAATATCATGGAAGCTGTTACCACACTAGGCTTGAAAATTCAAAGGGAAGAAAGTGTCACTGGAGCCTGGTGAGAATAGGAACCACTGACGAGGGGGACTCCCATCAGATGCTGAGGCCGTAGATGGATACAGCACTGCAAGAACTGTGGTACCGACACAGTGAGGGAACTGGGGAAGAATTATTCCTCCTCCTGCCTTCTGATTTCCCAGTCATTCCTCCCATTGGCTGAACCCAAGTAGAAGCTAGCTCAGATGGTATAATCAGTAGAGTTCATTCTTTTGGGTCACAGGAAACTGAGAAGGGTAGACATTGAATGTTGTGGGAGAGATTAATATGGAACATCAGGAGAAGGATATTAACGTCTGTTACTCCTGATTGGTTCAAATTTAAGTGAGATTTTGTACATTAAAGTTCTTTGTGAACCATGATAGCGCTGGCAAAGTCAGATGAGATGCTAATACATTTAATCAGTTTATAAATCCCTCCACTACCATTAATGAATAACTGGAGGGACTGTACTGTCCCTTCTCCAGAGACAAAAGTGTTATACTCTTTTCCTACTTCTTTTCTTCTTCAAGGCTGCCCTTGAGATTTGTTTTGAGCACATTATTTTATTGGATAAAAATATTGAGCGTGGGAAGAAGGTTACAGCTTACACTGTGATTTGTCCTAGCAATCACACCCCATAGCCCAGAAATGACCCTAATTGTAAATGGATTTTTTCACAAAGTATCTATCAGTTACATTGCATTTTCTTCCTCTAATGCTCCTGAAAAGTACATTTTACAATGAAATGTAACTTCATTTTACAATGAAATAACTTCATGATATGTTTTTTATCATCAATTTTGTTCTGCTTTAAATTTTATTCAGCTTAATAAAGGTTTATATTTCATAAAAGCCAGTAGAATCATAGCATGAGAAAAATGTTAATCTGACAGAAATACTTTATTGTCAGAGTTTCCTCGTGTGAATCACAGACACTCTCCGTTGTTTTTCTGCCAGATGTGCCATGGCAAACATGCTGGATCCTTACAAAAACCCTACTTAGTGTCCTACTCCCATCAAAGCCATTTTCTGGGATGTTGCATATGCTACTTTGAGACCCAGTGCATAATAGCACAGTGACTTTTGTACTGATAATAAGTGAGTCAATAAACTGTCACATTCTGTGTTGGCCAAAGAATGAGAGCTAATCTTCTATTTAGATTCCAAGATTCCATTTTGTGTGGACAAAACGTACTTAACGTACTTAAATCATAAAGTTACTTTATTGTGAACACTTCCTCTTTTTATTTACTTCTGTTCTCCCCTGCATCTGTTTTTTTTTTTTTTTTTTTTTTTTTTTTTTTTTTTTTTTTTTTTTTTTTTGAGATGGAGTCTTGCTCTGTCGCCCAGGCTGGAGTGCAGTGGCCGGATCTCAGCTCACTGCAAGCTCCGCCTCCCAGGTTCACGCCATTCTCCTGCCTCAGCCTCCCGAGCAGCTGGGATTACAGGCGCCCGCCACCATGCCCGGCTAATTTTTTTTGCATTTTTTAGTAGAGACGGGGTTTCACCGTGTTAGCCAGGATGGTCTCGATCTCCTGACCTCGTGATCCTCCCGTCTCGGCCTCCCAAAGTGCTGGGATTACAGGCTTGAGCCACCGCGCCCGGCGCATCTGTTTTCATAGGCCTAAGTCCTAGACCACGATCTGTGATCTAAATTAGCCCCTTAATTTCTTCTTTGGATTCCTGAAATCTTAATTTGAATGTTACACTCTTAATGTGAATGTTACATTTTAACTGGGCATTTTAAGCTCTAGGCTGCAAATACCAACTCCCCAATTAATAGCGATTTAAACAATTATTATCTCAAATAATAAGAAATCCAGGGGAGGGTGATTTGAGGGGTACTTCAATAACTAAGTTAAATAATCAGATACCCACATGCATTTTACATTTTCCCTTTTTGCTATTTGTGTAGGTTATAGCTCTTTTCATTCTCACAGATGGCAATAGCAGCTCTGAGGCACACACAAAAATATATATATACATATATACACACATATATATGTGTGTGTATATATATATATATTATCCAGAGGAAAACCTTATTCTGTACACTCCCAGTATATTTTTTTCCCTATGTCTCATTGGCTAAAACTGGGGTTCATATAATCACTGTTAGTCTAATCACTGGCAAAGGAGTTTTTGATTTTTATGACTGGCTAAGATGAATTATAATCTACCAAGGGATACCTACCTTCTATAAGAACAAGGCTACAGATTACTGGACAAAATCACTGCAGGAAGATGGGGATGATCATTGTTGAGTAGTCAGAGTGGTGTTAGATGTAAGTACCTATGTGATATTTGTCGCCCTGTGGCTTTCCATTGCTATAATCCCTTTTTCATGAATTTTGTCTCATTCAATTCTCTGTCCACATGGAACTAGTTTCACTCTTCCTGTCAAAGTAGTCTTTAATCTGATGGGAGCCATCCACTTCTACTTGTGATTCTGAATATAAATTCTTAGACCAGGATTAGGAAAGAATAGTCAAGAATTGAAGTACATTAAGAGTTAGACGTATCTTCTCCCCCAGACAATACCACTAAATCCACTGCTTTGGCAGCTATTGAATGCTTCTTTTCTGTTTCCCTTTCATATATATATATATATATATATATATATATATATATGCATATATATAT
>NW_016816334.1:629710-637748 GCF_001698545.2 Rhinopithecus bieti | reverse complement strand
TTTTTTGAGATGAAGTCTTGCTCTGTCGCCCAGGCTGGAATGCAGTGCAGTGGTGCAATCTCGGCTCACTGCAAGCTCTGCCTCCTGGGTTCATGCCATTCTCCTGCCTCAGCTTCCCGAGTAGCTGGGACTACAGGCGCCTGCCACCATGCCTGGCTAATTTTTTTGTATTTTTACTAGAGACAGGGTTTCACTGTGTTAACCAGGATGGTCTCGATCTCCTGACCTCGTGATCCTCCCGGCTGGGTCTCCTAAAGTGCTGGGATTACAGGCGTGAGCCACCGTGCCTGGCCTGATATTTCTTTTTTGATTTACTATATCATAGAGACTGGAAAGTAAACTTCATTTCCTTATGACAGTGGATGATCATGGAACACATTTTTGGCAGGTAGGTGTGAGTCCAAGTATTTGAGGAAGTCTTGCTATCCTTAATGAGAAGGCAAAACTTCGCTAGTATAGTTGGCTTTACTTATCTGCAGGTTCTGTATATGCACATTCAACCAACCACCAATCAATGATATTCAGAAGCCAGGCACCGTGGCTCATGCCTGTAATCCTAGTACTTTGGAAAGCCAAGGTGGGTGGATCACTTGAGCCCAGAAATTCAAGACAAGCCTGGGCAACATGTTGAAACCTCATCTCTACAAAAAATACAGAAAGTAGCCAGGCATGGTGACTGGCATGCACCTGTAGTCCCTGCTACTCTAGAGGATAAGGTGGGAGGATCATCTGATCCTGGGGAGGTTAAGGCTGCAGTGAGCCAAGATTGAGCCGCTGGACTCCAGGTGTCAACAGAGTGAAGCCCTGTCTCAAAGACAATTAAAACAAACAAACAAACAAAAATGTTTGAAAAAAAACAATAAGACACACCAATACAATAATAAAAAATATCATAAGTAAAAAGAACAATACACTATAAGAACCGGTTACTTAAAGTATACTGGAGGATGTATGTAGGTTACATGCAAATACAATATCATGTTATATAAGGGACTTGAGCATTCATGGATTTGGTATCCGTGGGGGATACTGGAGTCAATCCCCCTGCAGATACGGAGGGATGGCTGTATACAGTGACTGTATGAGTCTTTTGTCCTTGCTCCTTTATTCTGCTCAGATGCCAATGCATGACTGGAAATGCAGCAGCCAGCTTGCAATTTAAGGTCAAAAGGCCCTGCTAAGGTTTGCAAAACTGGAAAAAGAGTTGAATGAGTCCCTGGAGATGTCATTGAGCCTCCTTCCTAGCCTTGGATTGCTGACAAGTGATTAAAAATCAGATAAGCAAACAGTAAAAAATTGTGTCATTATTTAAGTTATTTTTTAAGTCTTTTAGGTAGTAGTTCCCAATTGATACATTAGTGGTTGAGTCTGTCTGTTTACTTATTTAGTTTTGTTGAGCTAGTTGTGTTTTCCTGAAATCCTAGGAAACATGCTCCTATTTTCAAAACTTGGTCCATTATTTCGTCACACTGGAACAAAATTTAATGGTTTTTAAAATGCAATTTTTGGAGAGCTGATTGGTCATTTCTCTTTTCAAAATACTTCTAAGATAATTGACATCCAAGGTTTCCACCTTGTCACCCCTGCTTTGGTGTCCAGATTTATATCCTACCTTCTTGCTACTTACACTGCAGTCATGCACAGTTAGCTTCCAATAGCCATAAGCACTATTTTCCTACCTGCTGCTTTTCTTAGTCATGGTCTTTTCTTTGCCTAAAACATATTTCAATGTTTTCTCTAACTGTTGAAATTTTTTCCATCTTTATTACTTTATTCAGATGATGTCTTCTTGAAGAAGGCTTTTAGTGCCTAGGAGAATATCCTGCTCATAGTAAGTACCAAGTAAGTGTTAGCTATAATTAGCTCTCCTTCCCTTGCATTATGTAAAGCATACATTAATTAAATATAAGTTGTGCTGTTTAAAATAGTTACTTTCATATATAATTACTTTCCCCAGGTGATTTTAAACTAAGGGTAGACTTGACCTGCATTGTAAGTGTTCAGTTGATAAACTGTACTCTACTTAGGTCATTTGAATTGGGTGACATAAATACTCTGAATTCTTGCCTTAAGAGAATGATGAAAATTAAAATTAATCCATGATGTGGGAATCACAAGCACATTGGAAATGCAATGATGATTCTTATACCACTTTTCACACAAATACATGTAAATATCCATAATTTAGTTTCATGCAGGACATCTTTATGATTATATTTTCTTGGACTCTTTCTAATTCTATTTATCTTTCTTTCAAAACTTAATGCATTACATACTATTTGTTGGTTCTTCACTATAAAATATATCTATTCTAAGGTCCCTGAAATAATAGATAGCAAATTGTCAATATAATAAAAGTGATAATAACCAGCTCCTGGCACTGGCAGACCACTTGTGGGAAAAATACATTAATATATTAACTAATTGAAGGTAATATGTAGATTAATAACAACGCTATTTTTTGTATTAATAAGATAGTACTAAATGACCATCAGTAACATGAAAGAGACACTTTCAGGAGAAATAGTGCCTTTGCTTTTAATTCCATTTCTATATCTGTGCCTATATCTGGTACCCAATATGCACAATTAGCTAAAGCCATTTGGGTAAGATATTTCTTCATTAGAGAATTTTTTTTGTCTTATATGGTGATGAAGGTCATCATCTTGTTCTACTGATGCATTCCTTTTATAGATCAATAGTGAGGATTAAAGAAGAGCAAATACTTTTTTTAACTTGTTAATATGAGCATAATACATATATGTGTTTTTTCATGCATAGTGTTTCATAAGTGGCAAGATACCAGCTTTGCACTGTTTATGTCTGGAAGTGGTAATGTAAAAGTTTAGGCTGAGCTATAAATATATTTTGCTGTAGTTTTCCTGGGATTGAACAGCATATATATGTAAAACATGGTTCAGGTAGGTCATGACACTGGAATATTTTGCTTATCTGTGTAAAACTCATGATCTATGGTGAGAATTGCTCAGGACTTAACGTAATTCTAGATCTTCCAAGATAGCACCGGAATGCTGCTCTCCAGAAGATGGTTCTGTGCCATTCCTAATAGTTTTGTATTCATACTGCTCACTGCCCATCCTTTTCAGCATTGTGTAAATCTCTGCTGTTAACCTTTCTTGGGAGCTATGTGGCAAGTGAAAACCCAGATGCTGATGTGACACTGAAATAAGAGAATTCCTAATTCATCCCTCCAACATCCTGGTTCTCTGATGAGCAGTATTCACTTCTTCAAGGCTCCTTGCTTGGTTTCCATTTGTTGTTTTGTGAAGCACTTAAATTATTTGTTGTACTGCCTCCCATGCCACCCCTTCACCCATGAATAAAATCTTGCCATGACCCCAAACCATTTGATGTAGGCCTCAGAATCCTAATAGTCCCTTTCTGAGACTGGATGGCTGGTACCATTGCACATAATCTACTCTCCCAATAGTTAGACTATGGGTCTGGGTGAAACTATGCCATCAAGCTTTTTATATTTTATGCCAAACGATTTCAAGTAGGTCTTCTGATTCATTACAAAGTGGCCAATACTCACTCTCAGTAAAAACAGTCAGAGTCACCATCTGCTTGACACTAACTAGTTTTCCAGGATCTGGCTGACTGGCAGGTGGTCCACAGAGTGCCAGTGTTGTTATTCTTAGCTTTGTACTTCCCATTAGCTGTTTTCATGACTATTTGTGTGACAGCCAGTGTCTCCTGGTAAGATCTGGTCACAGTTGGGCATATGTTGTCCAATTGCTGAGCAGAAAGAGAGAATTTAGAGAGCTGTAGAAGTTACCAAAGTGAGTCTTGGTATCCTGATCTTTTTTGTTAGCATCATTGTAGACATGATCTAGGCCTAATAGTCTTGATTATCTGGAGAAAGTATCTGAGCTCTCTCCAATTTTGTCGAGATCCTAGATAATTTTCTCACCTTTGTGGACACAAATTAGAAATCGAGGGAAGGGGACACATTGATTTTGTTGCCCTTGAAACTTTAATACTACGTTCAATTAAATCCAGAGTGTTAGCCAAACCCATACATTATATGGGTTCATGATTTTTTTTTCCTCTGGGAATTACTTACAGTGGCTTTTTGTTCATGTTATTTTCCTTTTTTATTTTTTTCAATTTTAAAACTTTTATGTAAGTTTAGGGACACATGTGCAGGTTTGTTATATAAAGTCAATTACATGTCATGGGAGTTTGGCATATGGATTATTTTGCCACCCAGGTGATAACCATAGTAATGAATAGGTAGTTTTTCCATCCTCACTCTCCTTCCTCCCTCTACCCTCAAATAGGCCCCAGTATCTGTTGTTTCCTTTATTGTGTCCATGTGTACTCAATGTTTTGCTCCCACTTCTAAGTGAGAACATGCAGTATTTGATTTTCTGTTCCTGTGTTAGTTTGCTTAGGATAATAGCCTCCAGCTCCATCTATGTTGCTGCAAAGGATTTATCTCATTGTTTGTTATAACAAGGCTGCATAGTATTCCATAGTGTATATGTACCACATTTTCTTTCCTTTCTTTTTCCTTCCTTCCTGCCTGTCTGCCTCCCTCCTTCCCTCCTCTCCTCCCCTCCCATCTCGTCCCCTCCCCTCCCCTCTCCTCCCCTCTCCTCCTCCCTCCCTCCCTCCCTCCCTCCTTCCTTCTTTCCTTCCTTCTTTCTGAGTTTTAAAATGAACTCTAACAAGCAGGCATTACTAAAAATATATCACATTAAAGATGCTATATCAACGCTTTTAACAATGCCAGTTTCTCTATTCCAACTGTCATAGTCATAACAAGGCCTTCCTAAAAGTTTAGGCTATGCATTTGGGGTAGCTCTGATAAGAATAATTATTTCAATGAAAATTAACAGCATGATTTTTTGTCTAACTTCTAGCTTGTACAAATGATTTTAGCACTTAGAAATAGACCTATTCAATATCTTCAGGTGCTCAAGCAGAGGAATGAGTCACATTATTAATATTTATGGTTATGTTAGTGATGTATGGTCATTGTAGAAAACACAGAAGTGGCCGGGCGCAGTGGCTCACACCTATAATCCCAGCACTTTGGGAGATCGAGGCAGGTGGATTACCTGAGCTCAGGAGTTCGAGACCAGCCTGGGCAACACAATGAAACCCTGTCTCTACATAAATACAAACAATTAGTTGGGTGTGGTGGTGTGCACCTATAGTCCCAGCTACTTAGGAGGCTGAGGCAGGAGAATTACTTGAACCTGGGAGGCAGAGGTTGCAGTGAGCCAAGATTGCACCACTGCACTCTAGCCTAGGTGACAGGGTAAGACTCCATCTCCAAAAAACAAACAAACAAACAAAAAGAAAACACAGAAGTAAAAATTTCCCACAGTTCTAACAGATTTCTACTATAAATCTGCCTCATTGTATTTCTCTATAGTTCTATCTCTAGTTATGTTTGAAATTATGATGAATTAATGATATCCCATCTTTCAAATTCATATTATAATGTAAGCACTTTGTTTTAAACATTTTATAGACATGATGGTTAGAAAGTTTTTTTATACTTTTAAACTTTAAAAAGAGATACACCTGTTAACCCTCAAAGTTAATTCCACTAATTCAATATTTCAAATAATGCTATGATAGTCATAATTTTACATTAACCTTCATTACATTTCTATTTTTTCTCTTAGGATATATTCTTAGAAGGAAAATTGTTCTTGAAAGATATAAACAATGTAATATCTTGCCATATATTTGTTGAATTGTTCCAGAAATGTTTTATAACAATTTATAATCCTTGTATTAGCATATAAGAGTATATTTCAGCAAATCCTTCAGCAGTATTAGAAATTTCTTATTTATGATTAGGATTATTATCCTTTCTCAAGATATAGTAACAAATAATCATGAGCCTGAATTATCAGAGGTTACCCAGTCTATCCACCATATTCTGATACTTAAAGATACTTTATTCTGATACTTAAAGATACTTCATTTTTGCTATAACCTAACCAAATTGTAAAACTGTGCCTATGAAACTAATAGCTGTCATAGTGATGAAGTGACAGTAAACAGAAACTGAAGTTATTCTGCTTGGGAAGTTATTCAAATTTTATTGAAGAAAGGGTTACTAATTTATTTTCACCTTTAAACCATATCACAAACTTAGACTGCTAAGGAGATAGCCTACCTAACCTCTGCCCTTCTTTATGAAAGATGGAACGTTGATTGATTTCTGATTATCCATATTATGGCTTAATATATAACAATTAAGCACTATAATACTGGTTTTGTCAGGCTTCTTCAATAAACTCCAGAATCAAATAGAAGCAATGGTCCAAAGGTTAACTAGAAATACATTGTTATTCTGGGGTCATTTCTTGCAAGTTCTGGGACTGTCATTTCAGTAGAATGGTACAAATAATGAACCTTTACCTGCCACGGGCCCTGAGCTGCCCTGTGAGGTCCCCAGGGGCCTGCCTCTCTGCCCTCTTCACTTCTCAGTAAGCAAGCAGATTTGAAGTTGTCTGTTGACCAAGATGGAAAGCTCCAGAACAGTTCAAAAGTTTTAGTTGCATCCTACCTGAGGGCACGATTTGTCTCAAGGAAATTTTCTGCCACAGCATTTGAAAAACCAAAAGAAACAAAACCTTTCTCTTGTCAATGGAAACAAAACTGAAAGTAAATGCTTTTAATGTCTAAAGAATTTTTCAGTTACAATGTTCGAGTCCTTTAGCACATCTCATTGAATACTATTCATTCAGATGACTGAATTTTGCAAAGTTATCATCAATTTCATATTACTTTGACTCAATCTCATTTTTCCCTGACAGAGTTGCCATCCATCCCTTCTTTCCCCCAAGATCTTTCTTTTCTCTTCAGATCTATATGCAATGATTACTGTCTTGTGGTTTTCTGACCTTCAATCCAATTTGTTTGCCCCTTTCAAATTGTGAGATACCTCAGCGGGGAAAAACCTCACATATGAACTCACTTGAATCATACAAAGAGGATAATACAGGGAAGGTTCTTCTTCATTGCTGCCTCATCTCTTCATCATTTAACATAGAAACTATATTGGTGCTATTCCCTTTTCTTCTTTTCTCCTAAACTCACCTAACCTCTTGTTCTTATTATTTTTTTCTACCTGCTGAGCATGCTTATATAGGCTTCTTTCTGTGAGAATTAAAAGTTTTTTCCCCTTCTGGGTTAGACTTGGTTAGGGTTTTGCCTCTGTACTCTATGTTGCAAATATAATTTAAATTTAAGAGGGCTACTTACCTTATGTGTTGTTCTCATTGTTGGTGTCATAGTGTTCTTAGTCTTCCATCACACTGCGTATTAAAATGGGGACAATAATGACACTCCTGTATTATTCTTCCTATACAGGTTTTATTTATTAATATGTTTCTCTGAGAATATCTACAATACAAAATTTCTATCTTATGAGAAGAGTATAATCTTGATCTTTAATCACAAACTCATCTTTCATGGGAGGCCTACAAAGGCAACCCTCATCATGATGTGGGTGGGAATGCCAGATGACCCTTTAAGAAGGAGAATCATTTTAACTTTCCCTGGCCACCTCCCCTTGGCTCACTGTATTCCGCTACCCCCACATCAACATATTTTGTTTTACTCAAAAAACTTCGTGATTAACAACACCTCCTATAAAGTAAATTTCATTACGTAAGCTATGCTTAGTGACTATATTATGAATAAAAACATTTTTATTTAACTTACTGCAATATCTTAATCAAAGGAGTAGACTTTTCAGATGTTTGACATTTTGTTCTAACTGCTTAAGGGGTTTTAAAGACTCTTGTTGACACCACATGGTGCCACATACACTTCTTAAGATATGGCAGCCAAATTGGTATTCATAATGTTTTCTGTAGGGGAAGGAGGTAGGTTTCTGGCACAGTAACAGTTTCTATTCTCAGATATTTATCAATCACCCTCCATATGTGAGGATCTATTTAGGACACCAGAGGGATAATAAACTGTACTGAAGACTGCATATATATATATATATATATATATATATATATATGCAGAGTTACTC
>NW_016816334.1:625844-629147 GCF_001698545.2 Rhinopithecus bieti | reverse complement strand
TTTTTTTTGAGATGGAGTCTCGCTCTGTCGCCCAGGCTGGAGTGCAGTGGCCGGATCTCAGCTCACTGCAAGCTCCGCCTCCCGGGTTTACCCCATTCTCCTGCCTCAGCCTCCCGAGTAGCTGGGACTACAGGTGCCCACCACCTCGCCCAGCTAGTTTTTTCTATTTTTTAGTAGAGATGGGGTTTCACCGTGTTAGCCAGGATGGTCTCAATCTCCTGACCTCGTGATCCGCCCATCTCGGCCTCCCAAAGTTCTGGGATTACAGGCTTGAGCCACCGCGACAGGCCCTTATCCTTTAATTTTATCCTTTAAAGTGACCCAGAGAGGTAAGCTTGCTCAAAATTCTATGTTTGGTAACAGAATTAGAACTAAAAATTTGCTAATGTTTTTGGCTTCCAGATTGAGGAGGAGGAAGAAATGAAGCAGTATTTTTTAGACATGCTGAGTTGGATATGCTTGTGAGATTTCCTAGATGATGTCTAAGAAATACTTCATTAATTATATTGGGACTTTAGGGAGATAGTTCAAAACATAAGGATTTCAGACCTGTAAGAATATAGGATGATGTGAAGGATGTCTGCTAATGAAACAAAAATATTGTGAGTTATGCCTGGCCATTAATATCACATTATCCTTCTATCCATCCAGCTTCTGCCCATTGCTATGATCTGAATGATTGTAGTCTCCCAAAATTCCTATGTTGAAGTGTAATCACCAATGTGATAGTATTAGGAGGTGGAGACTTTGGGAGGTGAGTAGGTCATGAGGGTGGAGACCTCATGAATGAGATTAGTGCCCTTATAAAAGAGACCACAGAAAGCTAGTTTGTTCCTTCCACCATGTGAGGACTCAGCTAGTAGATGCTATGAATCCTCAACAGACACCGAATTTGCAAGTCCCTTGATCTTAGACTTCCCAGCCTCCAGAACCATGAGAAATAAATTTCTGTTGTTTGTAAGCCACTCAGTTTATGGTAATATATTGTAGCTTCTTGAACAGATTAAGATGCTCATCATCATGCTAATACACATTCCACAAAGCTGTTCATACCATTCATGTGTCCATTCATTCAAAAATGTTTATTGCTAAACCCTGTTTTAGGTATTAGGGATAAAATGATTAACAAAGCAGATAAGGTTCCTGTTTTCAGATAGTTGATATTATAGTGGGGAAAAGAAATAGTTCCAGAATTTAAAAAAATGACTAAACAAAGGAAGATCATGGTAAGTACTGTAAAATAAATAATAAATAAATAAATGGTAGTGATGTGATAAAGAGTGCTTGGATTAGGGCCTACTCTCGGAAGTCAAGGAGAGCCTCACTGAAAGGTAACCTTGGAGGAGACACCCTAATTACTTGGAAGAAGAGCATTCCAAACAGAGAAAACAATAAGTGAAAAGTGATCAAATGAACATGAATATAAAGCATTCAAAAGAAAGGAAGAAGGCCAGTGTGGAAGAGCAAAGAGAGCAAAGGGACAGCAGCATGAGATGAAGTAAGTGGGAAGGACAGGGAACTGATCGTATAGGGTCCATCAGGCCATGGTAAGGGACTTCGGTATTATTTCATGTGCAATGGAAAACTATTAGTGGTTAAAGCAAAAGAGTGATATGTTCTGATTTATGTTTAAAAAATATGAGTTAGCTGCTGCGTTGAAAATGGGCTGTAGGAGGCAGGAGTAGAAGCATAAAGACCAATTAGGAGCTATTGCAGGAGTCCGCATGACAGACTATGATACTTGAATTACAGGTTTCACAGTGGTGGAGAGGAGGATGGAACTTAGGTATGTTTTGGTAGAAGAATTGAGTCAGCTTCATGATAGATCATATGAGTGTGGGTGGAGAGTCAGGGGTGATGAATGAGAGGAATTGAGGATTATTCCTGGGTCCTGGATTTAGAAAACTTGTGGATAGTGGTGCTGTTTATGAAGATGAGAAGGAATTGGCTTTAAAGAAGAGATCAAGGCTTCTATTTGGGCTACCCTAAGTTTGAGATATCTATTATATATCTCTATAGAGATGTGAAGGAGGAAATGCATGAATATATGAGCCTGGAGATGTGTGGGAAGACTGAGACAGGGGTGGTAGGACATATGCTACTGAATGAGTGGTCCTAGGGAGACAGTGTAGATGCAGGAGAGTTGACCAAATTTTCAAGGTTGAAAAAAAGAAAAAAAGAAAGAAACTGAGAAGACAAAGTCAGGTCAGAGAAAACACAAATTATTAATAGGGAGACACAGGCACAGAGTTTTTGATTTTTTTTTAATGGTTACTTTCCTAATATAATTTTATTTTGGTTTGTGCTACTGGCATCTTGGTCTGAAATATCTGCTATATAGCATTTTTAAGTTACACAAGTAACATTTTCACTGTTGTGGGCTGAATTGTGTCCCATCAAAATGCATGTTGAAGTCCTAACCCTCAGAACCACAGAGTGTGACTGTATTTGGAGATAATGTCTTTAAAGAGGTAGTAAATAAAATTAGCTTCTTCAGTTGGGTCCTAACCCAATCTGACTGGGATCTTTATAGGAAGAGGAGGTTAGGACACATGCATGTGTGCACACAGAAGAAAGACCAGTGAGAAAGGTGGCCAAGAACAAGACAAGAAGAGATGACTCAGAAGAAACAAGCCAGCCGACACCTTGAGTTTTGGCTTCCATCCTTCAGAACGGACAGAATACATTTCTGTTCTTTAAGCTACACTGTTTGCAGTATTTGTTATAGCAACCTTAGCACACTATACATACTCCCATCTTCATTTTTCTACAGCATTTAAAATGGTCAACCATCCATTGAAAAATTGTTGCATTTTATTAGTTCTGATAGAAACTTTGCTAGAGTAAAAGAATCTCAAAATAACAGAGACTCATACTTAAGAGTCAGAGTGTAAGTCCAGGGCTAGTGTGGTGAGTCTGTGGTGTCAGGGACCCATGTTCATTCTAAGAATTTGCTTTGAAATCGTTGGGGATTGTTTTCCTTCATGTGATTCCAAATAGATTACCTCCATGTCTATCTACATT
The DNA here is from genome assembly GCF_001698545.2 of Rhinopithecus bieti. Taxonomy (NCBI): domain Eukaryota; kingdom Metazoa; phylum Chordata; class Mammalia; order Primates; family Cercopithecidae; genus Rhinopithecus; species Rhinopithecus bieti. The sequence continues at coordinate 626,123 of NW_016816334.1, read as the reverse complement.
TCAGGAGGGAGAAAGAGCATAATCAGCCCTTTAAGGAATGACATGAAAACTGCCCACATCTCTTATCCTTATAAACCATAGGTCAGGGATTCACAGCTGAATTCTACCAGAGGTACAAGGAGGAGCTGGTACCATTCCTTCTGAAACTATTCCAATCAATAGAAAAAGAGGGAATCCTCCCTAACTCATTTTATGAGGCCAACATCATCCTGATACCAAAGCCTGGCAGAGACACAACAAAAAAAGAAAATTTTAGACCAATATCCCTGATGAACATCG
>NW_016816334.1:573825-623196 GCF_001698545.2 Rhinopithecus bieti | reverse complement strand
TCTAACTATTCCTATAAAACTTTAGAAAGTTTATATTTCCTAAATTTATTTTCCTATATAGTTTAAAGAATTGTATTATACATTTTTTTTTCTCTATTTAACCAGTCATATTGTACTGGAAAGCAAACTAAGACTATAACACTATTTCCTAATTTTCTCACTTGTAAAATTAAAAGATTTAGTTAGATAATGTTCCCTCAAGATAAAATTTCCATGAATGTATGCCATATAACACATATATTCCATATTTTAAAAAATAATTTAAAATAAAATATATGAATGTAGTTTTCATGTGTAATAAATGTTATGGCAATTATTTATTTCCAAATAAATATTCACTTAGTTCTTAAACAGCTTTTACTATTAAACAAAACAAAACAAAACAAAAACTTTTCCGGTCTGTTTATACATATTTAGCCACAAGGTGGCAACAATAGAGACATATCCCTGTTATTTTTCTCATGCTAAGAAAGCACCATATTTAGAATTATGTCACCAAGTAGATACTGTTTCTTCCTCCCTCAGTTTCACATGTGCATACTCACCTGATAAAGCAAGAGGGGCAGGAATTTTGCTTTGTGTGCATCGAATTTTAGTAGGAAAAGGAAAAACCTATTAAATGTTGGTAATTGAGTGCAAAATTAGAATATCTAAAACTGCAAATATTTGCAAAATTTATGATTTTAGTATAAAAAGGAAATAAAACCTATTAAATTTTGATAATTGAGTGCAAAAATTAGAATATCTCAAAACTGGAAATATCTGCAAAATATATAAGCAGATGTTTATGTAGTCATAGAATACCCAAAAGCAAAATTTCAAATTCCGCACATATACCATACTTATGCTTAACCTATAGTAGTTTAACAGCCTGAAAAGCTTTTCTACTTCTTCCAAGTATAGTAATTTTCTAATCAGTAATACATTCAATTACTGTCTAATCTGTATTGGAATAGTAGTTTTTATAATGTAGACACAGAATTTATTACTTACCATAATATATATTTCATAGAATAAAGTAGCAAAATATTTACTCTTTCCCAAAATTTAAAACTGTATTCTAATTAAATCTAAGGTGCAAATAAACAAACATATTATTTTCTATAATCAAGGACAACTTAATCATTTGAGAATGTGAAGATATATAAATCAACTGTAGAATTTTATCTTAAAGTTTACACTATGAAGACATACAACGATATCTGTCAATTGAAAAGAAAAGTTTACATGCTGTAAATGCAAATAAAATCAAAGCACACTGACATAATTAGGAATCACAAGTAACCTAAATTTGGGGAAGCTGGTTTTTCTGTTATTGGAATTGCTCTTCATTGAAAATGACTAAAAATGTAGTCACCAAAACTCCTTCCTTCCCCTCTCAGAGGCATGCACCCTGCCCATAGTCAGAGGCCCATCTCTCAGCTTCCCATTTCCCCAGATGTCCAATGTGGCCCTGGGCTTGTGATTACTCAGTAAATCTTAATGTAGGCAAATATGCTCTCTTTCTGTGGTGCTCTGCTCTGACCTGGGATTGCTGTGCTCTGGGCTGCAGCTGCTACCCTGCTGTGTCTGGTGAACGTGGTCACCTGGGAACTGTGCTACCTGCCAGGCAGCTTGGTGCATCCTGCAGATGCCTCAGGTTTGCTCTGCCATTGGTATTACAGACAAGAACATCCACATTCCCGCTGCCCCACCTTGGCTGATATAGGACTCTTTTTCCTCCATCTCCCCTCCATGTGCTTTTTCTCACTTCTTATTTGAGGAGCTGCCAAAATCCTTGAGAAAGTATCTTGTCTTTCTTTACCTCAGATTCTGAAAGTCCAATGCTCATCTTGAGGTGGTGGTGTTCAGTATGAGAGTGAATAGTTGTAAGTTAATTCTGCTTCCCATTTCCCCTGTCCCACTCCATCCACTGAGAACTCACTATTTCCAGTCCACCCCAACTTTAATGCAGAACTTGGCTTTCACTCTCCTTCACAAGAAATCCAAGCATACTAGATATATTGCCTTAATTATCTGTTTTTACATTAAACACACACATACACACATACACACACACACTCTCACTCAGTCACTCACTGGCTTTGTCCTGTATCAACTATGCAAAGCTGAAACTCTCTTCCCCATTTGTTTCAGAGCCAGTCTTAGTCACAAGAGGCATTTACATGAGACTGGGAAGGGGGTGTGAAGCAGCAGCTCTGATTGTGCTTGGGAGGTCAATGTATGGTTAGATGCTGCTGCAGCTCCTCTGTTGTTGTATATCCACCAGCTCCTCCTGCAGCTTCCTCCAGATGTCCTCATTTTGTTCCATGACAAAAGGCATCAGGTTCCCTTGCATGTCACCCACATATAGGAGGCATAGAAAAGATGAGAGACCAAGGCAGCTTCCAGGTTGTCCTTGAGGTTCCCGTCTTATTCTCAGAGATTGCTACTTTTTCTTGCTCCACCCTCCCTTTATCCACCTTCTCCTACCACACACCTTACATCAGTCTGTCCTTACACTCATATGTCCTTTTCAACTGCCTGCCTTACCAACTCCAGGCTCTAGCTTAGGTGCAAAAGCAATAGGCGTATATGAAAACTTTAGTAGGTTCTCACAATACAGTAAAGCCAGTTTCTATGATAGATCCATTGTTTCGTACATCACTTCTAGTAGTTCTTTTTCTGAAACCAAGCCCTGACCAATAAATAAATCTGAGAAGCAGTTCCTGGGGAATTTAACCCTAAGTATGAATTCTCTGAATTTGGTTAAGGGATATTTGGAACAGGCTCTCTAATTTGGTTACACTTAAATTCATTAATAACCCCTTTTTTTGTGGGAAAGGTAGCACTGGTGTTCCAGGACACACAATGGAAAATATTTATTTAAATTATCATCTTTAGGCACTTGTAATCAAGAACATATAGTGTCTAATCAATAACATATGTTAAAGTTAGGGCATTAATTGAGAAAGAGGGGAACCTTGTTAATTGAAAAGGAGTTATATGATCATATTTTGATTAAGCTGAGGACCTTGAATGCATACATTTTTGGTCTGCTTTGACAGTACAAACAACCTCTTTTCCCTGTGTGAGAATTTGGTCTCCCTTTGCCCAAAGACACTCTGATAGCTTTCCTGAGGTAGTTGCCTTGCAATAAGCTAATGATCCTACTCCTGACCTACCTTCGTACCTTCTCATTATCTCTAAATCTGTAACCAGACTAAAATCCCAACAGGATTCAGGGGGTGAGGCACAAGGTGTGACCAGTGAGGAGGTATGATATACATTTAAAAAATTGCAGGCTCTTTGCCAATTTAGTTCCAAAGAGGTCTGGAGAACAAATGTGGGAATGGACCCTGGGGTGTGGGATCAAGTCTGAAGAAATATAGAATTGGATGCAACCAAATTCATTGAAATTGGCAGAATTTGTAGATTCCCTGCATTCACTTGAGGAGCCGAGAATGGCTCTAACAGCTTATGTGGTTACTTGTTTAAAACCTGGATGTGTTTGTGGCCTGTACTGAAATAGATCAAAATACTAATTCCTTGTTATACTAAAAAGAAAAATAGAGACGTTGTGATACCAGAGTGGACCTATATAGCAAGATCTGTATGCCCTTCCCCTAAATAGATCCTCCAGAAAGAGTATATTTCTTTCTCTGAGTCTCTCAGAAACACATTTAAGAGGGAATCGTTAACATTATTGAAGAGCTCCGTGATAAATATTTTCTGTAGGCCAAGAATGATAAATGGGCTGGATTCCTTGGATTCAGTGGAAGGGATGGCATTCCCGGGTGGCAGGAACCAAGTGGCCAAATGTGACAGACAATGTAGGCCTGGTAAGCTGGAATGGGTGATAGGCATAAAGCGGTGATCAGAGGCCGGGCGCGGTGGCTCAGGCCTGTAATCTCAGCACTTTGGGAGGCTGAGGCGGGTGGATCACGAGGTCAGGAAATCAGGACCATCCTGGCTAACATGGTGAAACCCCGTGTCTACTAAAAATACAAAAAATTAGCCGGGCGTGGTTGCGGGCACCTGTAGTCCCAGCTGCTTGGGAGGCTGAGGCAGGAGAATGGCGTAAGCCCGGGAGGCGGAGCTTGCAGTGAGCTGAGATGGCGCCACTGCACTCCAGCCTGGGCGACAGCGAAACTCCGTCTCAAACAAAAACAAAAACAAAAAACAAACAAACAAAAAACCCTAGTGATCAGAATGGTCTGAACAGCACGGGTATTTGGCTTTAGTTTAGTTATGATCCCCTTCCTCTTCCTCATCTTCCAATTCTATGAAATCAAATGACAGCCTACTAAAGTCTTAAATGATTTGTGTAAAGCAAAAAGGTTTTAGATCTGGTGAACGGAAATTGTGACCCCTGAATGAATTTCCAACAATAAGCCAATTGACAGACCCAGAGACCCCCAAACGAAAGAGAGGCCAGATCTTCTTGAACAAGGATGTGTTACCAGACCAAAATTTCTAAGGTAAATCTTCCTTCTAACCCTAATTTTCCCCCAAGGAGATGTGAATCCATTTCCTGGACTGATCATTTATAGCAGAAAGGAAATAATCAGATATTTAAGGAGTTATTAGACACTGGTTCAGAGCTGACACTAATCCTTTGGCACCTAAAATGTTACTGTAGTCCATCAGTCAGATTAGGGACTTACAGAAGTCAGATGATCAGGGGAATTTTGGCTTGGGTCCATCTTACTGTGAGCCCAGTGGGTCCCTGAACTAACCTTGTGGTTATTTTCTCAATTTGGAATTCATATTTGGAGTAGACATGTTATTAGTGTCTGAAGCCTCACATTGTTCCCCTGACCTGTGGAGTTAGAGGCATTATGGACAAGGAAGGGTAAACAGAAATCACTATAATTATCTAGACCAGAGGTCAGCAAACTTTTTCTGTAAGGGGCCTGTAAATTAGTAAATATTTTAGGCTTTGTGGGTCAGATATAGCCTCTGCTTCTTCACCTCTTCCTCCTTCTCTTTCTATTTTCTTCCTTCACCACTTACTTCTCCACTTCCTCCTTCTCCACTTCCTCCTCCCCCTTTTCTTCTCCTTATCATTCTTCTTTTTATTATTGTACTTCAATTTCTGGGGTACATGTGCACAATGTGCAGGTTTGATACATAAGTATACATGTGCCATGTTGGTTTGCTGCACCCATCAACTCATCATTTACATTAGGTATTTCTACCCTAGTGCTATCCCTCTCCCAGCCCCTCACCCCCCCGACAGGGCCCAGTATGTGATATTCCCATCCCTATGCCCATGTGATCTCATTGTTCAAGTCCCACTTATGAGTGAGAACATGTGGTGTTTAGTTGTCTTTTCTTGTGATAGTTTGATGAGAATGATGGTTTCCAGCTTCATCCATGTCCCTGCAAAGGACATGAACTCATCCTTTTTTATGGCTGCATAGTAGTCCATGGTGTATATGTGCCACATTTTCTTAATGCAGTCCATCACTGATGGACATTTGGATTGGTTCCAAGTCTTCTCATTTCCCTTTTTCTTCTGCTTCCTGTTCCTCCACCTCTTCTTCTTCTAGTCATTCTCCTTCTAGCTCTACTTTCATCTCCACTTTTCCTCCTCATTCTTCTCTTCCTCCTCTGCTTCCTTCTCCTCCTCCTCCATCTTATTTTGCTTCTCAACCCTTTAAAAATGTAAGAACAATATCCTTAGCTTATGAACTGTATAAAAAGGAGGCAGACGGCAATATTTAGCCTATGGGTCACAGTTTGCCAACCCTTGCTCCTGTGAACTGAGCCATGTTAAGTTATCTCACCAAGGGAAAGGACGGGTCGCTGTAACTGGTCCCTTCCATCACCAAGAAAGAGGCCCAGCACTTTGTGTTCTTCCTGAAGAAAACAGATCTCAATTGGTTATACTACTCTGACTAGGTAGCAGGTAAACCAAAAAGCTGCCATTTTTGACTGGATCCTGGAAAAAGAGCAGGTCATGAAAGAGGTCCAGGCTGCCATGCAAGCTGCTCTGCCATGTATGTCATATGAACCAACAGATCCAGTGGTGCCAAAATTATTTGTAGGGGTAAGGATGGACTCATGCCCCATCCTCCACCACTCCTCCGTCTCACCTTGCACCTAAGGCTTCATAGGGGTTGGTCTTTGACTACTTGACTGGGGAAGCAAATGATTCTGTGCCATATACTGGCACTATCAGAAACCAGGCAGTGGCAGCACTACAGCCCTACCCAGAAATGGCTGTGAAATGCTGTGGTGATGGAAAGTCCTCTCAGTGGGCAGAACTTTGAGGAGTATACCCGGTTCTTCATCTTGCCTTGAAAAAAAGGTAGAGATATACATATATGATAATTTATGATCAGTGGTTAATTTGGTTCTCAGCTACCTGGCCTCTCTTCCCTGCTAGCCTCTTTCATCCTTATTCTTTTCAACTTCTCCTTTTCTCCACTTCTTCCTTCCTGTTCCCTGTACCCTACCTCTTGTTTTTCTGATTAAAACTCTTTATCTTCTGATTCCAGGGCCCTAGAGTCTTTCTCTACCATTAAGAAATACACTCTCAACAGAGTCTATCTTTATTATGTTGAGTCTCTCTCTCAACATAACGATAACATCTGGAGAAAAATACAAATTTCTCCAGTGTAGATGCATATGCAAATGTCAGGAAAACAGTGTTTTTCATACTTTACTCATGCCTCCTTATAGGGTTTAGATGCTTTTGTCCCCTCCAAATCTCAGGCTGAATGTGTCCTCAATGCTGGAGTTGGACCTAGTGGGAGGTGTTTGGGTCATGTGGGTGGATACCTCATGAATGTCTTGGTGCTGTGCTTACAGTAAGGGGTGACTTCTCACTCTATGAGTTCACATGAGATCTGGTTATTTAAAAGAGCTGCAGCTCCTTCTTCTCTTTCTTGCCCCCTCTCTTGGCATGTGATACACTGGCTCACCATTCACTTTGTGCCATGATTGTAGGCTTCCTGGGGCCTCAGCAGAAGTTGAGCAGATGCTGGTACCATGCTTGTGCAGCCTGCAGAACTATAAATGAGATAAACCTCTTTTGGTTATAAACTACCCAGTCTCAGATATTTGTTTACAGCAAGGCGGAAGGCATCTCCTTTTCTGGAGACAATCTTCAGTTGATATATTCAATAGCAGCATGATCTTAATAGGTTTTTAGCAAGACATCCAGGTCATTTATCTTTGAGAGAAAGAACAACAACAAAAAAGCATTTGTTTTTTCATCTTGATCTGTCTAAAATTCAGCCATTTCTCCACTCACTATATCTACTGAGGTTTCCAAGACCACTTCAAACTTGATGATTCACTAGAAGGACTTACAGGAATCAGAAGCTATTATACTCGTGGTCATGATTTACTACAGGAAAATAATATAGGTTAAAATCAGCAAAGAAAAAACCTCAGGGGGAGAAGTCCAGAAGAGAAGGCACAAGCTTTCAGGTACCCTACTCAGTGGAGTTGTACAGGATGGACTTAATTTTCCTAGCAATAATGTATGACAACACATGCAAAGTGTTGTCAACTAGGGAAGCTCATCAAAATCCTGGTGTTCAGGTTTTTTATTGGGGGTTCAGTCACATAGTGTGCAGCACCTAGTGACTGTCTTCAGCTACTCAACTTCAGTCCCTAGTGCAAAAACAAGTGTTTACCTTAAATCACATTGGTAACATAAACCCTTCGGTCAAACTGTTATAGTGTGACACAAGGTCTCAGGCATACAAAAACACTTAGGCAGAGCATTCCAAGGACTCAGAGTTCAGTTGTCTAGAGTCTATGAAGGAGTACTCCTGAAAACAGGTCTTTCTTGAGAATATAAGGATTTGAGAACCTGAAGCCTGCTTTTCGGCACACCATGGGTGTACAGATTAGGACTACTGACTTGAGAGTGTCTACGTTCAGCAAGAAAAACCGGTAGAAGAAAAATAGCATCAGACAGGAATTATAGGGTAGAGATCAAGAGCCCTGGCTTTGATTAGACAGAGGAACTATGACATACTTTCATGGCTGACTATTGGGAGGTCACTTAACTTCTCTGTTGCTATTTTCTCTTTTTAGTTTGTGGAATTGGGCTATTTGGAAAATCTACAACAAAGATTTATTATGAGGATTAAATAACCTAAATTATGTACAATATTTACCACAGTAAGTGTTCAGTACATCTTAACAAAAGACCAAATGACCATGGCTAACTGTGTAGTCTCTTGCCCCTAGAATGTTTAATCTTTTCCACAGCAAACTCCACAATGCAACAGCTCAGTGCCATCTGGAAATTGATGTATTACAATTTAGCACAGAATAGGCTGTTGTGATACTGTTTATTGTGTTTGTAAGAACAGAGTTTGGGAAAGAGCAGATTCGCAGGTTGTGTTATATGAGAAGTGGACTTTAGGAGGCATTAGCATGCAGAAGTTATATTAGGGAGTGCTCCTCAGGCCCACAACTGTGAAAGGCAAGGGAAGGGAAGAACAGGGAGGAAAAGAAGTCTGACTGAGAACAGGGAAAAGCTGAGATGTGAAGTAATCTCAGGGGACTTCTTAGCCAACTCTACCACAGCTCTGAAGCTGGCATGGCCCTACAGACTTTGGGTGAAGAGAGCAGAACTTTATAATCCTGTGTCAATACAATGATTAAATTTTGTCCACCCTAGAAATAGACACTTCCCTGGGTGAGGCAGTTCTCTTTTGCTGAACCATCACTGCTGGTGGCTGACAGGTAGGGGCAAGGGCAGTTTTATAGGCATGCAACTTGTCCAGACTCCCTGGGCCTCATGCTAATGAGGGCCTAACATTTGGTTAATGCTCTGCTGCCACCACATTAAAATGCTTAACAATATTTTAACAAAAGGTCTCATAATTTAATTTTGTATTGGGTCCAACAAATTATGTAGTTGGTCCTGGCTAAGGGCTGTCTGTTAGCAGCACTCTCAGTAGCTGGGATCTATTAAAGGAAAACAATTATTTAATGATATTGTTAAATCACAAGAATGACAAATTTATTCATGACCATTGCAATAGGTATAAAGGCCACCTTTATACTTGTTGTGGTTTATACCTGTGGCGTGCAATTGTGACTTGAAGTCAATCCAGTGTGATCAGACATCACCTGTGGGATGGTGGAGGCTAAGGAACCTGATCACATATCAGGGGTCACCAAATATCTGGGATTGGGGATTCTTGCTAAATTGACTTAGCAGAGTTCTTCACTAAAACTGGATTTTACAAGGAAGTACACAGATGGGCCTAGGGGAAGTTTCAGAAGCCCAACTAAAGTTTGGACAAGCAAATAATTTTTGTCAGATTTTATGTCTATATTTCCAAAGGGGAATTTGGGTGGTACATCACAGTACCAACTACTTCTGGTATATTAATGGTGATAATCACTTCTAATAAGAAATTGAGTAATTTAAAATAAGCAAATAGGATACATTAACTGATTAAAAAGAAAAGCTTTGCCCAGGTGTGGTAGCTCATGCCTGTAATCCCAGCACTTTAGGAGGCTGAGGAGGGAGGATCACTTGAAGCTCGGAGTTCAAGACCAGCCTAGGCAACAAAGCAAGACCCTGTCTCTACAACAAACAAACAAACAAAATTTAAATAAAAAATTTAGCCAGACATGGTGATATATACCTATAGTTCCAGCAGCTTGGAAGACTTAAGTAGCAGAATATTTTGAACACATGAGTTTGAGGCTGCACTGAATGAGTGCACCACTGCATTCCAGCCTGTGTGACAGAGAATCTGTTTCCAAAAACAAACAATCCAAACCAAAACAAAGAAAGAAAAGTTTTAATTCCATGCCTATAAATTGAGGAGCTCTGTTCTATTCTCTGCCTTCCTGAAATATAAATTCTGATATTTTAAATTATCATACATCCATTTGAATTACTGTTTGGAGCTTAGAACTTAAGTAGACAACAACAACAACGAGGAGTTTTATACATCCCGAATTCTCTGTCAGAAAGATTATGGCCTTGTCAACCTGCAGAATGGGAGAAAATTTTTGCAATCTACTCATCTGACAAAGGGCTAATATCCAGAATCTACAAAGAACTCAAACACATTTACAAGAAAAAAACAACCCCATCAAAAAGTGGGTGAAAGATACAAACAGACACTTCTCAAAAGAAGACATTTATGCAGCCAACAGACACATGAAAAAATGCTCATCATCACTGGCCATTAGAGAAATGCAAATCAAAGCCACAATGAGATACCATCTCACACCAGTTAGAATGGTGATCATTAAAAAGTGAGGAAACAACGTGCTGGAGAGGATGTGGAGAAATAGGAACACCTTTTACACTGTTGGTGGGACTGTAACTAGTTCCAACCATTGTGGAAGACAGTGTGGTGAATTCCTCAGGATCTAGAACTAAGAAATCATTTTGCCCCAGCCCATCCCATTACTGTGTAATGTACCAAAAAGATTATAAACTGCTGCTACAAAGAACACATGCACACGTATGTTTATTGTGACACTATTCACTATAGCAAAGACTTGAAACCAACTCAGATGTCCAGCAATGATAGGCTGGATTAAGAAAATGTGGCACATATATACCACAGAATACTATGCAGCCATAAAAAGGATGAGTTTATGTCCTTTGTAGGGACATGGATGAAGCTGGAAACCATCATTCTCAGCAAACTATCACAAGGACAAAAAACCAAACACCGCATGTTCTCACTCATAGGTGGGAATTGAACAATGAGAACACTTGGACACAGGAAGGGGAACATCACACACTGGGTCCTGTTGTGGGGTGGGGGGAGGGGGGAGGGATAGCATTAGGAGATATACCTAATGTAAATGACAAGTTAATAGGTGCAGTACACCAACATGGCCCATGTATACATATGTAACAAACCTGCAGGTTGTGAACATGTACCCTAGAACTTAAAGTATTAAAAAAAAATAAGAAAGATTATGGCTTTGTGCCAGTCAATTGTTTGGCTCAGGGTCAACACAAGGAGAAAGCAGGGTGCAGAAGAGAAGCAGACGTTTGCTTTTTCTGGGTAGTAAACTTGCTGGGAATTATTTTACATTGTTCAACATGGGAAGAGTACACACACTAAGAGAAGCAAAATAATAATAATTATTGTTTCTTTCTCCTTATCAGCTAAAGACACTTTTCTTAGATTCTCAACTTTGAATTGAATTTGACTATTGATGTATCTTCTATTTTCCTAAGAGTAATTTTTTGGAAAGTGCTGTAAATTTGAGATACTAAGCTATGGTCTTCAGGAGAAAAGAAATGTGTAATAGGACAAGATAAGGTTCCCAAGATATCTTCTCAGTAAATGCATATTCAGTAACTTGCTATGTGGAAAATTTGCCAAAATGAATATTTTCAACAAATCCGTATTACTACTGAATTCTTTGCCAGTTGTTTAATCTCTCGTTTTGAGAAAGGAGCTTGACACAGGTGTTTATAATAATAAAATGCCAGTCTTCATTCAGACTAAATCCTTTATTCAACATCTATCTCAGATATATCTATTCTTTCTGAGGTTCAGACAAATTTTCTTTCATTTTTGAGACAAGACAGCATCTCCTGTCACCCAGGCTGGAGTGCAGTGGCACAAACATGGTTCATTGCAGCCTCGACCTCTTTGGCTGAAGAGATTTCCTGCCTTAGCCTCCTGAGTAATTGGGACCACAGATGCGTGCCACCATAGCTGGCTAATTTTTTAAACTTTTTATAGAGACAGGGTTGCACTGTGTGGCTCAGGCTGGTCTAGAACTGCTGGGCTCAAGAAGTCCTCCCACTTTGGCTTCTCAAAGTCCTGGGATTATAGGCATGAACCACTGTGTCTGGCAAATATTTTTAATATTAATCATAACAAGAGTATAATACATTTATTACTTTTTTAAAAATGAGTTTGATGTTAAAAAATTACTGATTTTGAAAACACACGCTAAACAACAGGTGACACTTTAGGATGTCCAAAAACTGGCAAGAGAATGATTTACAGCTTAAATATCATATTTTCCATGAAAACTTCCCTGACAATAAGAACCTGTAGGTAACCTGTTCTGTGATATCAGAGAAGAAAGGAAGCAATAGGGTCAAGCAATGGAGTTGGTATATAGTTAGGGATAGAAAATGAAATACAAGACAGTGGCAGGGACAGGTGGGAAGGCAGAATGGTGTGATGACTAGACGTACTAGACTCCTGACTCAGACTGCTGGGTTCAAATCCCTGCCTTCCCACTTTGTGAAGTTGACAATTTAGTTAGCCCCCTTTTCCCCCACCATGTCTTAGTTTTCTCATGTATAAACAAACATGATATTTACCTCATTGGTTATTGTGAATATTAAATGGATTAATAGGTGTAAAGTACTTAGACTAATACCTGACATGTAAGTGTCTTTATTGGCATTTTAAAATCATTAAAGTTAAAAGATCCCTAATATACCATACACTTTGCACACCCTGATTCATATAATTCTTTCAATAACTGAAATACAAATAGTACTATTTTTGCTCTACAGATGAGAAAACTGAGGCTTAGACAGATTAAATAATTTATTTACAGACAAGCACACTGCGAATGATAAAATGAATATCCAAGTAGGACCATTGCACTTCTTTGCTTCTAACTCTTCAGCGATTCCCTACACAGAGCAAGGAGGTTCAGGTGAGAAAATGCCAAAAATACAAGTCCCATTACCACTGGCCTTAAAGGATATAAACAGCTGCTTATATTAATATGGGTCTACAGGTTTATTTTGTTGCATTGTGGACTTTTACACAAATCTTTTCAGGTGTGCAGATTAATTTGAGATAAGTATCAGTCAGGCTTCTTACTGTCAAGCACTGCCTGACTGAAAATAGGGGACCTGTGGCAGGGGGTGAGTACCCTCAGAATTGCCATGCAGTCTGGCTCAGGCATGCTTCTTGTGGACTGCTAGCTAGCATGTCCCTGAGGGAGGCCGGGTTCCCGCTTGACCAAACTACCACCAGAGAGGGTTGCTGACCACTCTCTCTATGCTGTCTCCCACTTGTCAAAGTGAATATGTGCTGGACTGTGTAAACTAAAACTGTGAAAGATGTTTCAGTGATTGGTGGAGTGTACCCTGAAACTCCAGCTTTTAACATTTGTCTCATGATTTCTCATAAATAACATTGCATATGGATATAATGAGCATAATTCCTAATTTTCCCGGGACGATACTGGTTTATGCCTATTGTCCCAGTGTATATTTATCCGTAGCGCTGGCTTCAATGCACAACATTGTCCTAATTCCAATGATAAATTTTACATATCTGCTACATGTAATGTTCATTCTACATATCTGCTATATATAATGTCATTTTGCATGTCCGTTGTATATAATATTTTCTGTCTCCCTTTCTAGCAATCTCTTAGTTTGGTCTTGTAAACATCGTGAGTCCCTTTCTGCGTATTCATTTATCTGCAAACTGTTTTTTTTTTTTTTTTTACTTTTCAATTATTATTACTTACTTCAACTTGTTTACATTGCTAAACTGATATGTTTACCTGTGAAAATTATTTGAGCATCTCGAGTGGGAATAGAATGCATCATAATTGTTCCCCCTAAAATTAGTGGAAATGTATTTTTCATTTAATAATTTTTCACTTGTCAGCAGTGTTTTCAGGAATGAATTAAATGTGTTAAATTAGGGACAGCTTTATTTCTGGTACCTGACATACTGTGGGCACTCAAAGAATGAATATTAATTAAATGTTAAATGAATAAATAAATGAATCCACAGGTCCCTGTATATCTTCACAGCAGGAATTCCAGCAGACTTTTGTGGACCTCTTACTGTGTTTTGTATTCATCATCTTCTCATATAAACACATTATATTGCATGCACCCATTGTGGCTGTTGCTTTGAATTTCTGATGATTCTCAATCATCATGTTACATTGTAGTAAGTATTACTTCTCTTCACCAATATCTGATTCTTGTCTACTTCTGGGTACATGTGTGGATCACTATTCTCTATTTTATTGAAGTTAGGTGTGACTACATATCTTCCCTTAAAAGATGAAGTGGGCTGTATAAGCAGAACTATGGATAAGCATTTATTGATGATGTTCAACTCTCCACACTGCCTTTCATCTGCTTTCGTTGTTCACAGAAGCACATCATAATACAGAGGTAGCATAAGATCCAAGCAACTTGAAGCATTAAACCAAAACAAGTAGGAGAGGTGTTCTGGAGAGCTGCTTGAAACTGCAGTGGACTTTGCAACAGCAGCAAGTAAAGTGGTGTTCTGGCAGTGAGATTTGAGGATTGTTTGTTACAGAAGTATAACCTAGTCTGTCTTAACTGATACACACATGGAATACCATGGAGATTCAGTTAAATTATTCAAGTGTATTTCATAATTATAGATTGTTTTCACCAATTAGGCCTAAAGACAACATTCCTTAAGAATTTGGACCTATGTTTGTTCACATATATATATCTTAGTATTGTAACTCTGTAAAGCAAGAATCCTGGAGATTTAGAAGGATGCTTACAGGTTGTGTGTCTCATGGCTTCCTTTTACAACTGTAAAATTGTATCTAGAAAGTGAGGAATGCCATGCTCAGTATCACATAGATGGCTAATGGTAGGGACATGATTAGAGTATAATGTTCTCATCTACATATTTAGTGTTATCTATGTTACATTTAACTATATCTCATATTCATGATAATTATTTCAACCACAAACCATAGAACTGGAAATTTCCACCAGAATATTCAATATGGATTGAAGCTAAGCACTAAACTTAAATGTCTGTTAAAAGTTATATTAGGCGACAAGATCAGCAGTTAATACTCATTCAAGCTAATAGAACCAGCCAGCAATAGTAATTCATAGAGCTCAAGGAATGAAATAAGAATTAAAGGCATTTGGTATAGAGATAATTATAAAGAGGTCCAGAAAATAGAAAGAATTAATCTCCAAGGGAGCCCCCTGGAGAAATGCCAGCAACTGAGGACCTTGGGGCCTACAGAGTGCAGTCCACTGGGCAGAAAGTCATGTAGAAATAGGATCGCGGAGGGGTAGAACATGCCATCAAAAGGTTAAGTATGGTAGTTAATTCCAAGTTTTGATAAAAATTAAATCACTTATTGGTTAAACAAATTCACTATAATTATTACCCATGGCATTAAATCACATGTCTTTTTTTGTTGTTGTTATATATTCTCTTAATTGGATTTCCTTTGGGCACATGTATCCCTCTTTCCAAACTGCATTAGGCAATACTTTTATTACAGATGTTTTCAGCAGTTGGCAGGGGGCAAGAGGTAGGATTTCTAAAAAAAAAAAAAAAAAAAAAAAAAAAAAAATCCCGCATCTTGACAACTAGTGTCCTTTTTGACATCAAGTTTGACTAATATTACATATCTGAAAACCATTAACAATTTTTCCCTAGCCTGTTTTATATTTAGCCACAAATTCTTCACATATTTCTACTGGGATTAAAGAGTTCTCAGCTATGGGGAAATCTTAGCATATAGCTCATTACAATGGAATATATTATTATAAGAATCTAGGAAACTATATTGGTTGTAGAAAATGTACAAAGGTACATGTTAGCATATATTCCTGCTCCAGCATTAATTCTAAAACATTTGAAAATAGAAAACTTGCTATTTCATTTATATCCCTGAAGGTGGCATTGATGATACTGAAACCTTATTGGTTTGTGCAATGTACCTGCAAGGGTTAATCTGTGAGATCTGGCCATTTCCTTTGATACCAGGGGGCACTGTCCTATTCTCAGGGTGTGATCTGCAAGAAGGGAGTGGAATTTGTAGAAACCGGTCTGATCTGGATTATCTGTCTCTCCATCGCACCAGCTCCCATAGTTTTAATTAAACTCAGTGTATAGTAATCTCTTATACTTAATAAAGCAGTTATTGCATTTCTGATTTCCTTCTAAACATTTATAAACTTCTATTCCAAGCTCTACTTTAGCATCAAAATGCTTTTGTAGGAATTTTGAGAAGAGAGAGCAAAATATAGTGTCAATGAAATGAAAAGGAAGTTAACAGAAAAAAATGGCCCCTTTGGCCTGACCTGTGTGACATTTTATTTAAACAATAGTGGGTTATTAGGAAGTGTGGCCAATATTATATATGCTAGAAAATGACCAGAATAAATCATTGCCTTTCCACAGAAGTGTGGTATTCTGGTGTAATGAAGGGCTTTACACTCAGATGAGGTCAAGAGGTAAAACTTGACTTTTAGCATTGCCTTTGTAATTATGTGACCATTACTTTCCCTGACTCTGTATTTTCAGTCATAAAACAGGACTAATAATACCTAAATTAGTGAACATATGTGCAGAAGCTAACAAATAGTGTGTGTCCTCAATAACTTCTAATTAACCTTCTCATTCATGCTTCCAATAATTGTTAATATTTCTTGAAATATCTTGCCAAGAACATTTCTATTTGTATGATCAATAATACTTGGAAAATACTAAAAATCTTGAATAAAATAAAGCTTAAATCCCAGCAAAATTTAGAGATTGGAAGGTGAATGTTTCTAAAAGTGCAATCATAACTGTTCTTTCTTTCAAAATATAATGAATATAAACTTAAAAACCACAGGGACATTTGCTAAGAAATGAATCTGTAAGTCACCACAGAATGTTGACACTGTTAGCACAGTCCTCGGCACACAATAATTGCTAGTTTAATGTGAAGTTTAGTTGCTAAGTAATCATTTATTTTGTTCAGCCCATTCAAGTGAAAAAAACTGATAAAGTAAGGAGCTGACACAAATGTATCCAGCTTATTGGTGTTTGGGCTGAAATTAGTGGTAGATGTTACGCTTTTTGGTTAGATGTCAACTATGAGCCCATGACTGCTGAGCACTCCATTATAAAAAGGAGAAGGGATTTCTTTCTTTCTCCAAAGTGCTAATGTGTAAAAATAAATATGCATTTTAAAAGTTAGTCCTTGCTTAGTGTGCAATATTTTGAATGGTATGCAAAAGTAGTGGAAAACACAATTAATTTCAGAGTATTTGTATTATGTGGTGAGAGGATACACAAATACTAGAAGATTTTTTAGGTTGGCAGACACCATAAGCAAATGATGAATTGAGCATGGGTTGAATATGATTGGAGGTCATGTGTTAGCTAGGGAGAAATGTGAAGCATGCCTACCCCAGTATATCTGATTTTCTGTGTTTCTGAGAAAGGAGATCATACTGTTGGCATTGGAGGTACTAAGCAGATGGAACAAAACCTCATAGGATCTCCTTTCTTTTCATAAGGAGCAACTATAATGGACAGGAGTGAACTCATGTTGGATCTCATTAATAAACCATAGAATGTTGAAGCAACAGAGCCCAAAGATTATAGTACTATATGGAGCAGTTATTAAGAATGGAGAGGTCCCTGTGGTGTCCCACATGGAGTCTTCACAGTCAGCTGAGGTGAATGACTGCTCCAGAGAGTTTCAGTCTGTCACCGTCTTGTGCTTTTTCCCACTCCTACATGGGGCTATGTTTGCTCAGTGAAACCATGTTGTCCCTCTTTTAATCAGTTGTTGTGAATGACAGTGTGGAATAAAAAGGACTTCTCCAAGCTGAAAGATACAAGGGATAGAAGAATCAACTCAATTTCTGCTTGACTGGATTTCAAGGAATGGAGTCCACAGGAGAGAGTCAGATTCCTGTTAGAGCAAAAGGCAAAAAGAATGTCTACAGAAGTGGTTGACATTAAACTGTCTTTAAAGACTAGGCTTTCACTGATGATTGACCTTGAATTCATAGATGAATTAGAAAAACTTTCAGGAGATTAGTCATAAAAGAGGACAGACAGAGCCAGATGGAAATAGAATCTGCTGGAGATGAAGGATGTCCAGTATTTCTTGATACTGAAAATAATAAGAATGAAGATACAGAAGTTTACCTTAAGTTGAGAGGCTCGAGGAAGTGTCTAGAGGGCAGCGGGTCTATTTTGTCTGAACGTGCAGATTCCTACTTCATTTCTGACATGGAGGCTTTGAGAAAAGCAGATAAAAAAATACATGCAGATAAAAATAAATACATGAATTGAAATATTTATCATTTGATGGGTAAAATGCTTTATAAAATCATATATATTTATATATGTATACTAAAGATCATACCGTGTATAATTTTCTATTTTACCTTTATAACTTCTACTTTATATCATAAATATGCTGGTAACTACTCTTCTCAGACAAATTTTTAAATGGCTGTATATAGATGTAGAGTGATTTATTTAACCATCCCCTTATTGTTGGAGAGTTAAGTTGTTTCCATAAATATAGAATACATTTTACCCAAGCAATATATCACTGAAAATACATTTAGAAATGGAGTTGTGAACACTGGGGAAGGTGCCAGTATTTACTGTCAAATTTAAATAAGTATTTTAGATTTAAGACTCTTTAGAAGCAAAAAATTGAAATGAGATCTATAGAAGTCACACTCAGAATGGTTCGAGGTTAGTTATTTCCTTACTCTTTTTGGGAATCAAATTTATCTTTACATCTAAGAATGGTCATTCCAAAGAAAATGAACCCCAAATTCTGCATAGATAGGTCAGGGTCATAAGTGAAAGAGACATTGTGAATTAGCAGTATTTGAAGTTCAGAGACGCTGACCTCAGAAGTTTTCTGATGGTCTGTGGAATACGTAGAAATTTTAAGTGGAGAATGCATTTACTTTTTATTCATACCCCATTCTACCTCTGGGAGCTACAGGGTTTTACTGTAGACCAAGTAATTGTATCCAGAAAGAAATACATTATCAGTGATGGTTTTGAGTTATATTAATTCTTTGGGACCTTGGGATATAATTTAATACCTGGAAAAAATGAAAATGAGTGGCATGTATGTCATTAAGGTTTTTATGAAAGTCTATCTCCAAGCCTCAACTCTTCATTCATTACTATAGACTGTTCATGAACAGAATGATATACCCATGCATTAACATAATTGGATTTAGGTGGAATTTATTAAACATTAATAAATTTGATCTAGATTAGACTTAGACCTTCTCTATATGGGGGTTTAAATTACTAAATTTGCAGAATTATCTCATCTCCATAAACAACTTGTTCTCAGCCAGGGGCAATTTTGATCTTCTCCTTTCTAAGAGCTATTTGGCAATATTTGTGTATTTGTGACATGTTTAGCTGTCACAACTGATAAACAGTACTACAGGCATCTAACAGGCAGAGGCCAGAGCTGCTGATGAACATCGTATAATACACAGGCCCATCCCAACAATAACAAAAATTTGTGCAGTTAAAATGTCAATAATCCTGAGACTGAGAAGCCATGCAATAAGTAGTCCTGTGTAACAGCTAGTGCTCTGGAAGGTTCCAATGCCATTTTAGCTTATTACATTATTTTAGGAAATCTTAAGCCTTCTCAATAGGTATTGGAATGTCACTGCTTTCCTTCTTGTATATTTAAAATATATTTTGTGCTTTTATATGTATAGATGCTTTAATCTCAGTCATAATCGATATGTGAAAGGTAGGAGGTGAGCTTGCACCTCCTAAACACCTCACTTACACAACGTATTTTTCTGCTTACACATAATGCATTCCACAGATTGGGAGAAGAAAGGGGTTCTTCCTCTATACTTTCCAAAACATAGACTTTAACTTTCTTCCTTGGAACAGCGACCATACCTACCAGCAGAGGCTTCTTTATGACTCTAAGAACAGCAAGCAGATTCACAGCTGGAAGCAAAATACTTTCCTTAGAAAAATCTTTTCTAATAAATTGTGCTTTGTCCTTGCCAGGACAGAAAACAGTTAAAGTAGCAGAAACAGCTTTCCTCTGGCTGGTAGGGAAGGAGGAGAGCCTTCTCAATCCTGACTCGTTTCTTCTTTTACTTTCTTTCTTCCTCTCATATCCTCAGGCTTTTAATACCCAGCCTAGGTGGAAATTAATGACAAATCTTGGCCAAAATCTTTCAGCATAAAATTCAGCCTTTCTAGGGACAAAGCTTTTCATTATCTAGCCTCTGCTTGTCTCTCCCACTTCTCATCTGTACTGGGTTCCAAGCATAAGCCCTAAAGCAGTGATTCACAAACTCAGGTGGACATTGAAATCAAAATGGGTGGGCATTAATGTAAAAAAAAATTTGGGAACACTGATATGGAGTCTCTGGATCCATATTTTCAATAAACTCCCTAGTCAAATCTGATAAACCCCACTGGAATATGCAATCCATTGCTTAAATATGCCAGATCTTCCCATAAGTCTTTTCCTCTGCTCAAGCTCCTCCCTCTGCCTAGACTGTACTTTTAACCTCTGAGGAGATCTTCTTGAGCTTTCCAGACCAACTTAACTACTCCCACCTCTCTCCCCATAACATATTGCTTATGCAATAAGCATGTTGCTTATTGATATGGTTTGGCTCTGTGTCCTCACTCAAATCTCATATGGAATTGTAATTCCCACGTGTGAAGGGAGGGACTTGTAATCCTCACATGTGGAGGGAGGGAAGTGATTAGATTATGGGGGCTGTTTCCTCCATGGTGTTTTCATGATAGTGAGTGAGTTCTCAGGAGATCTGATGGTTTTATAAATGGTAGTTTTTCTTGTGCTCTCACACACACTCTCTCTCACCTGCTGCAATGTAAGATGTGCCTGCTTCCCCTTCCACCATGATTGTTAAGTTTCCTTAGGCCTGCCTGGCCATGTGGAACTGTGAGTCAATTAAACCTTGTTTCTTTGTAAATTCCTCAGTCTTGGGTATGTCTTTATAGCACTGTGAAAATGGACTAACATGATGTCTATTATTAAAACAAATAGAATAAGACATAACAATTCATTGTGCTACTTTCTTTTCCTGGGTAGTTTGCAAGCTCCTTAAAGGATAAATATTTATTAAACTAATCAATACATAAAATACAGTTCACAGCAAACTAGTTGTATTGGTCATCTCAAACATCACACTGAAATCCTGCAGGGTTGAGTTTCTAGCTGTAGAAAAATTAAGAAATTATATATATTTACAATTTTACATATATATATATATTTTCTGGCCAGGCATGGTGGCTCACACCTGTAATCCCAGCACTTTGGAAGGCTGAGGTGGATAGATCACTTAAGGTCAGAAGATTGAAACCAGCCTGGCCAACATGGTGAAACCCTGTCTCTACTAAAAGTAAAATAAAATTAGCTGGGTGTTGTAGCAGACATCTGTAATACCTGCTACTTGGAAGACTGAGGCAAGAGAATTGTTTGAACCCAGGAAGTGGAGGTTGCAGTGAGCCAAGATCATGCCACTGCATTTCAGCCTGTGTGACAGAGTAAGACTCAATCTCAAATATATGTAATATTTCCTAAAAGTAAACTAAGTCTTTAGTCATTTATGAATCCCTTTGTTTTTTATTCTTTTCACAGATCAAAGGTAACTATTCACATTAGAATTTAAAGAAAGATGTGAATACCTGAATACCTGAATATCTGAATATATGAGTAATAAATAACATTAAATAAATAATAAAATGGCTATGTAAAATGATACATACACACATACATCAATGACTAGAATGAAATATACCAAGATTGCACAGTGAGATTAATTAAATTTAAGATGGATTTGCATATTGTAAGAACAAATGCAAATTAAAAGAAAGAAGCTTAGTTCTCCCCATTAAGAATGAGGTAAGAGCTTTCCCTCCCCTCCTTTTTCTTAGAGCACTTATCTTAGAATATCTTAAATACTTTCTTGGGTCTTTGAAATGTATATAAATCCTTTTAAAGACTGGATAGGCCTTTTGTCACCTCTGTGACCTAGGAATGTCTTTCTCAAGAACCTGGGAGCGATTTCTTTGAAATGCAGTTTCTGTGGTTAAGGTAGGATCCTAACTTCAGCTGGAGGGGTTCAAAACTACCTCCTCTCATATAGAGATGAGGAATTTATTTTTCCTCTGGATACAGCTAATTAGCTAACACAGATGGTCACCTCAATGATCAGGTAAAATGAGGATAAATTATGTGTGACAAATGTTCTTGTCAAGGACTAGTCATTGTTTATCTTGAAAACATGTATGTAATAGGTTGTATCTGCTTGTCTACATGAAGGGGCGAGATTTCCGTCTTTGCAATCTCTTAGTGGATTGATGGTGATGTACGTCACAATCTGGTTTAGAGCTTATCCATAATAAAAGTGTTTTGTTTTGTTTTGTTTCCACTACTACTTTTAAGGGAGGATTTCTGGATTGGAAGAGGTTTTGTTTTAAATTATATTTCCCAAAAATATTTCTGTCGAATTCATACATGTTCTGTAATTAACTGCTCATTTAAATTTAAATCAAGAAATTTTCTTAAAATATTTTTGCTGCATGCCAAGAACAGCCTTTTGTTTTTGAACTTTGGAACTAAAATATATCAAGAGAAAGAAAGTATGCAGAAAGAAAGCAGGCCAAGGGAAGGAAGGACAATGGGAAGAGAGTGGGCAGTCATATATTTATTTAATATATTTTGATTGCTAAGTATATGTAATGTGTGGTGTGAAAATGTGGGAATAACAGTAGAAATCATGATGCCTCTGGAGCTCAGAAAATAATACCCCCAAATGAAGCCTTCAGCAGCAGCCACAGAAGCAAGTTTTTCCCTGACCTTCTCTTGCCCTCCTGCCCCTCAATCTATTCTCCCGGAAGGCTAACCATAGAAACTAGAAATCCTTTTCCCCAACAATTTTCATAGAAACCAGAATCCCTTTTCCCCAAAGCCAGCCATAAAACCTAAAAATATTACTTTAACTTTCCTTCTGATTTTCTGTGTGAAAACTGACCATAAAGAAATGATTTGACCTAGTTGTTTGACTGTAGGTTCTGAGACCCCCATTCCAGAAAGGGTCCTGCCCCACCCCGAGAGGGAAGAAATGACACTCAGAGGGGCTAAGAAGAATCTAGACAGACTGGCTTTGCTGGGCTTCCCCACTCCATCTATTTGTATGAGATTATGCCCTTTTTGTTTAATCATATTTTTACACAACTGTCCATACTTTTTTGAACCTAAGCATAAAAATAGACAATTTCTCTTGTATTTTTGGGTCACCATTCTGAAGGATCCCTTGTATAGATGTTAAATAAATTTGTTACATTTTCACCAATTAATATGCCTTTTATGAGTTTTTTTTTTTTTTCAACAAAACTTCAGAGAGCCGTCTTGGTCCCGACAGTGCCCAACTTAATCCAGAAGCCCATGGTGACGTTAGTTTATATGCACAATGTTGTACAACTATCACATCTATTTTCAAAATATTTACATAATTCAAACTGAAACTCAGCATCCATTAAGCAATAATTTTCTATTCTCTTTCTCTCTAGCCTCTCTTAACCTCTAATTTATATGTCTCTATGAATTAGCTGCTTATAGATAATTTCATATAAGTTAAACACTATGTGTGTTGTTTTCATTGCTTGGCTTATTTCACTTAGCATAATGTTATCAAGGTTTATCCATGTTATAGCATGTATCAGAATTTCATTCTTTTTATTGCTGAATAACAGTCCATTGAAAGTATTTATCACTTTTTTTTTTTTTTTAAATGGAATCTTGCTCTGTCACCCGGTCTGGAGTACAGCGGCTTGATCCTGGCTCACTGCAACCTCTGCCTCCTGGGTTCAAGCTATTCTCCTGTCTCAGCCTCCTGAGTAGCTGGGACTACAGGCACCTGCCATTATGCGTGGCTAACTTCTGTCTTTTTAGTAGAGATGAAGTTTCACCATATTGGTCAGGTTGGTCTCGAACTCCTGACCTTGTGATCCGCCCACCTTGGTCTCCCAAAGTGCTGGGATTACAGGTGCAAGCCACGGCACCCGGCCACTCACATTTTCTTTGTCCATTTATTTGTTGATGGACATGAGTTATTTCCAACTTTTGGCTACGTGAATAGTGCTACAGTGAATGTTTGTGTACAAGTATCTGATTAATCCCTGTTTATAATTATTTTGGGTATACACCTAGGAGTGTGATTACTGGTCATATGGTAATTCTATGTTTAATTTTTTTGAGTGACCACTAAACTTTTCCACAGCAGCTGCATCATTGCACTGCCAGCTACATATGAAGGCTTGTTTCCCCAAATCCCTGCCATTACTTGTTATTATTTATCATTTTTATTGTAGCCGTCCCAGTGGGTGTGAAATGATACCTCACTGTGGTTTGGATTCTCATTTCCCTAATGACTAATGAAGTTGGAAATCTTTTCATCTGCTTATTGGCTATTTGTTGATGTTCCTTGAAGAAATGTCTATTTAAGTACTTTGCCAGTTTTTAAATTGAGTTGTTTATATGTTGTTAAGTTGTAGGAGTCTCTACATATCCTACATGCAAACTCCTTATCAGATCTATGTTTGGCAACATGAGCAATGTTTTACGGGAAAGAGTAGGACCAGCTGTTGGGCTTACTTCTGTCCTTGCCTTCCCTCCAAGATCACGAGTTCAGGATTCCCGACTATCTTTCTATTCATTATGTTTAAAATGTCATCTCCCCAACCCCATAAGACTTTCAGAAGTTCAATCAGCTTCTTAGCTGCTGTTTACTGCTAGGTATTTAGCCTCTTGGTTCTATGCCACTTCCAAATTGGCAGTCTTTGAGGAGAAGAGCTGCTTGGAATGTCTGGCTTACTTCCATGAGCTTTCCTTCTCTGCAGTGTCTTGGCCCTTTATTCAAACACACACACACACACACACACACACACACACATTTATGTGTTGTCTAGCATATCTATTATTCTCAGTGGGACTGTGGTTAGCAAAAAGTTACTCTTCTGTTGCCAGAACTGGAAATATTTGCCTCATTTTTTTAACTGCTTCACAATAGTCCATTGAATGAATATTCCATATTTTAACTTGGCTTGTATTGCTGGAATTTAGGTTGCCAGTCTTCTGCTATTGAAACAATGCTACAATGCCTAACTAAGTTATCTCACAAGTGTAAGTGAATTTGTACTTTTGATATAGTACCAATTGCCCGCCCCCCATTGCAGTTGTAACAATTTTACTCCTCCCATCAATATGTGATAATGCCTAAACCACCACCCCCTTGAGAACAGATTGTGTTCTCATACTTTTCGATGGGCAAAAATGTTATCACACTGCAAAGATATTTCTAATAAACTAGATTTTTTTAATAATATAATACAAATAGCAAAATAATGACAATGTTTACTGCATGTTAGGTGTGGGCACATTTCTAACTGATTTGTAATTCTTAAATATTTTAATTCCAGGCTTACCATTAGGGCAGACATTGGTTTATTCTTCTTCTACAGGTGCTAAAACCAAGGCAAAAAGATCTGTGGACCCCAAGGTCCTCAGAAGTTAACAAAATAATTACAACACAGGATATCTGACTTCTGACTTCAGAGTCTGTGCCCTTAATTGGGTGACAGGAACCCAGATAATAATTCCAGGTATAAATTCAAAATAAGAACGCCTTTCCTAAAGTAATCTGTCTTCCTATAATTAGAAGCCATTTAGAACGTCCACATTGTAGTAATTCCCTAGGGCTACCATAACAGATTACCACAAGCTAGGTGGCTTAAAATAAGGGAAATTTGTTCTCTCATAGTTTTGGAGACCAGAAGTCTGAAATCAAAATGTCTTTGTCAGGGCCACACTGCTTCTGAAGGCTCCAGGGGAGAATATGTCCCTTGCCACTTCCAGCTCCTGTTGGCTGCTGGCATGCCTTAACTTATGGCCCCATCACTCTAATGGTCAGAGTGATTCATGGTCACCTTGCTTCCTCTTCTGTGTCTTTTCCTCTGTGTGTCTCTTTCTGTTCTACCTCTGCCTCTCTTTCTTATAAAGAAACGTGTGCTTGATTTAGGACCCAGCCAGATTATCCAGGATAAGTTCGTCCTCTTCAGATCCTTAAATCACATATTTTACAACTGTTCACTCTTTCTCCATACAAGTTAATATTCACAAATTCTGGGGATTCAGACATGGACAAATATTTTGAGGGGGCATCTTTTAACTTACTAGATACATTTTCCATTCAACTAAAATATTTGAACCCCTTTCTTCCTTCATTCATCTATCCATTCATTCAAAAATATTCATTTAAGGCTTGCTATATGAGAGACATTGTTCAACGTGTTAGGGAAAGAGCAATGAAGAGAAAAGATGACAACTCTGGCTTCATGGTACTCATAGTTGAAGAAACCAAATAATATAAGAAATAAGTAAATATATGGAAAGTCATCTGGTGATCAACGCCCTGGAAAAGAATAATAAAGCAGAGAAGGGAGACAGGAAGTGCTGTGGGAGAGGATGGGTGACATTTTAATCGTGACAGTATGGGAAGGCCTTTATGAGACATGACTGTGGTAGACTGACAAACATCTTCGCCATAGGAAACAGGTTCAGCCTCAGAACATGTGAATGTTAACATATAGGCAAAGTTTCCTGATGTGATTAAGTTAAAGATTAAGACATGAGGAGATTATTCTGTATTATCTGGGTAGGTGCTAAATGTTATGGTAGGTACCTTTGTAATAGAGAGGCAGAGAGGATTTTATAGAGAGAGAAGAGGAGGCAATGTGACCATAGAGGCAGAGATTGGAATGATGAGGGCAGAAGTCCCAGCTTCTACCAGAAGCTAGGAGAGGCAAGGAACAGATTCCCTGTAGAGTATCTAGAGGGAGTGTGGCCATCCCAATACCTTGATTTGGCCCCATTGAAACATTACATTCTGCCCTCCATAACTGTGAGGGAATGGAATTTCTATTGTTTTATGCCACCGAGTTTGTGGTAGTTTGTTATAGCAGCCATGGAAAAATAATACGATGATATTAACACAAATTCCTAAAGGAGTTGAAGGAGCAAGCCATGCATATATCTGAGAAATGGGAACCAGGCAGAGGAAGGCCTCATGTCCAATCCACCTTGGTGTAAGTGAGTACCCGGCCCGGCATGATCGAGAAGACATTAAGGCAGTCACTGAGATTCCCTGCTGTGAGCAGGGTGAGGGCAGTAGGAGATAGGATCAGAAAGATCAGAGGATTTGAAGACCCAGTCAGATGTTCATTGTTACTTCTGTGAGGTGAGGAGTCAGTAAAGGGTTTCATGCACAGGATGATAAGATCCGACCCTTGCTCTGAGCAGTTCTAGATTTCTATCAGAAGGAGCCAGAACCACTGTTTATGGTACTGTTAATAGACTACAGGGGGCTAAGGACAGTAACAGGAAACCAATTAGGAGGCTATTGATTATGTTTAGTAGGCCACTTATGCTGAGTCTGAAGTTTATAGGAGAGGTCTGGGTTGGAGATAAATACTTCTGAGTGTTATGACAGGGGAAATATGCTTTAAACTATTTCAGCATAGAGATAGGAAGTTATATATGTCTTAATTCAATTTCACTCAAGAGACAGTTAATTTTCCTAATAGGGAATGCTTTATACACATGCAGGGTAATAACATTTAATCAAAGGCAACTATAAGTGTTTTAGCTGTTATCCCTGATCAACACCAGAGGCTTTGTGAATGGATGTTAGAAGAGGATTTTCACTGGTGAATTTAGTGGCTTTTAATGAGAATAATGAATATTCCTGTAAATTGTATGTGAATTTAGTTGTATTCAACACACACAGGTCTAACTATGTTAGACTTCCCCCACTACTTGTATAGGATAATCAAGTCAGGAAAGCATTTTCCTCCTCATCTTTTAGAATGTCACTGAAGGCAGGATTCTAATGTAGTTACAGGTTAGAATATTCCAGCTGGCTGTTTCGAATATTAGGTTAACTAAATCCTGCCTCTAAAATATTTTTGGGCTAGAGAATTTTTTATGCAAGAAGTGGTTGCTTTATCAAGACCCAGAGAATTGGTACTTTATCAAGCTGACAAAAGCAGATTGTATAAGTGTTTTTGTGCCTGCTTATTAATAAGAGTTGGACTTACAAATGGCAGTATATGTGGCAGAATTTAGTCTGTAATTTGCTTTAATTTAAAATCTGGCACAGTGATTGTAAGCAAGTAGGAATCCTTCGTTTTTCTAATCCTCATCTTCCAGCAGTTTAGGTTCAACAGAATACTTACATTATGATATTAGAGCAGAAGTTTCCATGCTGAATATATATATACAAACTAATTTGGAATAGAGTCTCCTTTCTTCAGCTCAAACATGTAGATTTAGAATTTATTTCCTTTCCCTTGCTACCTACCTATTAACGAACATGTAATCTATTATCTTTCACTTCTGGTCATCATTTAAATGATTTTTTAACCATATTTTGTACAAAACTTCAAAACAGAGTGTTCTTTCTTACTATAAAGCATCCTTTATACTTTATGGCATGCAAAATATTAGAGCATAGATACATTTTCCTCATGTCATACATGAAGCAATAACTGTCTAGAATAAATGAATAAGTAACAAAACTTTAAAAAAAAGTTTCTTCATAAAAGGTGTTCCAGAACATTTATCTTTATGCTGTATCATAAAATCAATATAGAATGTTGAGTATAGTATTTTGAAACAATAATGAAGTAAATAACAAATATAAAGTCCAGATATATAGAATCATTTTGAATAGTCTCAGATCCCAGAAAAGATAAATTCTAGCCATTCTCTAGTCTTTCTTGCTTTATACATTTGAATCTGAGATAAATGAATGAGGTTGTTGGGAAGATGTGAAAGTAGGCATTCTCTGCACTGTATTCTTACATGCAGAAACATTTCACTAGTCATTTTCACTCCAGCTTGGGGGGTCTTTCTAATTTTAGACGTTTGCCTTGAGACTCAGTATTATTTGCCATGTGAGGAAACTTGGGTTAAGGCTGGATAAATAACTTGCCCAGGTACATGTAGTTAGGAAGTAAAAAAGTCAGAACTACAACAGAATTCTCTCTGAGTTGTATATCTGTACTCTTTTTGTTGTCATACTGCTTAATTACAATAATCCTGAGAAGTGGATAGAGAAGTTAATCATATTCATAATCCATACATGGAGAAAGCGAACGTTCTTCTTAAGTGACAGAGCTAGTTAATAGTAGAATAGGCCTTTAACCAGACCTCTCTGCGTGGAATTCCCTTGTATGGACCTCTCAGAGGTCCAGTTTATGATGTATACTTTTGCTTTTCTTACCATGTCAAAGTAAGCACCCTGCCAAATTCTCCCTTTAATTCTCACTCCTGAATGCTTATGAATAAAATGACTTTTTAAATCTCTATATCACTTTCTTACTCATTTTATTTTCTTATGCCTTGCAAATTTGATAAAATCCATTAGACAAATACACTGAGTAAAGTCACTTTAATCCATTTTGTTAAAAAAGAATTTCTGTTGAACAGAGAAGAGAATTAGCTCCATCAAACTTTTATTTCACTTTATTGTGAAACCTCTAAAAATGTTCCGAGTTTCCTTAAGGAAATTGGCTTACAGATGGTTTACTTTTATATATATAAAATTATAAGTAGCTAGGAAGACACAGTGGTTTGTTTTCTAGAGAGTGAAAAGTAAACTCCATCTCATTTGTAGTGTACAAACATATAATCTACCATAGCATTTCACCAAATTCTCTTTTATGAATAAAATAAAACATTAGCCTAATTTTCATAGTCAAAGATTAAGTCTCTTGCTTTTGGCAATTTATGTAAATTAATTCCATTTGGTATTTTGTTGATGAAAAGAAGATGAAGCAGGAAAAGGGGAAGGAAAGAAGAAGGAGAAAGAGGAAAAGTACAAATAAAGGAGAAAGACAAGTAGAAGGAAAAATAAATATATATATTTACATGTATTATATATACCTACGTATGTAGGTAGAGTATAGTAATATTTTAAACTAAACTAATGTGATATAAATTTTTATAGTTTATATGTTATATAAATATATATGTGTACATCTATATGTGTTAACACACTTTTGTATTCTGGGCAATATGGTTGTCTGAAAAGCATCTGTGATTGTGATAGGCAGAATTCTAAGAGGACCTTCAAGATTTCTGGCCTCTGTATTACACCCTCTCCTTGAGTTTGGGTGCAATTTCTGAACATGATGGGATGTGTCACTGCTGTGAGTAGGTCATGTGATATCACAAAGGTGAGAAGATTTTGTGATGGAATTAAGGTAAAATTAGTTGATTTTGAGTTCATCCAAAAGAAGAATATCCTGGGTGGGCCTGATACAATCTTGTTAACGTTCTTAAAAATGGGTCTGGGTGCCAGGAGTGGTGGCTCACACCTGTAATCCCAGCACTTTGGGAGGCCGAGGCGGTCAGATCACCTGAAGTCAGGAGTTTGAGACCAGCCTGACCAACATGGAGAAATCCCATCTCTACTAAAAATTAAAAAAAAAAAAAAATTAGCTGGGCATGGTGGTGCACGCCTGTAATCCCAGGTACTCAGGAGGCTGAGGCAGGAGAATCGCTTGAACCTGGGAGGCGGAGGTTGCAGTGAGCTGAGATTATACCACTGCACTCTAACCTGGGCAACAAGAGTGAAACTCCATCTGAGAAAATAAATAAATAAATAAATAAATAAATAAATAAATAAATAAATAAATAAAAGTATGGGCTTTTTCTGGCCTTGATGAAGTAAGGTGCTGTGTTGTGAGATGGTCTTTGAGCAGATCACATGGTCAGGAGCTGAGAGCCAGTCCTGACCAACATCCAGCAAGAGAGCAGGATGTCAGTCCAACAGCAGTATGGAATGGCACTGAATTCTGACAGACACTTAGCTTGGTGGAAAACTCTGAACTTTAGTAAGAAATGCAGTCCCACTGGCATCTCATTTGCAGCCTGTGAGACCCTTAGCAGAGGACCCAGCTAAGTTGTGCCTGGTGTCCTGATTCATAGAAACATTACAAAAAAGTATGATTTTAAGCAGCTACATTTATGGTAACTTATTACACAACAATATAAAACAAATGTAATGATTTATTCAGAAGTTATATATACCACTGATTCTAATAGAACCATACAGACACTTTCTAGAATCTAGGCTTAGGTAGAATATTCCTGGAGCTCTTTTAATTCTAAAACTTTGGGCTCAGGAGGTAAGTTTCATAAACTCAAATGCATTCAGGGTTGACATTGTGACATGTAGTGTGAAGTGTTCCTACAGTAAAACAATGGGTCTACACTTGTACCATTGCTACCACCACAGGCACACTTCTTGCCTAGTTACAGTATTCTAAAACACTCTTAAGACCAAATGAAATGACCAGAAACATTTGTTATCACATAAATTTTATGGCCTGGAGAGATTCTACTCTAGGATTACCCATTTAGAAGAATGATTGAGAGATGACTCTTTATATTCTCTCTCTCTAAAATGACATTTAAAACAATATAGATTTTTGTGCCAAGCAGTTAGGAAATCTGATATACAAATATGTATCAAATGTATCCTGCATATGGTCACTGTCTGGTTTTTGGGAATAAAGATTTGAATAGGTTCTAGCCTGCTTCTTTTTTAATTATATATATATATATTTTTTTGTTTTTTGAGATGGAGTTTTGCTCTTGGTGCCCAGGCTGGAGTACAATGGTGCGGTCTTGGCTCCCCCGCAAGCTCTACCTCCCGGGTTCAAGCAATTCTCCTGCCTCAGCCTCCCGAATAGCTGGGATTACGTAAGGGCATGCACCACCACACCCGGCTAATTTTGTATCTTTAGTAGAGACGGGGTTGCTCCATGTTGGTCAGGCTGGTCTCAAACTCCCAACCTCAGGTGACCCACCTGCCTCGGCCTCCTAAAGTGCTGGAATTACAGGCATGAGCCACCGCACCCAGCATGACTACCTTTTTGTAAGCTGTCCAAAGTGCATATTCACTAACTGATACACATAGGTTTCTGGTCTGGTAAAGTCTGATGAGGAATTATGCAACTCTGACATCAAATTTTTCTTTTATATTGAACCCATGGATAGATTTATTAAGAACTTAATACATTATTTTATAACTTTAATAAAATAAATATTTTTGTTATTAGTAGGAAAAAAAGCATTATAAAAATGTTTAAGCCAGTTTTTTCCCTAAATATACAAAATATCTGATTCCATTCCAACAGATTTTGTTAAAAAACTAGTCTTAGTACAAAAGCAATTAAACTTAGCATACAGGAAAAAGATTTGTGAACAAGATGCTTGTGAAAATAGTTGATTTATAAATCTAGACCCTGTATATTATTGTATGTGCACTGCTAGCTCTATTTACAAACAGCTTTATATTTCAGTCACTTATTTTATATCCTATAACAACTACAAAATGTAAGGGATATCAGGCTATTCTTCACGTAGCTCTGGTTAGTCACAGAATGACTATTATAGGACCCAAACAAATGTATAAAAATGTTTTCTGCATCCTCAACATGCATGGATGGTAAAAATTATAATACAGGCTATTAAAACCATAATGCATGTTCAATAAGTGATGGACAAGATTCTGTTTTATTTTTCTAAGCTGTTACTAAGATGATCTGGGTTGCTTATGGCCATCTTTGCAAATGTTGCTTCGGTAGACATCTTTATAGTGGGAGATGATGAGGTTGATTCACCAGTAGGAAAGTATAAACTCCTATATTACATTTTTCCAGCTGTGGCAATGGTTTTGTTTTTCATTTGTGTTTCTGAGACAGAGACTCGCTCTGTTGCCCAGGCTGGAGTGCAGGGGCATGACCTCAGTTCACTGCAACCTCGGCCTCCTGGGCTCAAGTGATCCTCCCACCTCAGCCTCTTGAGTAGCTAGGACTACAGGTGCACACCACCACACCCAGCTGACTTTTCTATACTTTGTAGAGATGGGGTTTGCCATGTTGCCCAGGCTGGCCTCAAACTCCCAGACTCAAGGGATCTTCCTGCCTTGGCCTCCCAAAGTGCTGGGATTATAGGTGTGTGCCACCATGTCCAGCCAGTAATTGTTTTATACTAAGTTGTATTCTCCCGTTTCCTCTATGACTGACTAAAGATTCGTTCACAGTGTTGCGAGCTGAGGCAAGGGCAAAATCTGTGTCCATGCAACAGTCTACAGTGATATGCTCAAGTGGTAACCAAACCTACAGCCTTGGTTTCCTAGTAATATCCATTCAACAACTGAGTTAGGTAGGAACAAACGAAACATACATAACTGAATGAACGTGTGCCCATGTTTCTTCTGGTTCATTATGAAAATTAATAAGGATTTGAGCCTGCTGTGGTTTTATATAGATCAAAATGAGAATATAGATGACTAAATGGAAGTGGACTTCTATGGATTTAATTCATTCTTAAATTTTTTTTTTTTTTATATTGCAGAGATGGGGTCTCACGATGCTGCCCAGACTAGAATGCAGTGGCTTTTTGCAGGCACAATCATAGCATATTACTGCCTCAAACTTCTGGGCTCAAGCCTCGGCATCCCCAGTAGCTGGGAATACAGGCATGTACCACTGTACTCAGCTTTGTGGATTTAATGCATACACAAGGTAGAGCTTAAAATATGGAGTATGTTTCATAAAAGCAATTTAGATATAAAATGAACTTGGTAGTTTAAAGTGAGCCTTTACAAATTTTGTAAGAGATGGTCAAGTGATTATCTTTACATCATTTAAGATTAGATCAGATTCTTGAAATTGTAAACACTATAACCGGAAACAGGCTACACTATCTTCTCCAAATAATATCTATCAAAGAAAATGTTATTTTCTGCAAAGTACACACTTACACTATGTGAAATCTGAAGGAGATACATTTAAAAAGCAAAAATATATTTATGTAACTGTTATGTTTCAGTAACAACTAAAGGAACTTATGGGTGGGTAGAAGGGAATGAGGTAATGTAGTTCAAGAAGCCTGACCTAACAGAAATTATAGNGGGATTGCATTGGGAGTTATACCTGATATAAATGACGAGTTGATGGGTGCTGACGAGTTGATGATTGCAGCACACCAACATGGCACAAGTATACATATGTAACAAACCTGCACGTTATGCACATGTACCCTAGAACTTAAAGTATAAAAATAAATAAAAAAATAAAAAAAAATTCAGATGGTTGGGCCTTATCTAAAATCAACTAAACCTCAGAATTTCTGAGGATGAATCTAGGGCATCAGCATTTTAAAAAGCTTCTCATGTGATTCTATTCTTCACCCAGAATTGAGAATCAATTGCCCAAGGTGACCCCTGCCTCTATACCTGCATTTCTTTAGTAACACGTATCTCTGAAAAGATCACAGGTCCTTTTCCCAGAAATTACAGTCTTAGAGAAGGCCCCCAATCAGAACATCTATCACATAGATCTTTATAAATATATCAATTATTTGGAAAGAATTTTCCAAAGAATGTTTTCAGTCAAGTTGTTGATGGTGATAATTGAAATTGTGAAAATTTTTTGGCAAAATGATGGTCAACAATGATGAATATTTGAGTAGACACACTGAAAAATTGTGAGATATAGCCATGGGCCATTTATGTTCTCAATTTCTTTTTGTAAATGTGTTAAAAGTTTTTCTTCTTCATTAGCAATTGAAGTTTAGTGGCTCAGGCTTCTATAAAAGAGTATATAATTTATTAGAACATATCCGATAATTCTTATTAGATTACCTTTTAAGACTGCTTTCAACAGGATCATTTCTGTCAGCATACAAACATGCTATAATTTCTCCCATCTTAAAACAAAGCAAAGGTTTTTCTTGATTCCACATCATTTATGTCTAGTTACCCTCTCATTACTCTTACTCCTCTATAGCAAAACTCTGATTTTTTTCTGACTCTTCCTCCTGTCTATTTTCTCCTGAACCAACTCACTCTCTCACAACTCTGCTGAAACGATTCTTACAGAGGTCATCAGTGATTTAGTGTTATATCCAATGACCCTCTAACTGACATATCAACATTTTTAGAGAGAATTGATCTGTATTTTCTCCTTGAAATATTTTCTTCACCTGGCTTCCAAGACTCAAGTCACGCTTGCACTTTTTCTCTTACCTCATTAATCACCTTTTCAGTTTCCTTGCTTGTCCCTTCTCTTTTCTTCAACCTCTCAATGTTGATGTGCCCCAGGGCTCAATACTAGGAGCCCTTCTATTTGCCCTCTGCATTCACACCTTGGTGACTGCATCCAGTGGCTTGCTTTTAAAAACTCTATATTCTGGTGACATCCAAGTTTATATTTCACACCTGAAGGTCTTCTCATTCAACACCAACAACTAGCTGTGTAATAGTTATGACAAGCATCATATGTCCCAATCCAAACACTTGCTCTCCCCTCTACTTCTAACTCTGCTTCAGTGCACTTTTTTCCCTTTAAATCACAGTTTTATCAATTTAAAGAGTGAATTCCCAGGTTACTCAGGTTAAAAAAAAAAAAAAAAAAGCTTAGAGTCCTCCTTGATTTCTTCCTCTCTTTCACATCCCACAACCATTCTGTTGGCAAGTCATTTTTGCCTCTGTATTCCAAATATACCCAGAATATGACTACTTATTACCACCTACATTGCTGAAATCCTGGTACAAGCCACCGTATTCTCTTGCCCTAGTATCCTCCTAAGTGATTTTTGTCTCTGCCCTTGCTTTCTGTCTATTCTTAGCCAAACAAGGAAAGTGTTTCTTGAAATCATCGATGAAACCACATCTTTCCTTACATTTCACTCAGAGTAAAAGCTGGTATCTACTAAATGGCTCACCAGGCTCTTATCTCTTATTCTCCACACATTTTTACCCACCCCCGTAAGTTCTACCAGTTCCTTGCTCTTCCTAGTCATACCTCAAGCCTCAAGGCTTTCCACTGCCTACTTCCTTTCCCTGTTTCACAAACATCTGCATGGTTTCAATCTTTGTTCAGTTTCCCTTTCCCATGAAGCCAACTCTGGAAATGATATTGAAAACTGTAAACCTACTACTCTCCTCAATATTTTTTCCCCTCTCCTACATTTTATTGTTCTCCACAGTAATCTCCATTTTCTGGAATACACACATCTTATGCAACTTATTTCCTATTCTCCTAAATTAGAATGTTAAGCTCCATAAAGACATGCATCTTAATTGTTTTATTCATGCTATATCCTTTGCACTTGGGATATTGCCTGCCGCTTATGGAATGATTAATAAAATATTTGCTGATAGAGTACATCGTTTATGTAGCACCATCCCTGGATCACTAGCTCCATCACACAGAAATTTTTATTACTTAATTAATCAGAGACCTTACACTGATTTTTATATTATAATTCTTAATCAAATGAAATAAGATTAAATTCCAAGAACGCACAGGTTTTTTTTTTTTTTCTTAGCATTGTCTGCCTGCTGTAATTTCATAGAGACTCCATGTTACCTTCATGCTGTGTTTGCAGTTACACAAAAGTGTTAGAGTTTAGACAGAAATATGCGAACTGAACTTTAAAAAGAGTGTGCAATGTCTTTTGAAGTCCGTAACCCTCATTTCCTGCTGTGCTTAATTTCAGGACCCACAGCTATTATTAAATTTTAAAAAGTGTTTGTTCTTTTATCTGGAGATCATATTGTAACATATTTATTTATTTATTTTGTGTATGTGTGTGAAGAAAATTCTAAAACCTTTTCATCAAGTCATACTCTGGGGATTCTGTTTCTGAGAATTTTTTACCTTGGTTCCTGAACTTACCATCAATGTGGGAACTAATTAAAGATATTTTTGAGATGGTATTTCCATCAAGCTCACAAAAGTGACTAGAAGTTCCTACTACTGTATATTAAGGCTTTTTATGATTCAGACGTAGACAATCTAGTTATAATTTGGCTTCTGGGTGCAGTAGGTATACCTAGGAACAAGTTGGTCAATGTTGATTTGCCAGGTGTAAGGAAAACTGTTTTGTTGTTGCTGTTATCAGCATGTTCCCTGATTAGTTAATGCAGTGAGGCTGTATTAAGGTCATAAGGATGGTTTCATGGAGACATTTTTACCTGACTGTGTAAACTTATGCCACTTATTATTGTGTTCATGGGAGTAAGAGGTGGCAAGGTTGAAAGATGTCTTTCATTATAAGTCCTGTTCCAGTTGCTCAAAACATATCAAGAAACCATAAGTTTCTTAAGAAACTTTAAATATATATTTTAAGTCTATAAACAGTTTCTGAATGATGAATCTGAAAAACAATAGATTTGGTAATTTTGTGAGTACTTTTGTTCACAAATCACACACAAACAAATGTGTAAAGACTTGTAAATTTCCCCAATTTATCTACTAAGGGGAAAAAAGGAGGACCTGACACTATGTTGCTATGTAGCACATGTTTACATGTACTATAATCTGTACAAAAATTAATGACGTGCCTAGCTTCCAGTTTTAGCTTTATGAAGTGAGAGAGCAGAGTTATGAAGGTAACATTTTGCTGGCCTCTTCTGAATTATCTATTTTTATTGATTCTTTTAATGCATGCTATCTTCTTGATGTCCAAAGATATCTTTCAGGTGCAATGACAGAGTGACCTAGCATAGGCTGATTGAGAAGGTTACCATGAAAATCATAGCAATTTAAAATATAATTCCACAGTGCTTAGTATTTGTAAATTATAATAAGGGATTATTTGAGGATTATTGGAACCTCACAGTAGGTAAGGTGTATTAGCTATGAAGGCACACATAGCTTTGTGCAATTGCAAATTGTCAGAATGACTTTTGCTCACAAAAGGAGTACATTTTAAAAACTCGATGTCAGACAAGGGAGTCTGCCAAAATAAAAATGTACTAATAGGGGCCATTACTCTTCACATTTGAAGGCAAGTCTTAGGCAGTGGAAAGAGACTACTGGCAGAGGCAAAAGAGAGTATAGACTAGAAAAATTTCTGGTGAAAGTATAGGCACTTGAGAGCATATAATGTAAATCTGTCCACAGTTTGTGGGTGCAGCAAGCACACTTAAAGTTCTTCAGACAGTGAAGACACAGTCATGTAATATGCAACTGAAGGACGTAATGTTCCTGGAGTGAGATGAACACTAAAATGTGCAAAAAGTTAGAAAAGAAAATTTTGTCTATTCTGCAGTTTTGTCCAGAATGTACTTGAAAATGACAAGTATTTAGCAAATTTTCTAAACTGAAGTGGAAGCAATCGATGAGATGAGAATAGAATACTTAAAGATACAGCAATGATTATCCAAGACTTTTTATATGCATAATAAAACAACATGCACAAAATTGATTCATTATCTGCCAAATTAAAACACATGAGATTTAGCAAAAATAAAATTGAAGATGCATGCTTATTGTTACATTAATTTCAGTTGCAGAATCATATTATAGAGGAGTCAGCCATAAGATGGAGGCTACATAAAGCAAAAAATTTATAACTCCGCATCGCAAGGTTCTTATTAAAGCTCTAAAGAGACAGAGGGAGCTTGATGCACTGTATTCCAAATGAATTCTCTATGATAACATAGATTTAAATGATTTATCATCCTCAAAAGAAAAAACATGTTTTGGGGTGAATCTTCAAATTATTTATATAAATATACATTTTAGGGAATGTCAACATTGTTTGATTTTAGACATATTTTTACTTTATAACATAAACTTGGCAACTCAAGTATTCTGAATTTCATTTTAATGACTCTAAAATTAATTTGATTTTCTTTATACTTTCTTTTAAAACATGGATCAGTGTTTTTTTCTTTCCTTTTTAAAGACAAGATTTTCAGAATTTAATATTACCTAGGTCATAATTTCTTTATAACAGCAAAAAAACAGCACAATATTCAATTAAACTGAAGTCCAACACAGGAAAACTGCATTGTGATAGATTCTTCAGTTTCTAAACCACTTAGCTTTGGCTCTTTATGTAAGGTACAATATGGTGATTATTAAGTGTTTCCTTTATTTCAGAACACTCTGTTTTTCACTTCTACCTCTTAGAACTCGGGTCAACATCTACCCATCATGTCTCTCAATTTTTAAACCTGGATAATCATTTTAGAAATGGAATTGTAGTCCTTGGCACAACAGTCATCTCTCCTTTTCTTCCCATACTTGTATTTATGCATTTATCTCTTTTTTTTTCTGATCCAAAATGCCTGAACTGAATTAATTTTTCTTTTCGAATTGTTGCTTCCTCTTAACTTTTAAATGTTTATTTGCCTTACTGTCCTCTCTTATTTAGGTACAAAACTGTAAGGTTGCTTTGATTCCTGTTGTTTCCATGACCTTCCTCTCTAATTTGTGACCAAGTTGATTAAGTATTATTAACTAAACCTCTAAAGGTCCTGTTACAACTCTGTCTGTCTCTAATCTCATTGGCTTTGCCCCTAATTTGAGTTCCATGACTTTTCATCAAGCCTATTGTAATAGTTTCTAAATTGATCTCTTGTATTTACTTTTTCCTCATCTCCAATCCTTTCTATTTCACAGGCTTACTATAGCAGTAATTACTTAAGTATTTCAGTTATTCTCTGTATTTTTAAGAAGATGGCATTTATTAATTGACGTATCAGGTAGCTATGTATTTCTCCTAGAACCTGTAAAAATTTCTCAACACTGATTACTTTTCAGCTCTTAATCTTCTTAGCCTAAAATGTGAAACTTCCAAGCACAACTTTCATTCATCTTTAATTAATTTAGTAAAAATGTTTTTTTCTGTATTACTAAATGAAAAGATATAGTCTCGATTAACAGAGTATATAGTTGGATACTGTTTTTTCCCCCAAGAAGCTTATAGCATTCCAGGGAAGATTAAATGTATACTTAAATACCTCTAAAAAATAAAAATACCATGAATAGATTTCAAAGAAAATTTTATTACATTCAATTTATGTATTTAACAAATATTTATTGAATGCCTACCCTGTGCCTACCACAGGGTTAGGGTTAGGGTGCCTGTCATTATGCTAGATGTTGAGGATGTAACAGCAAGCAAGGCAAAGATCTTACCCCAATGGAGCTAATATTTAAAAAGGGTTAAAATAATACACAGATTAATTAATAAATTCATATATAGTATTTTGGAAGATGGATATAAATCATATGGAGGCAAGTGAACTAGGATAAAGGAACAAAAAATAACAATATAGTCAGGAAGGTCTTTTGGGAAGTGCGGTAAAGAAAGTACTCTCAGAAGATAGGACTGTGTGACAGAGACCTAATGAAATGAGATCGCCAGCCACAGGAGGATATTAAGGAAGAGCATTCCAGGAAAAAGAGCAACAGTTGAAAGGGCCAAAGGGATTGTAAGCCTGGATACTCAAAGGACATGAAGAAGGCATATCCACAGGGAGATAAATGGATTGGTGGGTGGATGTTAGAAGTCAAATTTTGAAGGCAGCCCCAAAAATAAAGAGTATGTGACTTTATAGGCTACTGTAAGGGACTTGTGGTTGGATGGCTTTTTAAAATATTGTATATATTTAAGATATACAACATGATATTTAGATACATGTAGAGAGTGAAATGTTTGCTACAATAAAGGAAGTGAACATATCCATAAACTCACATAGTTTAATTTTGAAAGAATTATTCCAGGTGCTCTGTGGAAAAGTCTCATAAAGAAGTGGAATCCAGAT
Organism: Rhinopithecus bieti; assembly: GCF_001698545.2. NCBI lineage: Eukaryota > Metazoa > Chordata > Mammalia > Primates > Cercopithecidae > Rhinopithecus > Rhinopithecus bieti. Next base: position 582,770 of record NW_016816334.1, on the reverse strand, counting down.
TATCTGTGAGAAGGCTCTTGCTGAGATCTAGCCTAGAGAAAATAGTTGCTTAGGCTCAGGTGATGGTTGAAAGATGAGAAATGTTCCATCTAATTCACAATTGCATTTGTAAGACAGAGCTGATGACACTTGCTCAGAGTATGTTGGAAATGTTGTGTGATGGAAATAGAAGAATTAAAAATAATGCCTCATTTTCATGTCTTTTTTAAAAGAAGTATGAGAGAACGTCACTTGGGAGAGTAACAGTGAAAGTTCTGTTTTGCTCATGTTAAATTTGATATTTCTGTTAATATCCAAGTGTAGGTATAATATAGAGAGTTGACTACATCAGAGGAGAGGTCAGTGTTGGACAAAATGGAGCTAACCAATTATAGATGACGTGGAAACTTTTAAGACTAGATGAGATCACTTAGAAATGAAGGTAAGAAGTGAAAGAGAAGAGGCTCAAACACCAAGACCAGGGGACACTGACACATTGACATATGGATAAGGAACATCAAAAAAAGTACTGAGATGACACTCATAGATCTGGGATCAGAGAAAGCCTTATGTAAGGAATGTCGTTTGAATCAAGACTAAAGTATGGGCAGAATTTTCACGGTAATGGTGGCAGGAAGAAGTTGAGACAGTAAGGAGCTGCACCAGCAAAATCACATGGGCAAAAAAAAAAAAAATGGAATGCATTTGACAAATCATTTAACCACCAGCCAAATTGGAGTAACAATTCTTTAAAAACCTCAATACATTTCTTATTATCATTCCTTTGTTTGGCATTATGCATCATGATAGGTTTTTTTTTTTTTTTCTTTTCTTTTTTTTTTTATTCTAATGTCTTACTCCTTTTCTATTCAAGGTGTTATGGTAGAAGTAAAGTCTAGAAACTATGTTATTTCATCACAGTGGACACAAGCTGCTATTTATTACCACTGACTTTTCACTTTTGGGAGAGGGTTCTTTGCATAGCCATGAAGTGCCAGATGGCAATGGTGTACCAATTATAATTAAATAACAAGTGTATCTATAGAATGGAACTCAATATAAATTCATCAAGAAGTCCTGGATATTATCATAGAGGAACTTCCACAATTTTCTGTGCTTTTTATCTTCCAAATTTATAATAAACACACATTTCTCTTGCGATTCTATATAAATTAAGCATTATTCATGCCCGCAAAGTGTTTACCCTCTGGTACAAGGAATATGTTAAGCACATATATTAATTGTTACACAAAGCTGACTATGCTCTCAGTATTTTTACCTCTAGCTACTGATTTAATGTTCTAGTAGTCTAAAAGTTTTTAGTTGCTGACATCCTCTTGCCTTAAACAGGCCTTCCACAGGCAAACACAGGCTCAGACCCCAAATCCAGTGTACTTTTGATGACTCTGGGCACAAAAGTACTCCAAGTGTCAGTCTCCTCAGCTAGATTCTATTTTCATTTCTCTGTCTAGTACTGCTGTTTCCCACTGAGTGTTGGTGAACACCTACACCTTCTTGTCTTGTTTATTTATGTTTGTTTTCTCGTTTATTTCATTTTTTGAGACAGGGTCTTGCTCTGTCACTCAGGCTGGAATGCAGTGGCACCATCTCAGCTCACTGCAATCTCCACCTCCTGGGCTCAAGGGACTCTCTTGCTTCAGCCTCTGGAGTAGCTGGGACTACAGGAGCACACCATGACACCTGGCTAACTTTTGTATTTTTTGTAGAGGTAGGGTTTTGCCATGTTGCCCAGACTGGTCTCAAACTCCTGAATTCAGGTGATCTTCCAGTCTTGGCCTCCCAAAGTGCTGGAATTACAGGCATGATCCAGCGTGCCTGGCCCACCTACACCATTTTAACATTAATTCTATCTCTAGAACCCCCTTTTTCCCCAGTGAGTATGGCTCTTTACGCACTACAAATTGCTGGCCAGATATCTGATCTTCATATACTAATGACCTGGAAATATTAAATTACCATTGTAACTTCAAGTATATCCCCACATTCTGTCTTGTTTTAACCACACTTGGAATTTCCCTAATCAGCTGTTGTCAACAGGTCTAAGTCTACACTGATGTCACCTACTTTATTATCATGTGTTAATGTAGCTATTGTCCCTCAGGAACAGTCCTGCTGCTGGGTTGGTTTTCCTTTAACTGTCCTGGTCCTGGGTCTTCTTCCTTCTCTCTTTATTGTTGGTTGTGCTGAGGCCCCAGGATACCTTAATCAAAGCCCATCAAAACTTTGGCAATGACTATCAAAACAGAAATACAAAAGTGCTTAAGTAAGTGGGGACTACCTGTGCTGAGGCTGTTAATGAAAATTTGGTGTGTTGTCTCTCTGAGTCCCAGAACATGGAGGGCATGAGGAGTGGACTCATGCCTACTCTTCCCTGACTCAGGAAAAGGGAAGCTTTGGGTTATGGGGAAGAGGGCTAAAGTCTGGTGGTGATGGGAGTACTACTTTAGATTCTCCCTTTTGTTTTCAAGTGAGATATTCCTCTTCTGAGTGTGCTGTGAAACCTCACACTGTTCTTTGTTATACAGGGGCCACCAGGGATCGGCCATAAATAGAGAGTGGTGCCACATGATGTTAGTTCACCATCTGCTTGTTTTGTTCCTTCTTTCATGCCAAGAAGGAAGTCATGAAAATAGCTTATGTCAATCGCTTATGCTAGTTCACTTGATTATACGCAATTGAATTGGATATAAATATAATAGCAGTAAGCGTAATCTAATTCCAACATCTAATTGCTTGCAGCAATATTGTGCTTTTAACACACTATCCCAACATGTACATGTAACACTCTATTTTCAGCTGACCTCAATGCCATCAATTGGATGCCCAAGCTTTTCAGTGTTGCCTGAGGCTCTGCTTCCGACTTCTTACTCCTGCTGTACCTGGTCTTGCATTTCACTGTTACCATAAAATTTGTGGAATGTGATGTCATTATTCCCACTCACTTCCCCCATTCTCCAAGAGTTCTTCTCTCCACCCTTTCTTACTTATTGGTTTTCCCAATAGATTTTTTTATTAACTCTTTGATGATTTCTGGAGGAAGCTCATGTTCTTTCTTCTTTCTTTTGTTATTGTCATTTCCCTGGGATCCTGTCTCCACAGGCAACTCATCACATTCTCTAACATAAGGCACTGACGGAGAATATAGCACTGGAACTTGGACTCCAAAGTTAAATAAGATTTCTGCAAATGAAGTTTAAAATGAAGACATTCTGGATGAAAGAAGTGGAGGAAGTACTGTGTTTACTAGCAAAACAGTCTCTTACTAAGAGGGACATTTTTTATTGTGGTAAAAACCACATAAACCTAAGACACCTTATTGAAAAAGTTTTAAGTGTACAGTACAGTACAGTGTTCTTAAGTATAAGCCACAATGTTGTACACTAGATATCTAGAACTTTTCATCTTGTATGACTGGATCTCTATATCTATATCCATTGAACAGTACCCAATTTCTGCTTCTCCCCAGCCCCTGGCAACCACCATTTTACTTTCTGTTTCTATGAGTTTGACTACTTTAGATACCTCATACAAATGGAATCATGCAGTATTTATATTTCTGTAACTGGCTTATTTGACTTAACATAATGTCCTTAAGGTTCACAGATGTAGCATATGATAGGATTAGCTTTTTATAGCTGAACAATATTCCCTTTTATGTATACATAACATTTTCTTTATTCATCAATGGACATTTAGGTTACTCTGGATAAGAGCTGCTCTGCCTAAATCCTACTCAAAATTATTGCTTATGAAATTGTCATTTTTATAGGTCAAAGCATTCAAATATCCAGTAATTTAATATGACTCAATATATTATATTTACAGCAACTCAAATGATGAAAAATTAGTATGAACTTAAAAGTAAAGTGCAAACTGAAAGCACATTGTTCTCTGGCAAAGTTGATATTGCTTCCTCATTAGTCAACAATCTTTTAGCAAGCAAAGGCAGTAGTTCCCAAACTTTACTGCACATTAGATTTATCAAAGGGGTTTTATAAAACCAATGGCAAGGTTTGCATCCCAGAAAAAGTAAATCAGAATGCTTGGAAATGGGTAGTTTTTAGTATTCCGAGCTCATCCCAAAATGCATTAGTGTTTGCAAACCATGTGACAAGGGAGTTTCTTTCTATAAGGCATTCATTATATTCTATTGATGAATGTAGGATGAATAGTCATGTCGTCAAATAGGATTATCTTATAAATTACATTATTCTTTGATTTCACTGTTCTAGAAGGTGAATAGCTAGACATTTATTCACTTATTGTCAGAGAAGATGTATTCAGAAGACATATTCACAATTTGGCTCTGGGTCATCTTTTCCTGCCTGTGTAGCCCCTCACTTTTGTCCTGGGAAACAAGAACAACTGTAATAATAGTAGATAATATGTTTTGAGTCCATGCTATATAATGCACCCAAATTAACCACTTCATATTCACAAATACTATGACATAGATAAGATTATTGTACTCATTTTACAGATAAGACTGGTCAAAGAGTCAAGGGGCAATTAAGGTGGCAAAGCAATGATTATGACATGGTAATATGGCTTTAGAGCATGAGCTGGTAACCACTATTCTGTCCTGTCTTTCCATCAAATGAAGATTTCTCCTCCTTCTCTTTCTTTTTCCCTCCTCCTCCTTCTCCTTTTCTTTCTCCACTTTCTCCTCCTCCTACTTTCTGGCCTCCACCTAGCACAACATAAGATCTGCAACTGATGTCAACATCATATAACCTTATAAAGTTTCCAAAACCAACCTTCTAATTACCTCTCATTGCCATACATCATGGCATGAATTCCCCTAACCCAACAGATCATGGTATTCATATTCATCTTTTATAAATTAATTACACTTTTGCATTATTATATAATCATTTTAAGAAGCATTCAATATAGCATTTAAGGAATTTGGAGGCATGTTAGAACAAGGTCCTAATACTTTTCCTTGCTTCATTTGACCATTTGTGTTGACACAATGGCTTCAAGTCACAAGTCACAGGGCTCCTACAATTATGACTTCTCCACAGTAAATTGTTTTTTACAGTATAGTTCATTCTTCATCTTCTCATTTATGTTTCCACAGTCTGGAATCTTTTTCATATTCTTACAAAAACACGTTTTCCAACCTTTGTTCTACATGTCAGCACAGAAGAGGTAAAAGACCAGACTGCAAAGCAGTAAGACAAGGCATTTATTGGGGTTTTAGGAATTGCAATTTGGGAGACACAGATTTGGCCAAAGGTCAAATTGAGTTCCAAATAGAGGGAAGGGTGTAAGGATTCATAAAAGAATGTTGAAGGTGATTACATAAGTTGTTTTGAAAGAATTATTATTAATGGAGGTGTCTGTCTTAGTACATGAGTCCACAGTTCACTGGTTGTCACTGTTCAGGAGTTGTAGCACTGGTGAAATTCAGCTGTTTTCTAGGATATTGTTGTCACTGCAATTTGGCTAAGTTTGAAAGGTTCAAGGCAAGTTCCTATTTTTTTCAGTTTTTTTTTTTTTTTTTTTGGTTGATATGATTTGGCTCTGTGTCCCACCAAACTCTCATCTTGTAGCTCCCATAATTCCCATGTGTTGTAGGAGGGACCCGGTGGGAGGTGCTGTGTCATGAGGATCTGTCTTTTCCATGCTGTTCTCATGATAGTGAATGGGTTTCACGAGATGTGATGGTTTAAAAATGGGAGTTTCTCTGCACAAGCTCTTTTGTTTATTGCCTGCCACCATCCACATAAGGTGTTATTTGCTCCTCCCACCTTCTGCCATGATTGTGAGGCTTCCCCAGCCACATGGCACTGTGAGTCCAATTAAACCTCTTTCTTTCATAAATTGTCCCGTCTTGGGTATGTCTTTATCAGTAGCATGAAAATGGACTAATACACAGGTCATGCAGGTAGTTCTTTTTCACATGGCTTCCTGAGTCCATTTTAGAGTTCTGAACCAAAGTGATGTCATTTTTTAATCACATCTCATGTACAAAACACTATTTGGCAAGACTGTAAAGAAGGTTCCATGAAAAAGAGAACTCCGTGGCTGTGGTTGGCCTCCCTAAAACGGCCACATCTTTACCTCCCAGAATCTGCGAATATGTTCTTACATGACTATAGGGACTTTGCACATGTGATTAAAAGATGGGTAAGATTAATGCAGATTATTTGCGTGGGCCCAGTGCAATTTACTAGGGTCCTTATAAGAGAGAAGCAAAAGGATCTGGGTAAGAGGTATGACAATGGAAGCAGAGGGACAGGAAAGATATTGGAAGATCCTGCTGACTTGAAGATGGAGGATGAAGTCATGCTTCGAGCAATGCAGAAAGCCTGTGGAAGATAGAAAAGCCTTCTAGATTTTTCCCTAGAACCTCCAGAGGGAATGTGACCTTGACATGAAAAGAGTCTTCTTTTTCATGGAACCTTCTTTACAATCTTGCCAAATAGTGTTTTGTACATGAGGCAACCCTTTTCAGACTTTGGAACTGTAAAAGAACAAATCTGTATTGCTTCAAGCCACTAAGTCTGCAGTAATTTGTTATAACAGCCATAGGGAACTAATGCACTGGCCAAATAAATTTCAGAAATGCTACATGCTTTCTTCTCTTTTAGAAAATGTGCAGTGTATATTAGCATAAAAATAATGCTTAATACTAAAATATTTAATAGAATTGCAATAATTTTCCCCTAGGAAGGAAGCTTTCATGGACAGAGAGCTTTGGTTGTGAATGACCTTAATTACTTGGCTATATTTTTGTTTGTAACCTACTCCACACTCAATAAATCCAAGGTGTTGTAAACTAGACTGAGTTATGAACAGTATCTTGACCATTGTTCTGAAAGGATACAGACTTACTTCATGACTCCTTTATTCAGTTGATGCATTTTAGTTACTGTGTCTTCTCTGTGTTTTCTGCTCATACAATATAGTAGCCCTGTAGATAATAGGTTTATGCTTGTATCAATAATTGTTTGAAATGGCTGCTGGTTTACAGATTAATGTTTTTTGCTAACAAGCTTGAGTAATCTTTCATTTTATGACAGCAGTTTAAAATAATAATGCATCTTTTTAAAAATCACTATGTTCTTAGAAATATTTTATAATGAACTATATATTTTAGGATAAAACATGTTCTGATTCATCAATTATTAGAAACATTGAGATTTTTTTTTTCAGTGCATTATCAATGTAGTTTAGAATAACTGGCTTTTTTTCTTTTTGCATGGTTTTGGCACACGTTGATTAGAGAGAAAACCAACATAAAGGTCAAGTGACTTTTAATTAAATTAGTTAATCGATTATTTTTTAAATGATGGGGATCCGCTCAAGTGATCCTCGCACCTCAGCCTCTTGAGTGTCTGTTTCTATCCAAATTCAGTGACACAAACCGGCCAAGTGGCTTTTTAAATTTTTTTTTTGAATAAATTTCTGGGTAGATAAGTATACATACCAGAAATTTAAGTGTATATTAACATAATAATGTCAATAATTAATACCAAAACATCTAATAGAATTGCAATAATTTTCCCCAGGAAAGCTGTTTTGAGGACAAAGAGCTTTGGTTTGAATGAACTTAATTATTTGTAAAATTACAAGTATAGTAAAATGACTTTTCTGTAGTCATTATAGGGACATTATAGTATACTGTGCTATATAGCAGAATAGTACAATAAATAGCATCTTTACTTACATTTGCAGTAAAATTTTTGAAAAATCTGAAATCATGCTATGCTATTTTAGCAAAAGCAAAAAAAGTAAAAATATAGAAAAATATAACACAAAAGTAAAATCTACCAATAATTAAATAAGGACAGTATAGTATACTGTACTATCCCTAAAATATATAGTAAAATGACTTGTATAGTACAATATGTTTTGAGTTATTAAAATTCATTTTTCCTAATTTGTTGTTGGCTTCCCTTAAGGGACATACTAGAATTAAATTTGTTTCTCTGGCATTCCAAATGTGTCTCACATTGAAGTATCACATTATAGAACTGGAGACAGCACAAAAATAAAGGGGATTTCAATAATCTAAAGCAAGTAAGTGCTTATCCTATTTATTTTTAAAAATATTAAATTTCTAATTTAAGCCAGGCATGCAACTAAGTGCTTCCTAGAAATAAATTTTGTCCCTGCTTTCAGTGTGCTTACAATTTTTCAAAATCTCCATTTTTTCCATCTTCTTGACTTACATATAAAACTCAGAGATTTGTGTTAATAAATTTTCACTATTAAAATGGTGGCTGGGTACACTATGGAATTTTTAGTCTTAAAGGGCTTCAGGTGCCCAGGATGATTCTCTTGATCCAGGTCAAGGTTCTAACAGTGATATTAAGTGTGCATTTAGAGATGGATCACCTTTCTCATGTGAAAAACAGAGATAGTAACTACTACCTGTCTGAGAATTTCATGGAAGTGTGATGAGAAAAAGGATGTGATTTATGATAAACCTTGACTACTGCAAATAGTTGTCTCAGGGAATGGCTTGACTGATGGAAGCTCTAGTTTATCAATAGCAGTAATTCTCTAAGTGTGATCATTGGACCAGCAATGTCCATACATCCTAGAATCTTGATAGAAATGCAAATTATCTTCCCGCAACCAAGATTTGCTGAATTAGAACCACTAGGCTTTAATGAGCCCTCCAGGTGATTCTGATACAAGATGAAGTATGAGAAGCACAGCTCTAATAGATTGCTAAACGCACTAGTCTCTGCTCTGAGCTCAGAAAATGCTCTGTTAATGATTCTCAACCCTGAAATCTTCAACAGGAGTTTTCATCTTCAAAAGTATCTCTGGAGACATTGTCACCTGCCAAGAAGTCTACATTTTCATTTTGATGCTTGAGTTATTTTCTAGCTGTTTTAGCACTTAGTTGAGAAAAGTCCTTATTTAATTATTGGCAGATTTTATTTTGTGTTATATTTTCTACATTTTACTTTTTTTGCTTTTGC
>NW_016816334.1:530725-573311 GCF_001698545.2 Rhinopithecus bieti | reverse complement strand
CTTCCAATTCTTTTAAGGCAATTTCTCAGGCAGATACATTTCTTGCACCAAATCTTTAGAAGGGAACTTACAAAATATAACTGTAAACTAAACACATTTACAAATAAATGTTCAAAATTCCAAAATTTAAAGATAACAACTAAGAATCAAATTATTTTTGTTTTATTATTTTTTAAACAAAAAACATTTTATTATGGATATTTGCAAACATATAAAAGTAGAGAGAATAGAATAGTGAACCCTAAGTTACACATGACCCAGCTTCAACAATGATCAAAATATGGCCAATTTTGTTTCTTCTGTACTCCCTCATTTCCTCTGGATCTCCCCTATTATTTTAAAGCAAATCCCAATTATCATATAATTTCCATCTGTAAATATTTCCAAATAGAGACAATAACTCTATTTTTTAAAACAGAACCATAATACCATTATCATATCTGTAAGAATTAACAGTAATTTATTAATGTCATCTAATATCCAGCCAATGTTCAAATTTCCCTATTGTCTATACATAGCCATTTTCCCCCCAGTTGATATGTTTGAATCAGAATCAAAACCAGATCTGTATACCTTAATTTGTTGGTAGGTCTTTTAAGTCTCTTTTAATTTCTAAATTTCTGCTCCTTCCATTCTTCTTGCAACTTGATTATCATAGAAAGTAAGTCCTTTATATTGTAGAATTTCCCAGATTCTGGCTTTGGCTGATTGCATTCCTGTGGCATCATTTAACATGTTCTTTTCTATACTTCTTTTAAACTGATAGTTGGGTCTAGAGGCTCGATTAGATTAAGTTGATTATTTGACAAGACTACTTCAAAGGCAGCACTGTGAGCTTCCTATTATTAATATATCATATCATAATGGATATACTGTCTGGTTATCTGTTTTTTTGTGTGTTGTAAGATTGATCTGTGAGTTCAAGTGATATTATCTTCACCCATTTATTATAAAGTTGTAAGATTGTGGAGAATATGTTTCCACAGTTAGGGCTTTCTGAATAAATTTTACAAAAATGTGTTTCCTGGCCTGAGAGCAAGCTTAGAAGGCAATTTATGACTGATCAAATAATGAAAACATTCCAAAAAGATTGACCTAACTCTGGCAGTAAGAGATGTCAACTCAGAGTAGACATCTCTGAGTTGTCAAAATGGAGACACTAGGCTCATCTTTTTCCTCAGAGGTTTACTTTCATACCAAAGGGTTAGGGTAAAGATCCTTCCATCTGATCTCCAAGGATACTCAGAAGGCGAGGAGGGAGAGTGATGTCTTCGTTTTCTAGAAACAAAAGAAATCCATTTTGTTGTATCTCACTTATAGAGTGACCCACCACTTGTGTAGGACATTTATTCCATCTGGCACTCACATGGCACTCTGAAGGCATGCTGGGTGTGGGGACCAATGCTGCAGTGTTACTTCACTTGTTGATCTTTTTGTGAGTGAAAAAGAAATCTGCCTCTGATCTTAAAACCTGTGTGTGTATTCAGAAAACATTAATAAAAACGAATATTAACCTAACAATCGCAAAGGAAACAATCAACAGGTTGAAAAGGCAACCTATGGAACGGGAGAAAATATTTCCAAATGATATATCTGATAAGAGGTTAACATCTAAAATATATAAGAAACTGCAAATAACTCAATAGCAAAAAAAAAAAACAAAATCCAAAATGGGCTAAAAACCTACACAAATATTTCCTATAAGAAGACATGCAAATGGTCAACAGTTATGTAGAAAAGGTGTTCAATATCACTAATAATCAGGGAAATGCAAATCAAAACCATGGAGATATCACCTCACACCTGTCAGAATGCCCACTATCAAAAAGATAAAGCATTAGTAAAGCTGTAGAGGAAAGGGAACACTTGTAAGCTGTTGGTGGGATTGTAAACTGATGAAGTCGCCAAGAAAACACTATGAAAGTTCCTTAAAAAGTCAAAAATACCATACTGCCATATGGATCCAACAATCCCACTTCTGGGTATATATCCAAAGGAAATTATTATTATTATTATTATTTATTTTTTATTTCCATAGGTTTTCTTGGGGAACAGGTGGTATTTAGTTACATGAGTAACTTCTTTAGTGATGATTTGTGAGATTTTGGTGCACCCATCACCCGAGCAGCATACACTGAATCCAATTTATAGTCTTTTATCCTTCATCCTCTTCCCACACTTTCCCCTTGAGTCCCCAAAGTCCATTATGTTGCTTTACGACTTTGCATCCTCATAGCTTAGCTCCCACTTATGAGTGAGAACATGCAATGTTTGGTTTTTCATTCCTGAGTTACTTCACAGTAGAAATTAACAAGAGGAATTTCAGTAACTATACAAACACATGGAAATTAAATAATATATTTCTAAATGACCAGGAGTCAATGAAGAAATTAAGAGGGAAATTGGAAAAAATATTGAAACAAATGAATATGGAGACACAATATACCAAAACCTACGGAATACAGCAAAAGAAATACTAAGAGAAAAGTTTATCACCTAGAACAAAAAAAGTAGAAAAACTACAGATAAACAACCAAATAATGCATCTTAAAGAACTAGAAAAGCAAAAGCAAACCAAACCTCAAATTGATAAAGGACATAATAAAAATCAGAGCAGAAAGAAATAAAACGTAAACAACAACAACAACAACAAACCCACAAATAATCAATGAAATAAAAAGTTGTTTTTAAAAAATCAACAAAATTGACAAACTTTTAGCCGGACTAACAAGAAAAAAGTCCCAAATAAATAAAATTAGAGTTGCAAAAGGAGACATTATAACTTATAACATAGAAATTCAAAGGATTATTAGAGACTACTAGAAGAAATTTTATGCCAATAAATTGGAAAACCTACAAGAAATGGATAAATTCCTAGACAAATACAATCTGTGAAGATTGAGCCATGAAGAAATTCAAAACCTGAATAGACCAATAGCAAGTAATAAGCTGTAAAAAATACTCACAGCAAAGAAAAGTCCAGGACCCGATGGCTTCATTGCTCAATTTTACCAAATAATTACAGACTAATACCAATCCTACTCAAACTATTCTGAACAATAGAGGAGGAGAGAATACAAACTTACTCTATGAGGTCACTATTGCCCTCATACCAAAACCAAAGACATATATAAAAAATAAAACTAAGACCAATATCCCTGATAAATATTTATGAAAATTCTCAAGAAAATATTAGAAAAACAAATTCAACAGCACATTAAAAAGATAATTCATCCTGGCCAAGAGGCATTAATCTCAGGGATGTGGAGAAAAGGAAAACCTTGTACACTGTTGGTGGGAATTTAAATTAGCACAGACACTATGAAAAATGGTATGGTGGTTCCTCAGAAAACTGAAAATAAAGTTACTACATGATCCAGCAAGCCCACTGCTGGGTATATAGCTAAACAAAAGGCAATCTAAGTTGAAGAGATATCTGTACTCCTATTTTTATCACAGCACTATTCACAATGGAAAGATTTTGAAGCAACATAAGTATCCATCAACAGATGAATGGATAAAGAAAATGTGATACATTACTCAATGGAGTACGATTCAGCCATAAAAAAAAAAAAAAAGATCCTGACATTTGCAACAACCTGTCCTTTGCAACAACATGTATGGAACTGGAGTATATAACGTTAAGTGAAATAAGCTAGGCACAGAAAGACAAGCTTCACATGTTTTCACACATTTATGGAAACTTAAAATTAAAACAATTGAACTGAAGGAGTCAGAGAGTAGAATAATGGCTACCAGAGGTTGGTAAGGGTAGTGAAGAGTAGAGGAAGTGGTGATGGTTAAAGGGTACAAAAATATAGTTAGACTGAAAGAATAAAATCTAGTATCTGATAGCACAACAGGGTGACTACAGTACAGTATTTGTAATTCATTTCACATTTAAAATAACTAAAAGAGTATAATTGGAAAGTTTGTGTCACAAATAATAAATGCTTGAGGTAATGAATATTTCATTTACCATGATTGTTACATATTGCACACCTGTATCAAAATATCTCATATACCCTATTCATATACCCACTATGTACCCATAAAAGTTAAAAATAAAAAATTATAAAAAAAAAAAAACAGAATGGGGATACTTGTAGGATACTTACAAAGGATCAAAAAATAAGATTTAGAAATCAAGAATGTAATAGCCAAAATAAAATATTATAAACAAGAGTTGAAATATATAGCCTGGGAAACCTTTCAAGAAGAGGTAAGAAAAGAAAAGATTAAAAAGGCAAGAAAATATTAACTTAAAGTATAAAATTTGATAAGCAACAACTAACAGAAATTACAAAAATGTAGTTAAAAGAAAATAAAGAGTAGGTAATTATCAGCAACATAATATAATAAAAATGTCCAAAGCTAAGGCACGCATGCCTCTTAATTTACAGAGCCCAATGTATGTCCAGCTTGGTGAAAGAAGAAAGATACTCCCTGAGGCATGTCAGCCAAAAAAAGTCAGAATCCTGAGTGCAGCACTGGCTACATAATTGTGAGGCTTAGTGCAAACTGAAAATAAAGGTCCCTTATTCAAAAACCAGGCAAAAAGTGTCATTAAAGTAACTAAAATATCAAACAGTATTCTTTATTCTGCAGTGTCTCTCAACCTATTGTGATACATTTTATTTGCTATTAATGGTGCACTCCCTTGAGCATGATGATACTGACAGCATGATTGTAGGCCCTCATAGAGGGTTGGGGACTCCCTCGCTTGGTTGAGTGAGCTTCCTGTCCTCCCAGCTACCAAATTCAGGTTCTGTGCTCCAGCCAGGGAGGGATATGTCAAGCCAGGCAATTCCCTGTCTAACAAACTTTTACCCCGACCCACTACAGATGGGCAAACCCAAAGTATTGCAACTCTGCACTGCAAAGTGCTTGCTACCCAGATACCTAATGTCTGTGTCCCTTAGCCTCTACCCAGGCCCCACTGTGGGTGGGGAACTGCAAGGATCACTGGACAGAGTCCAGGGAGAGGAGAAAGCTGGGTAGGGCTTGGTGTGCCAGGGGTCTGGGGAATGGACAGCTGAAGGAATGCAGTGAGATGGCAGGAAGTGCTACCATGTGTGAGCACTTAACACATGTTCCCTTTTTCCATCAGTCTTCAGTTGTAACACACGCATTCAGAAACAATTATTAACAATCTTGCGACATTAAACCAAGCTTGGCCCCCTTCAGAACATAGGACCCTTTGTAACTGCACTGGTTACATGCACATGCAGTTGGCCCTGCCTGTGTGTAAAGATTCTAAAATCTTCCATGGTTCACATAAAAAAGACTAGGAATATAATTAATATTTAACCTCAATAATTATAATAGATGCTACAAGGAAATAAAGCATTTTTTTCCAAACTTTTCAGTGAAAATAATTTTAATTTAGAATTTAATAAGACAAATAATCAAGTGTGAAGATTGTCTTCGTTATTTTTCTGCTGCTATAACAGACTGCCACAGACTGAATAATTTATAAACAATAGAAATTTATTTGACTCACGATTCTGGAGGCCCAAGAGCATGGTGCTGGAATCTTGTGAGGGCCTTCATGCTGCCTTATCTCATGGCAGAAGGTTGAAGGCCAAGAAAGCAAGAGGGGGCAGAACTCACTTTTTTTTTTTTATGTTACAAGTCTACTTTCTAGGTAACTAACCCTCTCCCATGATAATGACATTCATCCATTCTTGAAAGCAGGGCCCTCATGACCCTTTCACCTTGTGTTAGGCTCCACTTCCTAACACTGTGGCACTGGGGATTAAGTTTCCAACACATGAACTTCAGAGGTGAGTAAAAAAAAAAACAGTTTTTCCTGCTATACACTCAAAACACATGTCTGACACCAGATGTCTGGGATTTTCTCCCTACTTGCAAGCAAGCAATTAGTTCTGCAGTGGGCACCAGTTGGGTGTCCTCTAATTCAATTCAATTCTGATGCTTTGTGCCTGAAGACAGCATTATATCCCCCTGGTTGAAAGTTCAGTTTTCACAGAGCCCGGCTTCCAATGCTGATTGCACAGCTCAGGTTCTATGTGCTGATCCACTGGCTATAAATTGGGGTTCCAGCAACCCCCTTTATGGGTTTGATTAATTTGCTGGAGCAGCTCACGGAAGTCAGGAAAACACTTTACTTACATTTACTGGCTTATTATAAATGATATTACAAATGATATAGATGAAGAGATGCATAAGGCAAGAGATGTGAGAAATGATGTAGAGCCACCCTTCCTAAATCTCTATATGTTCAGCTATCTGGAAGCTCTCTGAACCCAGTCCTTTTGTTTTTTTTATGGCGGCTTCACTACATAGGCATGACTAATGAAATCATTGGCCATTAGTTATTGGTGATCAGCTGAACCTTCAGTACCTGTCTCCTCCTTAGAGGTTGTGGTGGAGCTGAAAATAACAACTCTGCAATCATGCCTGGTCTTTTTGGAGACCAGGTCCCATCCTAAAGCTATTGGGGGATGCCAGGCATCAGTCAACTCATTAGCATACACAAAGATATTGATTACTTTAGAGATTTCAGGGATTTTAGGAGGTGTAAGACAAGAAATAAAATAAATATCAAATAAATATTTTACATTATCAGAGAAGGACACATTCAAACCACAGCAAAAGTAGCATAAAAAATGTAAAGTGTGCAAGACAGAAAATTTTTCCTTTTCACCCTTTGTATGAAGGTTTAGAGAGTATGCTTCAGCAACACAAGCAGATGAAGCAGGAAAGAGACTGATATAGAACTAGGAAACAGAAATTCCAATTAAAGAAAGCAGTAAAAAGAGGTTGAAGGGTAACATTATTATCAGGCTGTGTTAGTCCATTCTCACACTGCTATAAGGACATACCTGTAACTGGATAATTTATAAAAGAAAGAGGTTTAATTGACTTACAGTTCTGCAGTGCTGCATAGGCCTCAGAAAACTTACAATCGTGGTGGAAGGGAAGCAAACACATCGTTCTTCTCATGGTGGTAGCAAGGGGAAGAATGAGTGCCCCCCGAAGGGGAAAGCCTCTTATAAAATTATCAGATCTCATGAGAACTAACTCACTATCACAAGAATAGGATGGGGAAACTGCCCCATGATTCAGTTATTTCCACCTGTTCCCTCCCACGACATATAGGAATTATGGGAACTACAATTCAAGATGAGATTTGGGTGGGAACACAGCCAAACCATATCATTTTGACCCTGGCCCCTCCCAAATCTCATGTCCTCACAATTCAATGCCCTTCCAACAGTCCCCCAAAGTCTTAACTCATTCCAGCACTAACTCAAAAGTCCAATTCCAAATCTCATTGAGACAAGGCAAGTTCCTTCTGCCTAAAAGCCTATAAAATCAAAAGCAAGTTAGTTACTCCCTAGATACAATGGGGGTACAGGCATTAGGTAAATACGCCCATTCCAAAGGGAGAAATTGGCCAAAATAAAGGGGTTATAGGCCCCATACAGGTCTGAAATCCAGCAGGGCAGTCAAATCTTAAAGCTCCAAAATGATCTCCTTTTGACTCCATGACTCACATCCAGGTCACGTTGATGCAAGAGGTGGGCTCCTGTGGCCTTGTGTAGCTCCACTCCTGTGATTTTGCAAAGTACAGCTGCACTCCTGGTACCAATGTACTGTGTTAGTCCATTCTCACACTGCTATACGGACATGCTCAAGACTGGGTAATTTATAAAGGAAAGAGGTTTAATTGACTCACATTTCCACAAGGCTGGGGCGAACCCAAGAAACTTGCAATCATGGTGGAAGAGGAGGAAAATATGTCTTTCTTCTCATGGTAGCAGGAAGGGGAAGAATGTGTGCCCAGCGAAGGGGAAAGCCCCTTATAAAAGCATCAGATCTCGTGAGAACTCACTCTCTTGAGAACAGGATGGGGAAACCATCCCCATGATTCAGTTATCTCTGCCTGGTCCATACCACACCATGGGATTATGGGAACTACAATTCAAGATGAGATTTGGGTGGGAACACAGCCCAAGCATATCGGAGGGCAAGCTTCTAGTTCAGATTAGAGCAGAAGGACAGAGGGCCCCAGTAAGAAATACTCCAGGGAAAAAGTTGAGCTGATGTTACATAATGTTACGTGATCATTTTGGATATAAATGTTAACAGATACGTAACTGATAGGATGGAGTGTGTGGGAAAAAATGCTAGATATTATGCCAGGTAAAGTGTCTTTGTAATATGTAGTTAGGTATTTTTTAATTAATGTATAAAGTAATTATTCTCTGTTGTATTTCTGGTGGCTAAAATTTCAAGTCTCCCCATCCTACATCCTTTTGCTTCTAGATTGGGCTATATGAATCAAAAAAATATGTCACTTTTGGGCCTAGATGACTAAAAGGCAGGTATGCCTTTCCTACCTTCTCTTTTTCCCTTCCTGTCTGAATTCAGAGGTCACAAACCCAAGGGAATGATGAAGTTATCAAATAGAAGAAATTATATGTGGAAAAGTCATCTGCCAGCTAATAACCTCTGCATTGTACTGTTAAATAAAAGAAAAATGAACTGCTGTTGCCATAAGCTATTACTGTGCTCTGTTGTTACAGCAGCTGTCCTAGTTAATACCAAATGCAGCTTAGAGATTTTGTGTTAAATTGGGTTCGGTCTGTGATAAGGTTTGGCTCCGTATCCCCACCCAAATATCTTGCATTGTAATCCCCACATGTCAAGGGAGGGACCTGGTGGGAGGTGATTGGATCATGGGGGCAGAGCTCCACCTCGCTACTCTTTAATATATAGAGAGGAAAACCTCTCAATTTTCATGTGAAAATAAACATTTGGATAAACATTTCTAAAGTATTTGATGATAAAAATAATAAACCCAGATTGAAACATTATGAAAAGATTGGAAGCATCTTGAATTCCACTTTGGGGTGTCTCACTGGGGATTTGATGGAATTTTTATGAAAGCTGAGCATTCTCAGGAGCCAGAGGAGCAGGTCGAAAGGAATTGGGAATCCCAACTACTGATGCAATAGCCATAATTTAAATGTGGATGACTGTCTCTTAAACTTTAAAATGTGGATATATTATTGCAAATATTTAAAAAGTTGATGGATAAATCCATCTCTGAGATCTTCCCCTCTCGAGCTTTAATTATTGAAGATCTTTCATGTCATGCTCTCTAGAAAAGTGTCAGAATATCATCCCCTACCGAGGTGACTTTGGATATATGCTAGGGTTCAGTTTTATACTACATTTAGGTTACTAACAAAGTCTTAGTCAAATATACATGTGTGAAACATACTGTAAATGGCTAGAGTAAAAGTACTGAAATATTTTAAGCAAGTGTAATTATTTTACATTTTGAGGATGCTCTATATTATTCAAAGAAGAGGGAACTTCAGAGCCTTATCTGCAAATTTTTAGATAAGCAAAATAAGTTTAATTAGAGCTAAAGCACCAATATTTAAAATTATATAAAAAAAGTAATTGCATATACTGTGTACATAAAAATATAATTATATATGTATAATTGCCCATATATTTAAAAGATAGTACAGATTGGATTGAAAAAAAAAAAAAGCCCTGTAGATATCTTGCGGCAATATGTTCACATTTTTAATTACCTAATATTGGATAATAGAATGTATCTTGTTTTTATGCCTCTGGCAAACCTTCCCTCATAATCTATTTTATGTTGTAGGACAATGATAAGACATATTATGTGAGAGATAGAAAGAGTACGAGGTACACTTAAATGAATAGCTTATCATGGATGTTACGGTCAAGATGTAGCTACAGAAACAAAAGTGGAGTTATAGATAGCACACTAGGAAAGTGAAAATTCTCATGAAGGACTCATTACTTTTTCTAAAATATTAAAATAACAATCTCTTTCAGATATTTATATTATTTAGTATCTAGTTTGTTTTGAACCCATGCCAAGATTTTTAGAGACATAATCTGCCTTATTTCTTGTTCTTTGCAATGTTTGACACTCTATTGTTCCTGAGAAGTAATATTCGGTTTTATTTTTATTGCCTTATTTGTTCCTTTGGAAGTATAACTCACTTTCTTATGGCATATCGGATATTGAAACAATGCTAAGAATGTACCTTACAAAATTTTATAAATTTTTTCTAAATCTAAAAGCAATTTAATACTAAGTCTACATCTTCACATATTGTATAGGTACACGTTGTTATTATTTTCTCAGATTTTTCTGTTCATGCTGCTTTGGAAACATCTCGTTGGTTCATTAATTTAAAAATCCTTGACCATTATGTCATTAGTAGAATAAAATAGAATATTGGTCCCCTAGGATTTTGATATTATCACATATATACTTGTGTTTTGTTTTAAAATGTGACAGTAAGTTAATCATTATGACAGGTATGAAAATTTCAAAAGCTAATACCTGACCCATTCTAAAATGATACTTTCTTTTATGACTTTTGGAATAGTTAAACTGAGAAAAGTAATCTAAATGTTATAAATGGTGGATAAAGTTTAGCTATAAAATACAATTGATAATGTTAATAAGTTATTAAATCAATAAGTGTCCCTTAATAATTGAACCACTAGCTAACTTTTCATAATTATAAAATGAAAGAAATATCTAAAAATGAAGAGCTAAGAATACACAAAATATTAAAGATAAAATTTAAGAAAATCTTCAAGGCAAAAATCCTAGGGGAAAGAAACAAAGGTAAGATCTGGGACATCTAATGAGTCAATATGAAAATTATTAGAAATGGAGGTAGTAAAATATGTGTTACAGGGCAGACTAGTCAGGACTTTTTGTTGTTTTTAGATGACGGAAATCCAGCTTGATCAGTCTAGGCAAGACAGTTAATTTATTTACTTACCTAATTAACACTTGAGGGAGGCAGGGATGCAGCTGAGCCTCAGGAAAACCACAGCAGTGACTCCAACTGTGGCAAGCCTCTCTTTCCATCTTGCTTGTCAAACTCTTTATTCATACCAACTACTTTATCTCAGATGAGTTCCTTCTATGAGGATGGAAGAAAGTCTGCTGATAGCTCTCAACTTCTTCACCAGAAAGTGATTGATGAAGATGAAGTGTCACTATTCTCAAATTAAAAAGAAAAATTCTAAGGAAGCTTCCATACAGATTCAACTTGAATCAGGTGCACTTTCCCAAACCACTTATATCTGACCCTAAGTATGGGTAAAATGATGTAACTCAGCATGGAATAGGAGCTTACTCCTGGGCCACCAAACAAGGATCAATGGATCTTCGATTGCAAACACAAATGTATAGTAGGGGAAAAGATATTTTTTCTGAGAGAGGGTGTTGAAGTCATGGCTAGGGAGCTACAGTTATGTCTAGGAAAAAAACCCTTCAAAAAAAACGAAGAACAAAGCAAGATGATAAGATAAAAATATTTATACTAACACCAAAAATATATGTCTTTTGGAAACAGGTATTCATTAAGATTATAGAAGATATTAAATATTTGAATTTGAGGGAAAACAAGTCCATAGCAGATCATGAAATATTTATCAAAAATTTTAAAATGTTTCCATTTTATTATTCAGACATGTGTATATGTGTATATTTCTGTTTCAGAAAGATTTAGTGACAATAGATATTTTGAGAAAGGGAACCAAGTTGATGTTACATAAAAAAAAGGAACAACCTCATGTTTAAAGCACTCTGCAAATGTTACAGAATATTTTAAGATCTTATCTGAATTATTTCTGTCAGTAAATGAAGGAAGCATCTACTTCAAATTCTCCCTGACATTTCATTTCTTTCATCAAACATATCTTCATACATGTGCCCTAACATATATTAAAAGTTGGCAAATAGAAACTTGCAGTCACAAACTCATTTTGATTTTTTATAGTTATATTTTCCAAATGTTTGTATACAAGAACATCACTATACACTGCTGAGATAAATGCATACAAGAAAAAAAATACATAAACATACATAAAATCTTAACATAAACTGGAAGAAGATGGATTTGTATAGGATAAGGAGGTCACTATTAGATAATACTCTATGAGTGCCTGAGACTGTAACACTGCATTACTGAGTGGTTAAAACTGATGGTTTTATCTTTGTTCTACGTGAATGCGATATAAATTATGAATGTCATTGATGTTTATGCTATCTAAGCAGCTGCTGTCTTATCTTGTGTTGGTTCTTAGCTCTGTATTTTGAGAGGTCTCATAGAACTGGAGCAATTCTCTAAATCTGCTTTCCATGGGGCTCTGCTTCATTGAGAAGGTTTGGTGTTTTTATATGAGCTTTATATGCCTGATGGCAGTAAGCTGAAGAATCTTTGGATGTGATCTGGACAATCTTGCTATCAACATTGGGCTGAATAGTTGATGTGAGGTCACTTTTCCTTCAGTATGACTGAGGTTCATGCCACTTTGGTGAATCCAGACCATGTATTTTAGGGTAAAGGCCTAAGGTGTGGTTCAAAGTGCTCTCACCTATCATGCAGTTTATACATCCAAGGAGGGTGAAGCTTTATTTTGTAATATTGCACCAAGAGGAATGCCTTGATTTGGCAAACCATTGGTTATGGTCACTCCTTATACTAAGAAGAAAAAGTTTAGCCTTCTTTCTGGTAAAAGCCAGAATGTCCTACAGACATTCAAAATCTGAATAGCTGAAGAAGACAAGGCCAGAAAGTAACACAATATTAAGATGGTGATGATATTCTGTTGTATTTTACTTTTCAAAATATGATAGGACCTTATGTGGCTGAAGCTATGTCTCTTGATGAAACTAACATGCAAAAGACATTGGGTACATTTTTCATTATACCTTGCCAATCAAATTTCCCACCCTGATTTTTTTTTTTTTTTTGGTTAAAAATTCATTAATCAAAGTGTGTCATATTTCTCAGAAGGTGAATATTTTACATTTCTGAGCTTAAAGCCAATAGAAAGCTGGCACTAATAACTTAAAAGTCAGTCAACCCTTTATGTCAGTGACTATTCAGATATTAAAGTCACATAATAGATAGAGGACTTTGAAGAACTCTTTTTCTTCAGTAGGAATAGTGGTCCCATAGAGAATCTTCATTTATAACTAGTATCTCAAATCTTGCAGTTGTAAAAATATTACCTGTCCAATTTTAAAATCAGGCCAGATTTATACTTGCTGCAGTAGCAAGGCTGGATTTTTCTGGCATAAAAAATTTTATCAAATAATTGTTCCATATCTTTTACAAAAATTATTACACTAGTTAAGATTAGAATTTCTTAGGCATGCTTGAGGTTATGTTTAGTCACATTTAACCTAATTTGAGAAGGCAGTTCTACATTTAAATACATTCTATAAAACATAAAAATTCCCACATTAGATTATATAAGATTTGAGATGTCTATAACCCAATACTGATCTAAATTCCCAAGCAAGAATATACTAAATATACACTTAATTGCTTGTAATTATTTAAGCATATTGAAAATATAAAAATATTGTGAACATCCACGAACACTTGGAAAAATTTCTGTATACATGTATGTATGAAAATACATGTATTTTCACATTTAAGTGGGCCTTATATATGTCTAGAAAATCTTTATGAAAAAGGAGGACATATACCTTGGTTACGTAGAAAATAGGTGCATACTAGCTACATATGTCAGTCCACTGTGAATTCTGCATAGCTGAAGAAACCACAGAGCACATTATATGTATCATGTACTTAAGCATTATTAATTTTTAAAACTTTCTTGGAAAACGTTTGGGCAATAAAACTAAAAGTAACTTCTAAAACTATGAATTATTAAGATGTCCATTTCTTGCTACATCATAGTAGCTTTTATCAAATCAACTATCACAGTCAGACAACAAGAAAGGCTAGATTAAAAAACAAAGAAAGAAAACCAGGACCTGAAAAGCCAAGGCCAAAGAGAGAGCATAGACCGAACTTCTCTACTGTGCTTTCTCCTCTGTGTGTTTCCTGAGTGTGTCAGAGAGTCCAAGCAGAAAGTAGAGACTGAGCGGTTTAAAAGTCTCCTGGGAAAATTATAATCAAGGAATAAAAAGTCAGCTAGGCCAAGGCCCTGGAAAAAGGGTACCACAGAGAAGTGAACTCAACATTGTATAGACATTTGGTGCTGCAGGTCGGTTGTCTAGGTGGCCTTGGAGTGAACTAGTTCTCTCCCTTTTCTTGCTTGTAGTTCTCAGGATCAGCTGTAGATTGTGAAAGGAATGCAACATCTTGAGTTAGGGAGGAACTACTCTGGTACAGCCTTGGCTTTACTCCTCTTTTCCCTGGAAACCAGATGTCTTTCAAAGCTTTGCCCAGTGAGTTACGTGTGCCTGACGTATATAATCCAGGATGGGCTGCCTGTTGGTCTTCCTCAGCTGCAATGCAAGTGGAGCATGCTCAGTTGAGATTTCACTTGCCCTGGGCAGCTTTGTTGAGGTGTGGAGGGATCATCAGCTCACAACAGATCCTAAGCTTCTTTTGTCTCTTGCTGCCTATCTGTGAGTAATAAATCTGTTTCACGTAACTTGTGTGTGTATGTTTTGTCTTACCAGACTCAGGCAAATGGTAATTAGTAAACCTGCTTTACAAACTTGACATAGTGAGTAGAGGCTGGTCTGAAAGAACCATGGCTTATGGGCAAAGTAGGAGAAGCAAATAACCCCCAGGCCAGTACTGGGGGTTACTGCTCTACCCACTTTGCCAATAAGCATCAGCCTGGGCAAGCAGGGGCTGGATGTGCAGCTGGATGTTTGATCAGGAAAGAAGGGTGATGAGGTAGGCATAGGTAACCTCCCCCACCCACATGTGTGAGCTGGTTGCTGACTGAGGCAGAGAGAAAGGAATGCAGAAACGGGAGCACTGCGCAGGATCCCCTGGCTATTAGACACTATGTGACTGATCATTCCTGGCTAGAGAGCTGGGAAAGCGGGTACTCAGAAGAAACCTGAGAGGGAACTAACACATGTGCTATGTGGCCTTCACAGAAAGAGAGACTCATTATCTTAAGGATGAATATAGAGAAAGACCAGAGGAATCTCATGCAGCCTGGTTGATTTTTTTTAGTGTTTGTTTTTGTTTTTGGTTTTGGTTTTGTTTTCTTGATCAAGGGACATTGCAAATCCAAATGTCTCAGACGGAATGGCACAGTTAGAAATGGGGCCATTCAGCCTGAGAAATTAGGTCCTCAACTGGAGGTCAATGCCAATGTCCCTATAATCCTGTTAAAACAAGAGGAGAAAAGAAAGGAACTCAGACTTTTCTGGGGTTCTTGGATATTAGAGCCCACAGGACAATATTTCCAGGTCCCCTTAGGGGAAACATTAAACTGATGACCTCAGGAGATTTAGGGACAAATATGTGACTCACAGTACTTATTTGCTTATACTTGGGGTCCTTTGAGCAATTTCAGGTGCCAGTGACTGCGGTTCCTATAGCTGAGTACATGATAGTTGTGAGACAAAGCAGCAAACATCATGCACCCCTTAAATATATCCACCTACTATGTGTCCACAAAAATAAAAAATAAAAAGAAACCTTGTGTATTAGGGTTCTCTAGAGGGACAGAACTAATAGGCGCTATATATATATATATTATATATTATATATATATGTATATATGTATATATTATATATATAATATATAATAAACTCATATATATATATGAGTTTATTAAAGAGTGTTAAACTAATATAATCACAAGGTCCCACAACAGGCTGTCTGCAAACTGAGGAGCAAAGAAGCCAGCCCAAGTCCCAGAACTGAAGAACTTGAAGTCCAATGTTTGAGAGCAGGAAGCATCCAGCACAGGAGAAAGATGTAGGCTAGGAGGGTAAGCCAGTCTAGTCTTTTCACGTTCTTCTGCCTGCTTTTATCCTAGCCATGCTGGCAGCTGATTAGATTGTGCCCACCCAGATTAAGGCTGAATCTGTCTTTTCTAGTTCACTGACTCTAACGTTAGTCTCCCTTGGCAACACCCTCACAGATACACCAAGAATCAATACTTTGCATCCTTCAGTCCAATCAGGTGGACACTCAGTAGTAACCATCACACCATGTTTGCTCATTTCTGCTTGCCAGCATGATTTCACAAAGCCCTTGACTCTGTGATGATGTGCAGCTCTCAGAAAGATGCTTTAAAGACAAAACAGGATGTACCACTCCCACCCCCATGTCTCTTGCCCTAGTCACTGTATTCCTTAGAAGATAAATAATCCTAGTCCTTTCTTTTTCTTTTTCTACACATAAGATGATGTCTAACAGAGTTAGTGATTATGTCTCTGTAATCTATAACCAGATATACTCTTACACCCAAAGAGTATATGATCTGATTCTGCTTTCATATAACTTCTGAACAAGTGTAATACAATTTTACATGTACTAAATCCTGACCATCTCTTTATAAGAATTGGGCTAAAATACTGTGCCAAACAGTCTAATAAAAACCCTCCACAGGGCTGCCCCCAGGCTATAGGCCTTGGTCTATAGTCAGTCCTCAATAAAACTTATAGATAAAACTCACTGCAACTCTTTAAAACCTTTTTTTTTCTTTAGTTGACATATGCATTGACACATTGACTGCTTGTGGAACAGAGTATCACCACATCATAGCCAAGAATTTGAGCCTAACAGTGGAACATGTCCACTTCAGCCTGCCACCTAAGCTACCCAAGTCCCAAAAGTTTATTCCACAAAAGCAGTACTGCAAGCTAAGTGGAAAATAGGATATTATTTTGCTAATTCAGGCCTTGCTACACACTACACTATCACAATGCAACAGCCCCTTTTGGCTGGTCAAAAAGGCCTTTGGGGCATGGAGACTAACAATGGACTGTCCAGGCTTAAAGCCAGAGTCACTTGGGCAGGAGGCCAAAAAGGTATTCCTGAGACAGTGAAATAAGTATTTTTAACCCTGGAGGTACTCACTAATAAAAAGGAGGCCCAAACGCTGGCAGGCCTCTTTGGGTACTAGAGACAGTATGTACCCCACCTGGGTGTTCTGTTGCTCCCCTTAGTCAGGTGACAACAAAGCTACCAACTTTAAGTGGAACCCTTTGCAGCAGCAGGCTTTGGAAGCCATTCAATGAGCTGTGGTCCAGGCATTGACTTTAAAAGCTTTACAGCCTGCTACCCTGATGAAATGACATGTGTGCATAACCACTCTGCATGCAGATTGGTGGCATGTGGCAACAGAAAACTGCCACTGGGGTGCACCAGCCTCTTGGAGTTTGGACATGTAAGTTGCCTGAGGCCGCCCCCAGATACACCTCTTTTGAATGACAACTCCTTGCTTGCCATTGGGTACTAAAGGAGACTTGTGATTGAGCATCTTGTGATTGAACTGCCACAAAAGACACTGCAAATTGAACTGCCCATTCTCACCTGGGCGCTCACAAACCTTGCCAATCAAATTGGACAGGCTCAATACAGCTCAATGATCAAATGGATAGGATACATTCAAAAGATTGGGCCTAGCAGCCAAGGGACCAGTAGGCTCCATGAGCATGTGACTAACTTGCCAGAAGGGACTAAGCAACATGTAGGGGATGTTTTAGATCCTCCTATGGATACCTGGGGTCCAAGACTTAGACATGTGCCTACTGATAGTATGACATGGCTTGTTTACTGATGGCTCTGCCAAATGGCAAACAGGCAGGGTTCCCTGGGCTGTGGCAGCCATCTAGCCAGTGGATAGCTAGCTCATAACTGAGACTGGACATGGACATTTTGAACAATGGGCCAAACTATATGCAGTGGTGATAGCCACATAGACTTCCTCTACCACCGTATCTTGCTACATTTTCACTGACTCATTGGCTGTTGCCAACAGCCTAGACATCTCGTCAGAGGAAAGGCAACTAAGTGGCTGGATTATTAAAGGACAAATACTATAACAATAACTTGCTGTCTGCAGTGGGAAAGTATATATGTCACTCATGTAGAGGCTGGGACTAACATAGCTTCTCTTAAAAGGAACACATGTCATGTTTTTGATTACCCCATGGAACTTCACTCTGACCAAGGAATGGTCACTACCCAAGTAACACAACAATGTGTGCATTCTCCTACAATGCAACGGACTTTCCATACACTTTGTCATCCTCGGGCCAATAGAGCTGTGGAATGGTGGCAGAGCCAACTCACAAGACAACTGAAAAAATGACATCAAGATGACCTGCTAATGTAGTGACAACCCCTTCTGACTAGAGCAATGTGGTCACTAAACACTGCACTCTAATATAACGGAAGCGTGTTGCAGCTCAAGTTGACAGATGCAGAGCTTGGTGGAGGTGGAGGTGGAAGTGGACTGAGTAGCTGCCTGATTAGGCTGTGCCTGCAAAATCCCAATTCCAGTGTTCCCAACTATGATTATTCTTCTCTTCCTTTAGAGTGCACGTCCTGGAGGATGGTTTGCAGTTTAGGCCTCCCTAGTACCCCAGGCAAGGCTCCCTAACTTCAATCTGAAGGTGATACCTCTCCTGGGTTCCTCCCCTCTATGGGATTCCACAGAGGTGGAGAACAAGACCAAGGAATACCAGGATGCTAGGGTTCCTCTGGAGGCAGGGGATGTTTAATCCTTCCAGTATAGTGGATGTTATCAGACATGTCAAGTTAATACAAGATATAACCTCCCTTCCTAGGCTGGATGACAGAGGCCCAAAGTCTGGGTCAAGCAACAAGAATAATGAGTGATCGCTGAGGTATTAGCCTTGGGACTGGGGCAGACAGATGGGTTCACTACACCAGCTCAGCCCAACCTTTATGCAATAGGTAGGGGATACATGAGACCCTGGGAGGGTAGAGGGTTGGGGAACTAACTTGTTAATCTGCTTTTTCCACAAGGACAGGGTAGTACAGGCCTAGAAATATAATACCATTTTTAGGCTCTCCCAGACTGTGGCAATGTGGATAATCTGATAAAGTGTTGGATCTTTTCTTTGGGCCTCATTCTGTCATAGACCACAGTTACCTGCCAGTGATAAAACTACACCAGCATTCCTTAATGCCACAGTGGACACTAATAAATCCTGAGCAGCCCTGGCTTATTGAATGAGGATCTGGTACCTGTTGCATGGAAGAGAGCAGAAGGTTCTCTGTTTTAACTTATAACTGGCTGTGTGAAAAATATCACAACTATAACTAAACAGAATCTTGGTGCGCTTGTTCTTTGATGCACTAAACTCCTCTGATTACATAGATCAGAAATGTTCCAGTGTAATGAAGAAAACAAGAGCTGGACCAGTGCTAATCCTCTGTGTAGGAGTTTCATGAACATTATATGAAGGAAATTGGGCTCATGCAACTCTGCCATCAATGAGACTTGGCTAGGAAGTGTCAATGCCTCTTTACCAATGAGTGACTCACTGAACAAAGAAATAAAGAAAGGGGTGTTGTGTGTGCCCAAGGGTTGCATCTCTCTCTGCAGGTGGCTGGGAATGGCCTAGATACAGGATGGACAATGCCATGCCTGTAAAGCTGGTAACTGGTGAGATCCTGCACATTGGGTGTACTAGGGGTGTCCCAATATATCACCCTGGGAAGGAGATGCTCCATTGGGCCAGTGGCCTAAAGCTTTACACAGGCTTACTAGGAACCCACCAGGAGGTGGAACTTTCGACTTTGGGTTTATGTCCTTTATTAGATCTTTGATGTCACACATGAGTTGGTATTCATGAAAAAGTAGTAAGAACCCTGCCTCTGACCATGCAGATATTGCCTCTTCCACTGCCACTGTCTTGGAAGCCCTAGACATCCCCCAGATTCCTCAAGAAGGTTGTTTTAGACAACAGAATTGCTCTAGACTTTCTTTTAGCCTAATTGAGAGAAGTGTATGTGATTGGCAATTCCTACTGCTGTAGCTAGATAAACACCTCAGGTATAGCAGAGACATAGGTAAAGGAGATCTGGAAGCAGGTCCGCTGGCTACAAACAGTGGGACTATCTGATAATCCTTCTTTGCCATTTTTTTTTTTTTTTTTTTAGCAACTTCTTGCCTGAGACACTGGGATTCTGGATTAGGTCACTGCCTCAAGCAGGTCTAGCTGCCCTGCTAGTGGTGTAGTCCTTTGGGACCCAGTAAAGGATTTTCTATCTGTTACGCAACAGTGCTGCACTGAGTTTGGGTCAGTCAAGGTGCTACATCAGTCTGGCTGAATAAACCTCTTCCTCCAGATCCAGGGAGGTTGGTGGGCATATGAAATGGACTGACTTTGCTATGAGAGATATCTGGGTAGAGGGGTAGACCTCAGGACAATTCTCCAGGTGGCCTTGGACATACCTAGTTATCCCCGTTTCTTGCTTGTAGTTCTCACAAATAACTGTAGAATGTGCTGGGAATGAAACATCTTGAGTTAGGGAGGAACTGCTCTGGTACAGCCTGGGCTTTACTCCTCCTTCCTGTGGAAGCGAGATGTCCTTCAAAGCTTTGCCCAGTGATCATGCGGCCCCTGGGTTATATAACCCAGAACAGGCTGCCAGCTGTGTTTCCTCAGCTGCAGTGCAAGTGGGGCATGCTCTGTTGAGACTTCATTCACTCTGGGCAGCTTTGTTGGGGCTTAGGTGGTCAGCTCACAATGAATCATAAGCTTCTTTTGTCCCTTGCTGCCTATCTGTAAGTAAAAATCTGCTTCATATATTGTGTGTGTGAGTGCGTTCTGTCTCAACAAACTCAGGCAAATAGTAATTAGTGAACCTGCTTCACTGATGCTAAGAAGCTAAAAGGTCGAGCAGTGATGTCAGCGTTGTCAGGGAGCTGCGGAGACTGGAATTGAAGTCCAGAGTCTTTCATGGGAGACAGCTCAGGTAAACATCCAAGAAAAGTGATAAAGGAAGAAAACACTGCGAAACTCACTACCCACTGTGGGCTGCTTTCAAGCTTTAACTTCAGATCCTCCTGCGAGTTTTTTTTTTTTTTTTTTTTTTTTTTTTTTTTTTATACTTTAAGTTCTAGGGTACATGTGCATAACGTGCAGGTTTGTTACATATGTATATTTGTGCCATGTTGGTGTGCTGTACCCATCAACTCGTCAGCACCCATCAATTCATCATTTATATCATGTATAACTCCCCAATGCAATCCCTCCCCCCTCCCCCCTCCCCATGGTAGGCCCCAGTGTGTGATGTTCCCCTTCCCGAGTCCATTCAGTTTTAGTTGCAAACAGTGCATTAGATAGATTGTAGTTGGCTTACTTCATCTTAGCAATCATCGAAAACTTAGATATTTTATCTTTAACATTACAAACCAATATGGACTACTACAAACATTTATTAGAGCATCACTATCTTTAAATATGATTCCCTGCACTGGGTGTGATACTTCTGTATTTTAGAAAGTTCCCCTACCCCAATAAACCTAAAATATCAGATTAAAAACCCTCATTTCTTCTTTATTTGCCTAGTTCAGCCAGTTTGACTCTCAGTTGGATTTTGAGAATCTCAGTGATGTTTCAGTTTGGAGGTCGGTTCAGAATAGCTTTTTATTCTAATTTTAATACCTCTATTATCCTGGTAAAAGTGTTGCTGATGAAATAATTTTGAATATCTCAATAAAAATCTCAAGTGCCAACCAAATATTCTTTAAGCTTTCAACTTATATATTTTATACATTTTGTATATCATGTAATCTTTGAATGTGAAAAAAAAAATCAGTTAAAAACATCAGTTGTATTTACAACAAATACATGAGCCCCACCAGGATCCTTTTAATCCCTGATTCCAAGTTCTCAGTGCAATGACTAATAGACAAGACAAATTAAAGAAGACCTACATCATGTCTGGGGGACAATGTCTGGGGGACAAGTATACCTTCCACATACCAAATCGTTGAGAATTTGTGCTTGAGATAGTATTGATAAAAACTCAGTACACTGAGTCAACCTGCAACTCTTTCTCCTAACAGATGTCATCATAACTGGCCCATATTAGTAGAGGAAACCCTTTATATTTTGTAAGAAAATGTTGAGCAACAGGGCAGTTGGTGGAGAGTATGGAAACATACAAATACAGTTAACAGGAAAAATATTTTAAAATAATATCAGGATCTAATTCTGCATCTCAAAAGCATCCCCTGAGTATATGGGAAGTTAATAGAATGATGCTAGATTCTGAGTATTTTCTTCTGAGGTATCTCATATTATTCTTTATATTATTTATAAAGAAGGTGACAAATACTCAGTGTAAACAACAAAACAAGAAAACCAGACTGTCCTCAGACTTCCCAATACTAAAAATCTGAGGGTGGTAAAACAACTGCTTCAGAATTTTGAGGAAAAAAAAGAATTTGTTACCTTAGCTTTTAATATAGCTAAGTTGTCTTTCACTTTGAAGGCAATAGACATATATTCTTAGATGTTAAAAGATTCAGAACATATACCAACCTCCAACAAAATGGTTGTAAAAAGATTAAGTAGTTTCTTAGTTATAGAAATAAACTCTCCTTTGTCTTCAATCTTTAATCAGCGTTTTAGTGCAGTGGTGGAACACATAAAAAGTAAAAATACTTTCATATCCCAGTGAAATCCATAGACTTTGATAAAGTTTGTTTTCCATTTGGTTTAAATATCACAACTTACATTTTTTGGTCCCTCAGTAATATCTTGATTATGGTTGACTATCTCTGCAATACAGTAGGTAATTATTGCTTCTAGTTCATATCTATCATGGGAGATTTAATGAATCACAAGGAGAAGACTTATTTTAAGTGTTGACTTAAAATGGCTGTGTCAGGGAACTAACAGGTGCATTTGCATTTTGATGTGGAAATCATTTCTGTTCTTTGTTTCCACTCATTGTTTCCAAGTTGTTTTTCTGTCATACTAAGGAGAGTTTTCCTGAGGAAAAACAAAAGTCTTCTGATTGGGTCAGGTTTACATGATGACTTATCATTTACATCTCTTGAAACTCAACAGGGAGAAAACAATTTTGTGTGTAGTGAGGTGGTGGCAGGCAAGAGAAGGAGTGTATACAGAGAGAGCATTCATTTTAATTCTGGTGCAGTGCACAGATGAGGAATATCCCACATGGAGTCTCTTCTAGCCTCTGCTTAAAAATAGAATGATTTTATTTTCTTGTATGCTTGTTCCCTCTGCCCGTGGGAATAGGGAGAATGAAGAAAGATAATTGAGCTTATTCTTTCATTTGCAGCAAAACCCAAATATATACTTGAAGGGAAATAGGAATAGGTATTGTCATCTTATGTATAACTACTCTCGTTCTCAGTACTTAGAAAAGGCATGGCTGCTTTTGCCATGAATATTTTAAAGTTTCAGTGAGGCTCAGGGAGAGGCATCCTTTCCTGGCATACAACTGGCAGTATTTGTTTGAAGGACAAAACTGCATCATGCTTTTCTTGTGTGTGATGTGTGTGCATGTGAATAATTTCAAATGATTTCAACAGTATGGTATATCTCATGTTTATGGTTTCCCCAGTAAAAGGCTGACAATACCCTTAAGATATTTTCTTCAGCCTTCTTCATTGCGATTTCATTTTGTAAATAATTAACATCCTTTCATATTAAATAATTTTTCAATGTATGAAGTTTCCAAACGTCTAACATGAGTTAAGAAAAGTATAGCATTTTTATCAGAAATAAATATAACTAAATATGTCATTGGTACTCTACTTAATGGGATATGAAGGTAGTATGTATAGTATAAAGAGAGTAACTACAAACTATTTTGTGGTAAGTAAAATCTGGGGCATGCTAAATATTTAAATTCGCGTGAAGATGCAGACCAAACAACCAGGAAGATAATGAAAAAGTATAAAGCTTGTCACATGGGAAATGCCTCAAAAATAATATGAAGTAATATTCTACCAAAGTCATGAAATTTTTTTGGTCCCCACACCTTCCAGCTCTGGAATACATGACATAAATAAAATTCTGATAACAATTATCATAGTGAAGTACATAACTCTGATTTAAATAAGTGATCCATTAAGTTAAGTTTATGTAACTGGAACTATTTTAGGATATATAGGGGTATAAGATAATGTTCCTGTCTTTAAAATAAGTATAATTTTGATGGATAAATTATAAATACACATGTCAAAAGTTACACAATATTAGGTTCAAATAAGAGTTTAGGTAATCCCTGGAATAGATGACATTTTAGTAAAATAAATTACAAATATGATAGCTATTATAGGAGAGTTCAGAAGATGAAAGAATATCTTCTATTTAAGCAAGATTATCCTGAGGAGGTGAAATGAAAAATAAACCTTATTTATCTCCTTGAAGATGAGAACAGAGAAACGTTCTAAGTAGGATATTAAAATGAATCCATGGGGTGATGTCAGAGTAACGACCTCCAAAATTTTCCCTTTCATTAAAGCAATAAAACACTGGCAAAAAATGTTCAGTCAACTTTTTTTAAAAGTCACTCAAATTAACAAAGACTTGCAACAACCCAGGGAGTGTTTATTCAAGAAAATGGCTGAATCTAAGTAAAACAGTAAGCTTTGTATCATTTTAACTTACTCGATCCTATTTCCTTGTATAGCTCTACAGTAGCTTTGAAAACAAACAGCCCACAATCATGGTGACAGCCAGCAGTCTGGCAGACACTGGGATAGAAATATAATGTTGGATATTCTGCACAGCCTCATTCCTAGAAAATTGTGATTATTTAAACTATCTCTCAGTTCCTGGAAAACTCCACTTACAAGACCTGCCTTTATTTGACCTGATTCGCAGCTTGGGTAGTATTAACAGCTTTATCCTCAGGGGTGCTGGTTAAAAAAAGAAAAAAAAAAAAATCCTAGGGCCAAGTTTAACATTATGGCTCTGTGAGACAGTAGATAACATTAAAGGCAAACTATAGAATTTGGCAATGATAAAATTAAGCAAAGTAAGACATTTACAAGGTAAATCTTAAGAATGAGATGTTCACGAGGAGTTTGGAAAAGCTTTGACTTATTTCTAAAAATCTACATGGCTTGTGGCATATGTGTACAGCTCTAGGTATGTCCAGAGTTGTGTGATTGCTCTGGGAAGATCTGAGAAAGTCCTAAGCTCTCACTTCTAATTAACTTTGAGGTTTTGGGCAAGCAAGACATAAAGGTGAAGTCAGAGTTGTAAACAACTGGCTGAGTGTTTAAGATGTATCTCAATAGACATGCTAATCTCCTTGGCAAAGATTAGTTCCACACATTTTAAAACACATTTTCTAACCATTAGCTGACCAAAACACCAACCAAGCAGAAATTTCAGTGGCCATACTTTGTACTATATTTAAAAAATTAACTCAAAATGGAACTAACTAAAAAAGGATTGGAGGCTGTAATGTTGCAGCTAAAACTATACAACTCTTAGAAGAAAATAAGCAGAAATCATTTTGACATTGGTTAAAACAATAATTTCTTAGATATGACACCAAAAGCACAAGCAGCCAAGAAATATATATCTCAAATTGTTCTTTATAAAAATTAGAGCTTTTGTACTTCAAAGAACATTATCAAGAAAGTGGTAAAATCATCCAGAGAATAGAACTAAATATTTGCAATCATAACCGGTAAGAGCTAAGTTTTAGAATGTATAAATAACTCTTAGAATGCAACAATAAGACAAATACCTTGATGAAAAATGAGCAAAAGATTTGAATAGACATATCTTCACAGAGATATACAAATATCTAATAAAAGCGTTAAAAGATACTAAACATTATTAATCATTAGGGAAATGCAAATCCAAACCACAATGAGATACCACTTCAAATACAGTAGAAATGTTATCATCAAAGGAGACAGATAATAATAAGTGTGAGCATGGATTTGGGAGAAATTGGAATCCTCATATATTACTGGTGGAACTGTAAAATGTTGCAGCTATGTATACTGAAGAGAATCATAAACACATGTCCACTCAAAAAATTGCTCACAAATGTTTACAGCATCATTATTCATGATAGCAATGTAGTGGAAATAACACATATTTATCACCTGTTGAGTGAATAAACCAAATTATATTCATATATCCATAGAATGGAATATTATTCAGCCAAAAAAGTAATAAAATATTAATACATGCTACAACATTGATGAACTTGAAAACATTACGTTAAGTGAAATAGGCCACAAACAAAAGGCCGTATATTATATGAATCCATGAATATGAAATGCCTAGAAAAGGCAAATGTGTAGATATAGAAAATTGCTTCGTGGGGCTCAGAATAGGTTAAATGGGAAATAGCTCAATGGCCATTGGGCTCCTTTTGGGATTATAAAATACATTGGTATTTAATATGTTGATGTTTGTAAAATATTGTGATCCTACTAAAACTCCACTGAGTTCTATACTTTAAATAGATGAATTTTATGGTATGTAAGTTATAACTCAAAAAATAATAAAATGAATGAACAGAGATCAAGATTTGAAATGACTGTATACAGAGCTCAGCAGAGTCTGTCCCAGATAAATAAGCACTTAATAAAAAATAATAAAAGTTAACCATTTAAAGTCACTAGAGTGTCACTATAGAAGAAGTGGTACATTATACTTGCTTACATCTCTAGGGCAGTGGGGCAGAGATTCTGCTGAGGGTAGAGGCAGAAAGTGAGAACAGAAGGTGCTGAAGCTCAGTGCAAGAGGGCTGACTTCATCTGGAACACAATGTGAGGATGTTTATTGTCTATAACAAAGGGGATATTCGTGGGGAACACATAGAGGAGGCAGGTAATTCCATGGTATTAATAGCAACAAGTGAAAATGTAGATCAACTAGAAGTTTTATCAGAGTGAATTAGAGAAAGAGCATATAAAAGCCCTCCTAGGGTTTGAGGAGAATCCTCAAAGACTGACAAAACCTAGCTTTTCAAAGAAGCCTGACTTTAATCAGATCACATTTTGGAGCAATTTATGTCTCAGTACTGTCAAAAACAATACAGCAATCAGCTAGCAATTAGTGGATACTAATAGCTGGGCATGAAATCCATAGTGCTAGATCAGCCAGAAATGTAACAGGAAGATCACAGAAGGAGACAAAGTGAATGCTGATGAAAACCACAATCATCTCAGAAAGGTTCTGTCTGTGTATTCCCAATGTGTGTTTTCTGAGGAGCAACATCAGAAGCTATATACTGTAGGGGAAATAGATGTCCATAAAATAGTTTTGTCAAGTCACCAACCAGTGAAAAAGCAAATAGGCAAACAACACAAATCTCACAAGCATTTACAAAGCTATAGGAAAGTTTCTCGAATTTAGCAGCTTCGTGGAATGTTGTGATATCCCATCTCAAGTGAAAACAAGATGCTTCATTTTAAGCTACTAGAATGGAAGCAAGCCTTGTTGGCATTTTTTGATTTTTTTAGGTTTATGGACATACAGTACACATTAGGGTATGTGTTACCTTCTTAACTAGTAGTTCATGGGCTTTGAGAGGACTACAGAGAAAGATAAGTCCCTTTAGCTTGTTCCAGCTTAGGTATAAGTTGTGCCACTTGGCTCGTATGAAACAGTAGAGTCAATGTTATTTTAAGTGTCTGTGATAAAACAGGATACTGAATGGAGTCTGTGGAAAACTCTGATAAGAGAATCAGAGTACAGTTCCCCAGAATTTGCTGTAAAGCTATGCAATTTTCTATAAATCACTTATTTTAAGAAAATTCCTGGTTTGCAAATGGACCCTGATTGAGACTAAATGCTTAAAGATGAAACACAATGTGACCGGATGACTTGAGATGCCCATTACAAATTGGATATTATCTGATCCATCAAGCTATAAAATTGGTGTCCCAAGTGACATTCCATCATCAAATGGAGGTTGGACTGGAGGACATAATCTGATCAGTTGGTTCCCATCACAGTGTACCTTCTTCTGCTGCACTGGCACATTCACTTCAACTTATACCTATAGACAGCTAAGGACACTCCCATAATCAATTGAATAAGAAAGAAAAAATTAGAGTCTAGTTTATAGGTGATTTTATATTACATATTGGCTCTTGCCATAAGGGCATTGTTATAATACTACAACTCCATTAAAGGGTGGTTATGAAAGACAGAGTAATTACCCCATAGGTAGAACTGGCTATCTGCTTTATCCAGTTCAAATTATCTGATGTTCGGGTTTATGCTGCTTCACTAGTGGTATGACCAAATGATCAGGGACTTGAAAAGAATAGGATTGGAAGATTGATGGCAAGGAATGAACCAAGAGGGAAGAGGTATGTGGATGGCTGTCTCCAAATGGGAGAATATTTTTTTCCCTAAAAGTAATTTATAAATTACATTCACTACAGAGAAGGCACAGGTGAACAAATACTTCGTGCATATCAGTATCTTTTTCTACAACTCAATGCTTTTCCAATGGGCTCGTGAAAGAGGGTGGCTATGGTGACAGAGAATCAAGCCATGCATGGATTTTACAACTTGGACTTCCTCTAAAAGACTCATCTGACTACCATCATTGCTGAAACATTACTTGTCAACAGCAGAGAATAATGCCGAGCTCCAGATAATAGAATCTGGAGGGACTAGTCAGCCACCTTGGAGCTGGGTAATTACATGGAGCCCCTTCCATCATGGAGGAAAAACCAATTTATCTTTAATGTAATAAATGTTTATAATTCTGCCCATCATGCTTCTACTGAGAACACCATTCTTAGGTTTGCTGAATGCTTTATTCTGTGTTATGTATCCCATCTATTATTGCTTCTGATCAAATAATTTATTTTACAGTAACACAAATGAAGTAGTAAATTAGCCCTCAAGAGATTTAGTAATTTTATATGCAGAAGCAGTTGGCCTTATAATATAGAGAAAAGAATAATTGAAGACATCTATATGCTAATGATTCTAAAATTTTTATCTCCAAATACCTGAATAGACATTTCTTAAAAGAAAATATACAAATGGCCAATAAATATACATAAAAAATGATCAACATCACTAATCATCAGGGAAATGCAAATTGAAACCATAATGAGATAGCATTTTAGCCCAGTTAAAACAACTATTATCAAAAAGATAAAAAATAACAGACGCCAGTGACAATGCCGAGAAAGCGGAATGCCTGTACACTGTGGTGAGAATGTAAAGTAGTACATCCACTATAGTAAACAATATGTAGTTTCCTCAGAAAACTAAAAAGTAGAATTACCTTATGATTCAGCAATCCCACTGCTGGATATGTCTAAAATGAAGGAAATTGGTATATCAAAGAGATATCTGTACTCCAATGTGTATTGCAGCGCTATTCACAATAGCCAAGATATGGAATCAATTTAAATGTCCGTGAATGGATGAATAGGTAAAGAAAAGGTGGTACAGATACACAATGGAATATTATTCAGCCAGATAAATGGCATACTGTCATTTGCAGTGGCATGGATGGAACTGAAGATCATTATGTTAAGTGAAATAATCCAGGCACACAAAAAACAAATATTACATGTTTGCATTCGTATATGGGTGCAAAAAAAAAGTGGATTTCATGAGGTCGAGAGTGGAATGGTGGTTACCAGAGACTGGAAATGGTAAGGGTGGGAATGAAGAGAAGTTTGGTAGTGGTACAAAAATACAGTAAAATAGAACAAATACATTCTAGTATTCAATAGTACCATGGGGAGATTATAGTTAGTAATAATTCATTGAATATTTCAAAATAGCTAGAAGAGAAGAATTTGAATGTTCCCAGCACAGAAAAAGATAAATATTTGAAGTGATGGAAATCTAAATTGCCATAATTTGCTCATTGCACATTGCATACATGTGTAAAAATATATGTACCTGCAAAATATATATGACCACTATATTTCAATAAAAATAGAAAAAAATATGTGTCTCCAGCCCAGACCATCTTCTTGATTCCAGACTCACATATTGAATTGCCTAGCTGATATCTAGATATCTAATGGTTTCTTCTATAGTTTGAATATCATTTTTTATCCCTATCAAGTGTCATATTGAAATTTGATCCCCAGTGTGATGGTGCTGGGTGTTGGGGCCCAGTGGGAGGTATTTGAGTCATGGAGGCAGATCCCTTATGAATAGATTAATGTCCTTCCTTGGAGGAGTGAATGATTTCTCATTTTGTTAGTTCCTATAAAAGCTGGATGTTAAAAGACCTTGGCACTTCCCTGCTTCCACCGCCCTTTTCCTTTTCTTTCTTCATGCAATCTCTACACATGCTGCCCCCTTTCACCTTCTTCCATGAGTGGAAGCTGCCTGATGTGGCCCTCAGCTTACATGGATGTCAAATATTAAACTTTGCAGCCATGTAGAACCTGAGTCAAACACACCTTTCAGTTTATTTGAGGAATACCCAGCCTCAGATATTCCTTTGTAGCAACACAAAACAGACAACTTCTTAAAATTAGCAAGTTCAAACCCAGGCACTTGATTTTGTACTCCCTTCCTCTTATAGTCTTTTCCATCTTAACTGATGGAAACTCTATTCTTGAAGTATATTCAACCCAAAATCTTGGAGTCATCCTTGACTTCCTTCTTGCTCTCATATACCACATCTAAATCATCCTCAAAGTCTGTCAACTGTACCTTCAATAAATACCTTAATGCAGTCATTTACTGCTATTTCCTGTTACCTAAGTTATTGAATAGCCTCCTAAATATTTTCTCTATTTTGATCTATGAAAGCCACCCCTCTGTCTCTAAATCTAATTGACATAGAGCAACCAGATGAACCTTTAAA
The DNA here is from genome assembly GCF_001698545.2 of Rhinopithecus bieti. Taxonomy (NCBI): domain Eukaryota; kingdom Metazoa; phylum Chordata; class Mammalia; order Primates; family Cercopithecidae; genus Rhinopithecus; species Rhinopithecus bieti. The sequence continues at coordinate 542,726 of NW_016816334.1, read as the reverse complement.
AATATGCCAGATCATGTAATTTCCATTTTAAAAATCGAATGGCTCCCTATTTCCACTAGGTCCCACAAAACATAACATACTGTGCTTCTTTCTTTCTTGGTGCTTTTCTGACCTTCTTGTGTCACTGGTCTTGGTGTTTTTCAACAAGTCAAACTACACACTTCAGAAAAGCATTTGCTTTTCTCTGCCTGGCATACTTTCCTACTACTTAAACTTAGGTTTCTGTTCGAATGCCTTCTAAAGAAGTATTCTCTAGCCACTGCACCCTCTACCCAATCACTTTGTAATTTCATTTTTCTTTATCTTTTTTATTCTTAAGTACTATAACCACAACCAGCTGACATGGCTGCTGCCTTCTTCTCCTCCCTCTTATTCATCTCCTCTTCCTTCCCCTTTTTTCTCTTCTTTCTTCTCTATTGTTGTTGTTATTTTGTTTATATCTCTCCACTAGAATGTAGGTTTTCCAAATATAAATATCTTGTCTGTTTCATTCATTGTTGTATGCATAGTGCCTAGAATGGGGTCCTAGCACAGGGATAGGTAGTCAGTGAGTATTTGGGAAGTAAAATTAATTTTTCATTAGTGATGTGCTAAAACCTTGGATATAAACCAGTTGATATAAGGGTACTAAGAAAGGTTCTCTTTTTATAGGAGTTAAATGCCTAGGTGCAGTGGGTCACACCTGTAATCCCAACACTTTGGGAGGCCAAGGCAGGACGATTGCTTGAGCTCAGGGGTTCAAGACCAACCTGGGCAACATAGCAAGACTTCGTCTCTATAAAAATTACTTTTAAAGACTAAAATTTATTGATCTAAAAATTGGCTTCTGCGTGTTCCTTCCTCTGGAAACTTCGTCTCAGAGGGACACCTGCCAGATACCAGCCGGAGTTCTCAAAAATAAGCAATGGGGAAAGGATTCCCTATTAAAAAATGTTGTTGGGAAAACTGGATAGTCATATTCAGTGAACTAAAACTGAAACCCTTCCTTACACCTTATACAAAAATTAAAGATAGATTAAATACTTAAATGGAAGACCTAAAATCATAAAATCTTAGAAAAAAACCTAGGAAATACCATTCAGCACATAGGCATGAGCAAAGACTTCATGACTAAACCACCAAAAGCAGTGGCAACAGAAGCCAAAATTGACAAATGGGATCTAATTAAAAAGCTTCTTCACAGCAAAAGAAACTGTCATCAGAGTGAACAGGCAACCTACAGAATGGGATAAAATTTTTACAATCTGTCCGTCTGACAGAGGACTAATAGCTAATATCCAGAATCTACAAGCAACTTAAACAAATTTACAAGAAAAAACAACCCATCAAAAGTGGTCAAAGGATATGAACAGACACTTCTCAAAAGAAGACATTTATGCAGCCAACAAACATAATGAAAAAAAGCTCATCATCACTAGTCATTAGAGAAATGCCAAATCAAAACCACCAATCAGATGCCATCTCACGCCAGTTAGAATGGCAATCATTAAAAAGTCAGGAAACAATAGATGCTGATGAGGATGTGGAGGAAATTAGGAATGATTTACACTGTGGTGGGAGTGGTAGATTAGTTCAACCATTGAGGAAGACAGTGTGCAACTCCTCAAGGATCTGAAACCAGAAATACCATTTTAACCCAGCAATCCCATTATGGGGTATATACCCAAAGGATTTATAATCATTCTACTATGAAGACACATGCACATGTATGTTTATTGCTGCACTATTTGCAAATAGCAAAGACTTGGAACCAACCCAAATGCCACCAATGATAGACTAAAGAAAATGTGGCACATATACACCATGGTATACTATGCAGCCATAAAAAAGGATGAGTTTATGTTCTTTGCAGGGACATGGATGAATCTGGAAACCATGATTCTCAGCAAACTAACAGGAACACAAAACCAAACACCGCATGTTCTCACTCATAAGTGGGAGTTGAACAATGAGAACACACGGACACAGGGAGGGAAACATCACACACTAGGGCCTGTTGGGGGATGCGGGGCAAGGGGAGGGATAGCATTAGGGGAAATACCTAATGTAGATGATGGGTTGATGGGTGCAGCAAAACACCATGGCACGCATATGCCTATGTAACAAAACTGCACATTCTGCACACGTATTCCAGGACTTAAAGTATAATTTTAAAAAATGACTTCTAAAATTAATGCTTTCTCTAGCTGACATTTCTTATTCTCTGAAAGTCATAGAATTTCTGGCAATTTATATTTCAGAAATCTGCCCAATGCCCCCACATTTTATCTGCTGCTTTTGTATTTGTAAGCCTTAAAGATCCTCTAATCTCTTATCTCACTTTACTCTTTTCCCCACTCTTTAGATTTTCTCAACCGCACTGGATTTCTAAAAATCTTAAAGTTCTACCCATTTTATTGGTTTCATAATTTCACTAATCTTTTAAATTTATTATTGTTATTTCTTATTTTCATTGCTTCTTTTGGTAAGAAATATTCCCTAGTGCTCCAGGAAACTTGAATATCTTTTCTCCCTAGATAAGAAAAATTTGAAGAGTTCTCATATATACCCCATGTAAGCTGAAAGTTAGTAAAATATACCAGATGTCATGTTTCATTTTGTTGAATATATGTAAGAGATTTATTTTAAATTGAATAAATTTAGTGAGAACTAGTCTGCAAAGGCATTGTTTCTCCAAAGTTATGACATAATCTTATATATGAAAATACGTTATGGAAAGCTTAGAATAATATGCTAGGCTAAAATCCATTTCATACTGGATCAGAGAATATACAAGATAATCCTGGGTCATCTTTTAGTGCCAGAAAGTAATAATCCAAAAACAACACAATAGGTGTTTGTCAAAGGGAAACAGAAGCCAATTGAAAGAGCTCCTAATGGCCAAAACTGGAGCAATTACAGCAACAAAATAAATATGGTAGTACTAGATTGTAATACAAAGTAAAATATCCATTAGTTCATACTATTATAAATAAATGAAGGAATAAAAAACAAATGGGAGACAAGAGACAAATCTCTTTTATAGAAGAATTCCATATAGTCTGTGAACAGAGTCTCCCTTCAAGAATGTGAGCATTACCCCCTACTTCTTAAGTGGGAGCTGTGCTTAGTGACTTGCTTCCAAAGAGAATAATATGAAAATTTGGAAAGGACAACCTTTAATTGGAGAAATCTGGCAAACAGTACCTCACTTAACAAAGGTGAACATAATAATAAGTCCATTTGATAGTATGTACCCTTAATATGATATGATATGAGGCGAAGGACAATTCTCTTTTATCTCACTCCTCAAAATTCAAAACTCAGTCTAATCATGAGAAAAACACCAAACAAATTCTTTTTGAGGAGATATTCTACAGAGTATCCAGCCAGTACTCCATAAAATATCAAGGTCATCAAAAAACAACAAAAATGAAAGCTGACACAGCTGTGAGAAGCCTAAGGAGACATGATGACTAAATATAATATGTGCTGTATGAATTACTGGAACAGAAAAAGGACATTAGTAAACAAGATAATGAAAGTATGGACTTTAGTTAACAATAATGTTGCATTATTGGTTCATTAGCTGTGACAGGTATTGTAGTAGTGTAAGATGTCAACAATAGTCAAAGCTGTGTGTACTGTATATGAGTATCTTTGCAACTTATCTGTAAATCTAAATTTATTTCTGTAAATCTAACTATGTACATCTATTATAACAATTTTATTTAAACTGTTGTGCATAAGGAGGTGACAGAAATTATGTCCTCTGTCTTTGAGATACTTTATTTATTTTTTTTCTAATAGGTCTCCTAAAGACTTTAGTTAGACTTAAATTCTTTTCAGAGTAAAAGTAAAATCTATGAGTCCATCACTTTGCTAAACCTCATGAATATCTGTTAGTTTTGCTCATGATTTTGTTTCATAGAATGTTTCTAAATGGTATGTTAAAGGATAGTGTGAGATGATGTATTAGTCTGCTCTCATACTGCTATAAAGAAATACCTGAGACTGGGTATTTATAAAGAAAAGAGAATTAATTGGCTCACAGTTATGCAAGCTGTACAGGAATCATGACATGATTTGCTTTTGTGGAAGCCTCTGGAAACTCAAAGTCATGGCAGAAGGCAAAGTGGGAGCAAGCACATCTTACATAACAGGAGCAGGAACAAGATGTGGAGAAGGTACTACACACTTAAACAACCAGATCTCACGAGAACACTATGATGAGAACAGCACCAAAGGGGTAATCTGCCCCCATGATCCAATCACCTCCTACCAGGTCCCACTTCCAACACTGGGGATTACAATGCAACATGAGATTTGGGTGGAGACACAAATCCAAACCTTATCATTCTGTTCCTGGTTCATACCAAATCTCATGTCCTTCTCACATTGCAAAATACAATGATATCTTCTCAACAGTCCCCCAAGTCTTAACTCATTTCAACATTAAAAGTCCAAAGTTTCATCTGAAAAAACACCAGTCCTTTCTGCCTATGAGTCTATAAAATAGAAAACAAATTAGTTACTTCCATAATTCAATGGGGATACAGGCATTGGGTAAATACTCCCATTTTGAAAGGGAGAATTTGGCCAAAAGAAAGAGGCCAGAGGCCCCATGGAAGTCCAAAATTCAGCAGGGCTCTTGTTAGAAAAGCCTCAAAATATTCTCCTTTGACTTTATGTCTCACATCCAGAGCACGCTGATGCAAGGGGCACACTTCAAAGACCTTGGGAACCTCCCCCTCTCTGTGGCTGCTCTCATGGGCTAGTGTTGAGTGCCTGTGGTTTCTCCAGGCACATCGTGCAAGCTGTCAGTGCCCCTACCATTGCAGAATGTGAAGAATGGTGGCCCTCTTCCCACAGCTCCACTAGGGAGTGCCCCAGTGAGGACTCTGTGTGGGCGCTCCAACCCCACATTTTCCCTCTGTACTGCCCTAGTAGAGGTTCTCTATGGGGATTCCACCCCTGCAGCAGGCTTCTGCCTGGGCATCCAGGTTTTTCCATTCACCCTCTGAAAACTAGGCAGAGGCTCTCAAGCTTCAACTCTTGTACTCTGAGCACCCTCAGGCTTAACACAAAGCGGAAATTGTCCAGCCTTATGGCTTGCACCCTCTGAAGCACTAGCCTGAGATCCACCTGGGTACCTTTTAATCAGGGCTGGAGCTGGAGCAGCTAAGATGTGAGGAGCAGTGTCTGAGGATGCACAGGGAAGTAGGGCCCTGGTTCTGGCCCATGAGACCATTTCTTCCCCCTAGGCCTCTGGGCCTGTAATGGGAGGGGCTACCTCAAAGTTCTCTGAAGTACCTTGGAGGCCTTTTTCCCATTGTCTTGGCTATCAGCATTGTGGTCCTATTTACTTACGCAAACTACTTCAGCCATCTTGAATTCCCCTCCCCAGTAAACATGGCCTTTCATTTTCTACCACATGGCCAGGCTACAAATGTTCTATACTTTTATACTCTGCTTCCCTTTTAAATATAAGTTTCAGGTCATTTCTTTGTTTATGCATATGAGAATAAGTTGCTAGAAACAATCAGGAAACATCTTGAGTACTTGGCTGCTTAGAAACTTCTTCCACCAGATACCCTGAATTATCACTCTCAAGTTCAAAGTTGACAGATCCGTAGAGTAGGAGCACAATGCTGCCAAGTTCTTGGCTAATGAATAACAAAAGTGACCTTTGCTCTGGTTCTCAATAACTTCTTCATTTTCATCTGATACTTTCTCAGCTTGCTTTTCACTCTCCATATCACTATCAGCATTTTGGTCACAACAACTTAACGAGTCTCTAGGAAGTTTCAAATTTTCCTCATCTTCCTGTCTTCTTCTGAGTCCTCCACACCCTTTCAACTTATGCCTGTTATCCACTTCCAAAGTTGCTGCCACATTTTCAGACACCTTTATAGGAATGTCCCACTCCTTGATTCCAATTTTCTCTATGAGTCCATTCTCACACTGCTATAAGAAATACCTGCAACTGTGTAATTTATAAAGAAAAGAGGATTAATTGGCTCACAGTTCCACAGGTTGAACAGGATCTGCTCTTGGGGAGGCCTCAGGAAACTCAAAATCATGGCAGAGGGCAAAGGGAGAGTGAGCACGTCTTAGGTGACCAGAGAAGGAGCAAGAGGGGAGATTACTACACACTTTTAAACAACTAGATTTCATGGGAACTGTATCATGAGAACAACAACAAAGGAGGAAATCTGCTCCCATGATCCAATCACCTCCTACCAGGCCCCACCTCCAATATTGAGGATTATAACTTAACACGAGATTTGGGTGGGGACACAGACCCAAACCATATCAGATGGCACATGGACACCAGGTTGTCAAGGGAAGGCACCTTCTCTCTCCACTCCTCAATGACATCAGGTTACCTTCTGTTAATTCTGGCTGTGGATCCTTGAAGAAGATATAGAAACACACAGGATTTAGAAAAGATGACCTGTCTGTATTCTTTTCTTAAAGTAATTCCCTCCGATTTTTTGTGGTACCTCAAATATGTATAAACCTTTTCCTAGCTTTCATAAGCTGAAATCTGAGGAATAATATCAATGTACCTATATGCACCTATCTGCATGGGTTCCTAAAACCGAGTTTAATGTCAGGATATCTAAGATGGTCTGGAGTTAGTTCTAAACACTGTTTACTGCTTACTCTATTCACGAGAGAATTACCACTTTTACCCATCCTATGTGTATTAAACTGTTTTGCATTGGTATAAAGAAATACCTTAGACTGGATAATTTATAAGAGAGAGAGAGAGCATGGGGAGGAGGTGGAACACATTTATAAATGACCAGATCTCATGAGAACTCATTCACTATTACAAGATTAGCACCAAGGGGATTGTGCTAAACCATTCATGAGGAATCTTCCACGATCCCATCACCTCCTGCCAGACACCACCTCCAACACTGGAGTTGCATTTCAACTTGTGATTTGGGAAGGGACAAAGATACAAACTTGATTGCCATGTTTCTTCAATACAGGCTTCCAGTAATTTTGGTGTCCATCATGCCTTTGAAACCTTTAACCTCACCAGTGTATATACGTTGTCAGAATGTATGTGGGTTGGACTAAATAACTTTTGCTAAGCAGATGCTGGTGCACTTGTAAATTTAGGTTTCCACATCTGAATATGGAGATAAATCCCCAGAAGTTACTCTGCTCCGTGGCCAGAGATGTGTTCAGTTGAACATTTAAACCACTGATTTACATCAATTACAGATATGATTTCAAGAAGGGTACACTCACAAGCAGGTTTGCAATTCTGAAGCAAATCTCTTCCTGTGCTTGAGCAGTGCATTAACTTACAGTTTCCACAGTGCTGCTCTGTTCGATTGACTGCTTCACTCAGGGTCTCTGCATGGGTTCCTAAAACCGAGTTTAATGTCAGGATGAGTTCATTACTTGTGATCCATTTTCTAATCTTCCTGACTACTAACCCATTTCCTCAGGTTAACTTCTTAAAGATTATGTCTCTCCCTGTGTAGGAGTATATCTCTCTGTGGGCAACCATACAACACTCTGTGTGGTTTCTGNAACTTCTTCCACCAGATACCCTGAATTATCACTCTCAAGTTCAAAGTTGACAGATCCGTAGAGTAGGAGCACAATGCTGCCAAGTTCTTGGCTAATGAATAACAAAAGTGACCTTTGCTCTGGTTCTCAATAACTTCTTCATTTTTCATCTGATACTTTCTCAGCTTGCTTTTCACTCTCCATATCACTATCAGCATTTTGGTCACAACAACTTAACGAGTCTCTAGGAAGTTTCAAATTTTTCCTCATCTTCCTGTCTTCTTCTGAGTCCTCCACACCCTTTCAACTTATGCCTGTTATCCACTTCCAAAGTTGCTGCCACATTTTCAGACACCTTTATAGGAATGTCCCACTCCTTGATTCCAATTTTCTCTATGAGTCCATTCTCACACTGCTATAAGAAATACCTGCAACTGTGTAATTTATAAAGAAAAGAGGATTAATTGGCTCACAGTTCCACAGGTTGAACAGGATCTGCTCTTGGGGAGGCCTCAGGAAACTCAAAATCATGGCAGAGGGCAAAGGGAGAGTGAGCACGTCTTAGGTGACCAGAGAAGGAGCAAGAGGGGAGATTACTACACACTTTTAAACAACTAGATTTCATGGGAACTGTATCATGAGAACAACAACAAAGGAGGAAATCTGCTCCCATGATCCAATCACCTCCTACCAGGCCCCACCTCCAATATTGAGGATTATAACTTAACACGAGATTTGGGTGGGGACACAGACCCAAACCATATCAGATGGCACATGGACACCAGGTTGTCAAGGGAAGGCACCTTCTCTCTCCACTCCTCAATGACATCAGGTTACCTTCTGTTAATTCTGGCTGTGGATCCTTGAAGAAGATATAGAAACACACAGGATTTAGAAAAAGATGACCTGTCTGTATTCTTTTTCTTAAAGTAATTCCCTCCGATTTTTTGTGGTACCTCAAATATGTATAAACCTTTTCCTAGCTTTCATAAGCTGAAATCTGAGGAATAATATCAATGTACCTATATGCACCTATCTGCATGGGTTCCTAAAACCGAGTTTAATGTCAGGATATCTAAGATGGTCTGGAGTTAGTTCTAAACACTGTTTACTGCTTACTCTATTCACGAGAGAATTACCACTTTTACCCATCCTATGTGTATTAAACTGTTTTTGCATTGGTATAAAGAAATACCTTAGACTGGATAATTTATAAGAGAGAGAGAGAGCATGGGGGAGGAGGTGGAACACATTTATAAATGACCAGATCTCATGAGAACTCATTCACTATTACAAGATTAGCACCAAGGGGATTGTGCTAAACCATTCATGAGGAATCTTCCACGATCCCATCACCTCCTGCCAGACACCACCTCCAACACTGGAGTTGCATTTCAACTTGTGATTTGGGAAGGGACAAAGATACAAACTTGATTGCCATGTTTCTTCAATACAGGCTTCCAGTAATTTTTGGTGTCCATCATGCCTTTGAAACCTTTAACCTCACCAGTGTATATACGTTGTCAGAATGTATGTGGGTTGGACTAAATAACTTTTGCTAAGCAGATGCTGGTGCACTTGTAAATTTAGGTTTCCACATCTGAATATGGAGATAAATCCCCAGAAGTTACTCTGCTCCGTGGCCAGAGATGTGTTCAGTTGAACATTTAAACCACTGATTTACATCAATTACAGATATGATTTCAAGAAGGGTACACTCACAAGCAGGTTTGCAATTCTGAAGCAAATCTCTTCCTGTGCTTGAGCAGTGCATTAACTTACAGTTTCCACAGTGCTGCTCTGTTCGATTGACTGCTTCACTCAGGGTCTCTGCATGGGTTCCTAAAACCGAGTTTAATGTCAGGATGAGTTCATTACTTGTGATCCATTTTCTAATCTTCCTGACTACTAACCCATTTCCTCAGGTTAACTTCTTAAAGATTATGTCTCTCCCTGTGTAGGAGTATATCTCTCTGTGGGCAACCATACAACACTCTGTGTGGTTTCTGTCTCTGCCTGAAGGCATCCCTGTGGAATTACATCTTGCAAAAAATATGACTTTCTGAAGGTCTAGAATATACTTATGTGACACACATCAAAACAATGATAGCAAGCACTACATAACAACAGATAGGCATTCACACTAAGACTGTTAGATTGCTGAGGACGCTGATTCATTTTTCACATCGTCCTTTCAGAAATAATAGTATGAATATTCATAATCACCCAAATGCTGTATAGGAGTTGAAATAAACAACTAGTATTTATTGTTAGCACCAGTACAGTTAGTGTTATAGCAAAACTATTTTACTTAATCCTCACTACAATTAACAAGTGTTAACATTCCTCATTTATAGATAGGAATCAATCTCAGGAAAGTTTGATAGTGTGTCTGTGATCTCACTATTACAGGCAAATATGGGTATTGAACCTGGATACATTTTGACTCCACTCTTACTCTTTAGCTTTGCTTTGTTAAAACAAAGTAGCCAGTAACAAATGAGCAAACAAAAAACAAAATAGGAGGGTTACACCAGGTGTATTCAGATACCTTATTTGTTTACAGATATTTCTTTTTCTATATAACTGTCACATTAGGGGGTCATGAGTAAAATCTTTGATAGAGAGGAAGGAGGGCAGAGAAAGAAATGAGAAAAGAAATTCTAGACTAAATTCAGATTTAAAAAATAGTTGTTTGCCTAACTCACACATTATAGTATTAAAGGCAGTATTTTATTAATAAAATATAAATTCACAAAGAAAACTGATGCTGAGAGAAAAGAGTCCAGGAAAACAAAGACATTTAATGCTGAGAATCTAGGTTTAGAGTTCTAGTGCAAATCAAGAGCGCTTTTAGGAAAATACCAAGATATCAACACAACGCAGAAGATGGGCCAATTACAATAACTACTTAGGTACCTGCTATAGGATTAAACCTGGGAAAAATAACCAAAACTAATATTGTTGGATAGTTCAAATTGAAAACAAAGAACAGCTGTGAATTTTTAGTGAGGAAAATACTTTGCAGCATAAGCAACAGAAGTTTCTGTTTAGCTGCCTGCAAAGAACTGATTTGAAATAACTTGTTTTTCATGGGCCACTGAGACTGAGATGGTTCTGAAAGATGTCTTCTCTGAGGGAGTCCTAATTTGGCTTATTCACAGAACATTTTAAATGATTTTTGGACATGGATTGTGCATGCAATCACCCCACCCTTATAAACAATATCTAGAATTACCTTGGCACTACGTCTGTCATTGAAAGTGTCTCATTTTTTTCCCTTTTGCTATTTTAGGATGAGATTACAATATGGTATAAGGTAGGGATATAAAATTTTCTTTCTTAAATTGTTGCCCATTAACTTAATTATCACTTGTTGAGTAATCTATCTTTTCTCTACTGACATTTATCATACTTATCAAATACCATACATTGTACGTATGTAGCCATGTTTCTATGTTTGGTGCCTTTGCCACATCTATATTTATGAGGCCATTGAAACACAGTTTTAATTATGACATTTTACAAGTGCATTTTACTGTCCCATAGTGGAAGACATCTTTTCACAATTGTATTTGTCTCTTCCTAATAGTTTATTTTTTTTGATAAATTTCAAAATCATTTGTCATTATGTGAATACATACTTTTTTAAAATTCATGGTATTCAAAGCCAAAGATACTAAAAGGTATACAGTGAGAATTCCCCCTCCAGACTTGTTTGCCTGGTTTCCATGCCACCTGCCTCCTACAAACAAGTAAGCCCTAATATTTGTTTCATATGTATCCTTCCAGAATTTCATTTCTATGAAAAAAGGAACTATTTATCAAGATATTTTTATCATTTAACAATATACTTAAGAATATCTTCATTTTAATGTATTGACAGCATCTTCATTCTTTTTTATTATTTGATTGCATATTATGGATATACTATAATTTATATAACCAGCCTACTATTAGTGGACAGTTAATGTTTTGCCAAATTTCTGCTCTTACATACAATACTACAGTGAGAAAACTTATACCTGCACAAATTAGCATAAGAACAAGTGTGTCAGTAGAACAGTTTATCAGAAGTAGTTGCTGGGTCAAAAAGCACAAGCGTTTATAATTTTGATAGATCTCACCAAATTGCCACATAGGGTCACACAAATTTATAATCTTCACAGCAAAGTATGAAGATAGCTGTGCCCTAACAACATTGTGTACTATGAAGCTTCTGAATTTTGCTAATCTGAACATGAAAATGATATCACATTTATATTTTCCCACTATGAGTGATACTACTCATCTATTCACATGTCTAAGAGTCATTATATTTCTTTTTTTTAAAGCAAACTATTTATAGTCTATGATCTTTTAAAAATCTAGTTCTTTGATTTTTAATGGAAAATTTTCTAGGAACTCTGTATAAATATAGAAAAAAACAAAATACTCTGTGATATGAGTTAAAGATATCTTCCCCCAATTTGTTATTTGGTTTTTG
>NW_016816334.1:506431-530557 GCF_001698545.2 Rhinopithecus bieti | reverse complement strand
ATTATTTTTTATATTTTTATTTTTTTAAAGTATATATTATTGATTCTTTTAGAATTATCTCCCTTTATGACTTGAAGTGTAAGTTCAACCTTTTTTGCTTAATTTTCTATGAAATTAATGGAAATATGAAATTATGAAATTCTCAATTCCTTTTTTTTTACTGATTTTATATGCTACTTTGATTATATATTAAATTCCCACTTAAAGTCTATTTCTGGGCTTTCTATTCTAATTTCATTGGTGCAGCTACTTATATGCATTCCTACTGCTTTTGCTGTTGAGACACTGGTAGTGTCTGTCCCCCATTGCTCTTTTTCCAGAGACTTTTCTATGTTTTTTGCTTATTTTCTATACTTTTATGATTAATTATTTTCTTCTAAAATCCTCTTTAATAAGCTTGAATCATAATAAAGTTTTCATTTAGGAATAATGACATAATGCTGCTGTTGCAAGTTTCAAACAAGAGCTTGTTATATTCTTCCACTTGTTCAGGTATTCTACTATATCTTTTAGTCATATTTTAAACTTTTTTTCATAAGGGTTTTACTCATTTATAGTTAAGTTCCTTTCTTGGTAATTTATATTTTTATGGCTATTGGAAATTGAATGTTTTTTCTACATTAGACTCTAACTGATTATATAAATGACACTAATCTCTGTATGTTAATTTCATGCCTCACTATCTTACTGAATTCTCTTACAGTTTGTCATATTATCTGCAAGTAGTGTTAGTTCTATCTCTTGTTCATTTTTTATAGCTTTAGTTTCTTTCATTTTACTTCCCGTAAATGTCAGATAATAGCAGTGTCATCTGGCATCTCTTTCTTTATTTAATTAGAACATTTTCTCCATAAAGAATAATGCTGGAAATTGGGCTAAATCAAATATATATTTTCATGTTGGGAAACAATATAACTTTTCACTGAGTTTAAAAAATAACAACTGCAATATTGAGTGAAACTGAACTAATTTGACTGTTAGTCTCAGGAAATTAAATATTTGCATAATGAAATACAGCATACCTTCCTATTGGCTAAGTATTTTGTGTTCTTCAGTAAAATTTTCTGGTTTATTTATTTAGAGGTTTCATTAGGATACCAGTAACCTCTTTGTCTTGATATCCAATGTCCATACTTAAGTCTTCATTTTACTTGAATTTTAACTAGCTTTTGATACTCTTCTAAATTCTCTTTCTTAAAACATTGTTTTCTCTGATCTAAAAATGGTTTACTATATTGGTTTTCTTCTAATGCCTCTGAGTAGTACCATGAGTTTTGCTTAGTTTTTTATATTTATTTTCACTATGGTAAGTAGGATCTTTTCCACTATACTTTTCAAGTGATTCTAGTAGACAGGTGCTAAAAGAACTGTGATCCTACTAAAAGATTTTCTGACAGTTTTTTGTTTGTTTCATTTTAGTCTTTCAATTGCAAATAATGTTAAACAATGCTTGAGACAATAAGCACATTATTCTTAGTTCTTACTTTAAAGTGAGTAATTGCAGTGCTTTACCATCAAACATAATGATGTTGCTGGCCTGTCATTATTATTCTCCTATTTTTGAAAAATAGAATTTATTTAATAATGGGATCTATTTCTAGACTTTCTGATATGGAAGATAATTACATCTTTTCTAATGGTGAGATAATCATATTTCTGTTCTTTTTTTGGTATACTGCATATTTTCTTATGTTAATTTTTTATTTTTTTGTTTCAATAGTTTTTTGGAGAACAGGCGGTGTTTGTTTACATGAATAAGTTCTTTAGTGGTGATTTCTGAGATTTTGGTGCATCCATCATCAGAGCAGTGTACATAGTACCCGATATGTAGTCATTTGTCCCTCTCCACCTACCACCCTTTACCCCAAGTCCCCAAAGTCCAATCATATCATTCTTACGCCTTAGCATCCTAATAGCTTAGCTATGACATATGAATGAGAACATACAATGTTTGATTTTCCATTCCTGAGTTACTTAGCTTAGAATAATAGTCTTCAATTCCATCCAGGTTGCTATGAATACCAGTATTTCATTCCCTTTTTATGACTGAGTAGTATTCCATGGGGTGTGTGTGTGTGTGTGTGTGTGTGTGTGTGTGTGTATCACATTTGCTTTATCCACTCGTTGATTTATAGGCATTTGAATTGGTTATATATTTTTGCAATTTCAAATTGTGCTGCTAAAAACAGGCATGTGCAAGTGTCTTTTTTATATAATGACTTCTTTTCTTCTGGGTAACACCCAGGAGTGGGACTGCAAGATCAAATGGAAGATCTAGTTTTGGGAATCTCCACACTGTTTTCCATAGTGGTTATATTAGTTTACATTCCCACCAACAGTGTTCCCTGATCACTGCATCCACCCCAACATTTATTATTTTTTGGTTTTTTAAATTATGGCCATTCTTGCAGGAGTGAGGTGGTATTGCATTGTGGTTTTGACTTGCATTTTCCTGATAGTTAGTGATATTGAGCATTTATCCATATGCTTGTTGGCCCTTTGTATGTCTTCTTTTGAGAATTGTCTATTCATGTCCTTAATGCACTTTTTGATAGGATTGTTTGTTTTTTTCTTGCTGATTTGAGTTCTTTATAGATTCTGAATATTAGTCCTTTTTCGGATGTATAGATTGTGAAGACTTTCTCCCACTCTGTGGGTTATTTGTTAACTGCTGATTATTTCTTTTGCTGTGCAGAAGCTTTTTAGATTAATTAAGTCCCATCTACTTATCTTTGTTTTTGTTGCATTTGCTTTTGGGTTGTTGGTCATGAAGTCTTTGCTTAGGCTCATGTCTAGAAGGGTTTTTCCAATGTTATCTTTTAAAATCTTTATAGTTTCAGGTCTTACATTTAAGTCTTTGATCCATCTTGAGTTGATTTTTGTATAAGGTGAGAGATGAGGATTCCATTTCGTTCTTCTAGATGTGGCTTGCCATTTACCCAGCACTACTCGCTGAATAGGATGTCTTCCCCCCCGCCTTTACGTTTTTATTGACTTGGTTGAAGGTCAGTTTGACGCAAGTATTTGGCTTTATTTCTGGGTTCTCTATTCTGTTCCATTGGTATATTTGCCTATTTTTATACCAGTACTATGCTGTTTGGGTGGGTATGGCCTTATAGTATAGTTTGATGTTGGGTAATGTGATGCCTCCAGATTTATTCTTTTTGCTTAGTCTTGCTTTAGCTAGGTGGAATTTTTTTTTTTTTTTTGGTTCCATATAAATTTTAGAATTATTTTTCTAGTTCTGTGAAGAGTAATGGTAGTATTTTGATGGGAATTGCATTGAATCTGTAGATTGCTTTTGTAGTATGGTCATTTTCACAATATTGATTCTACCCATCCATGAGCATGGGATGTGTTTCCATTTGTTTGTGTCATCTATGATTTCTTTTAGCAGTGTTTTGTAGTTTTGCTTGTAGAGGTCTTTCACCTTTTTGGTTAAGTATATTTCTAAGGTTTTTTTTTTTTTATTTTATTTTTTTCAGCTATTGTGAAAAGAGTTGAGCTCTTGATCTGATTATCAGCTTGGTGGCTGTTGGTGTATAGCACGCTACTGATTTCTGTACATTAATTTTTTATCCTGAAACTTTGCTGAATTTATTTACCAGTTCTAGGAGGTTTTTGGAGGAGTCTTTGGGGTTTTCTATGTAAACTATCATATCATCAGCCAATAGCAACAGTTTGACTTCTTCTTTACCAATTTGGATACCCTCATTATTTTTTCTCTTGTCTGATTGCTCTGGTGAGGACTTCCAGTACCACGGTGAAAGTGAGCATCCTTGTCTTGTTCTAGCTCTCAGGGGGAATGTTTTCGACTTTTCTTCGTTTAATATAATGTTGGCTGTGGGTTTGTCATAGAAGGTTTTTATTACATTAAGTTATGTCTCTTCTATGCTGATTTTACTGAGGGTTTTAATCATAAAGGGATACTTGATTTTTGTCAAATGCTATTCTACTAAGATAATCATGTGATTTTTGTTTTTAATTCTGTTTATGTGGTATATCACATTTATTTTGTTAAACCATCCCTGCATCCCTTTGATGAAACCCACTTGATCATGGTAGATTATCTTTTCGATATTCTGTTGGATTCAGTTGGCTAGTATTTTGTTGAGGATTTTCGCATCTATGTTAATCTGGGATATTGGTGTGTAGTTTTATTTTTTTTTTTATGTCCTTCCCCGGTTTTGGTGTTAGGGTGATATTGGCTTCATAGAATGATTTAGAGAGGATTCCCTCTTTCTGTTTTTGGATAGTGTCAATAGTATTGGTACTGATTCTTCTTTGAATGTCTGATGGAATTCAGCTGTGAATCTATCTGGTCCTGGACTTTTTTTTGTTGGCATTTTTAAAATTACCATTTCAATTTCACTGTTATTGGTCTGCTGAGAGATTCTATATCTTCCTGGTTTAATCTAGAAGGGTTGTATATTTCCAGGAATTTATCCATCTCCTCTAAGTTTTCTAGTTTATGCACATAAAGGTGTTCATAGTAGCCTTAAATAATATTTTGTGTTTCTGTGGTATCAGTAGTAATAGCTCCCATTTTGTTTCTAATTGAACTTATTTGGACCTTCTCTCTTCTTTTCTTGGTTAATCTCATTAATGGTTTATCAATTTTATCTATCTTTTCAAAGAACCAACTTTTTGTTTCTTTTATCTTTTGTATTTTTTTGTTTCAATTTCATTTAGTTCTGCTCTGATTATTATTTCTTTTCTTCTGCTAGGTTTGGGTTTGGATTGTTCTTGTTTCTCCAGTTCCCCAAGGTATGTCCTTAGATTGTCTATTTGTGCTCTTTCAGACTTTCCAATGTCGGCATTTAATGCTATGAACTTTCCTCTTAGCTTTTGCTGTATCCCAGAAGTTTTGATAGGTTGTGTCACTATTATCTTTCAGTTGAAATAATTTTTTCAATTCCCGTCTTGATTGCATTGTTGACCCAATGATCATTCAGGAGCAGGTTATTTAATTTTCATGTATTAACCATGGTTTTGAGGGTTCCTTTTGGAGTTGAATTCCAATTTGATTCCACTGTGGTCTGAGAGAGTATTTGATATAATTTCGATTTTCTTAAAATTTTTGAAACTTATTTTGTGGCCTATCATATGGTCTATCTCGGAGAATGTTTCATGTGCTGATGAATAGAATGTATATTCTTTAGTTGTTGGGTAGAATGTTTTGTAAATATCTGTTAAGTCCATTTGTTGTAGGGTATAGTTTAGGTCCATTGTTTCTTTGTTGACTTTCTGAATTGATGACCCCTCCAGTGTTGTCAGTGGAGTATTTAACTTCCCCCCTATTATTGTGCTGCCATCTATCTCATTTCTTAGTCCTAGTAGTCATGGTTTTATAAGTTTGGGACCTTCAACGTTAGGTCCATATATATTTAGAATTGTGACATTTTCTTGTTCGACTAGTCCTTTTATCAGTATATAATATCCCTCTTTGTCTTTTTTTCTTTCTTTTTTTTTTTTTTAGAAGGAGTCTCACTCTGTTGCCCAGGCTAGAGTGCAGTGGCGTGATCTCAGCTCACTGCAACCTCCGCCTCCCAGGTTCACGCCATTCTTCTGCCTCAGCCTACCAAGTAGCTGGGACTACAGGCACCCGCCACATGCCTGGCTAACTTTTTTGTATTTTTAGTAGAGACAGGGTTTCATCGTGTTAGCCATGTTGGTCTTCATCTCCTGACCTTGTGATCTGCCCGCCTCAGCCTCCCAAAGTGCTGGGATTACAGGCATGAGCCATCGTGCCCAGCCCCCTCTTTGTCTTTTTAAATTGCTGTTGCTGTAAAATTTGTTTGGTCTGATGTAAGAATATCTACTCCTGCTTGCTTTTGTGTCCATTTGCATGAGATATCTTTTCTACCCCCCCGCTTTTTTTTTTTTTTTTTTCAGATGGAGTCTTGCTCTGTCACCATGCTGGAGTGCAGTGGTGTGATCTCGGCTCACTGCAAACTCCACCTCCCAGCTTCAAGTGATTTTCATGCCTCAGCCTCCTGAGTAGCTGGGATTACAGGCATGCACCATCACACCCAACTAATTTTTGTATTTTTAGTAGATGTGAGGTTTCACTGTGTTGGCCAGGATGGTCTCAATCTCCTGACCTTGTGATCTGCCCATCTCAGCCTCCCAAGTGTTGGGATTACAGATATGAGCCACCATGCCCAGCCTCCACCTCTTTACCTTAAGTTTATGTGAGTCCTTATGTGTTAAGTCTCCTGAAGACAGCAGAAACTTGGCTGTTGAATTCTTATCCATTCTGCCATTCTGTATCTTTTAAGTGGAACATTTAGGCCTTTTACATTCAATGTTAGTATTGAAATGTGAGGTACTATTGTATTCATCATGCTATTTGCTGCTTGAATACCTTGTTTTTTTTTCAGTGTGTTATTGTTATATAGGTCCTGTGAGATTAATGCCTTAAGGAGGTTCTATTTTGGCATATTTTAAGGATTTGTTTCAAGATTGAGAGCTCCGTTTAGCAGTTCTTGTAGTGCTGGCTTGGTAGTAGCAAATTTTCTCAGCATTTTGTCTGGAAAAGACTGTATCTTTCCTTCATTTATGAAGCTTAGTTTCGCTGGGCATGAAATTCTTGGTTGATAATTATTTTGTTTAAGGAGGCTGAAGATAGGGACCCAATCCCTTCTAGCTTGTAGGGTTTCTGCTGAGAAATCTGCTGCTAATTTGACAAGTTTTTCTTTATAGGTTATCTAGTGCTTTTGCCTCATAGCTCTTAAGATTTTTTCCATTTTCTTGACTTTAGATAACCTGATGACTACGTGCCTAGGCAATGATCTTTTTGTGATGAATTTCCCAGGTGTTCTTTGAGCTTCTTGTATGTGGATGTTTGGATCTCTAGCAAGGCTGGGAAAGTTTTCCTTGATTATTCCCTCAAATATATTTTTCAAACTTTTAGATTTCTCTTCTTTCTTGGAAACACCAGTTATTCTCAGGTTGACATTTAACATAGTCAAAATCTTCTTAGAGACTTTGCTCAGTTTTAAAAATTCTTGTTTCTTTGTCTTTGATAGATTGGGTTAATTTGAAAACCTTGTCTTTGGGCCCTAAGGTTCTTTTTTCTGTTTGTTCAATGCAATTGTTGAGACTTGCCAGTGCATTTTGCATTTCTCTTAAGTATGACCTTGATTTCCAGAAGTTGTGATTGTTTTTATTTATGCTATCCATTTCACTGAAGAATTTTTTTTTTTAATTCAGTAGTATGTTTTTGATTTCTTTAAGTTGAACTTCACCTTTCTCTTGTGCCTCCTTGATTAGCTAAATAATCAAACTTCTGGATTATTTTTCTGACAACTCAGAGATTTTGTTTTGATTTGGATCCATTACTGGAGAGCTGATATGATCTTTTGTGCTTGTTAAAGAACCTTGTTTCATCATATTACCAGAATTGTTTTTTGGTTTCTTTCTCATTTGGGTTGACTATGTCAGAGGGAAGATCTGGGATTCAAGGGCTGCTGGTCAGATTCTTTTCTCCCATGGGGTGCTCCCTTGATGTGGTGTCCTCTCCTTACCCCTAGGAATGGGGCTTCCTGAAAGCCAAATGGTAGTGATTGTCTTTGCTCTTCTGGGTCTAGCTACCCAATGAATCTACTGGGCCCTGAGCTGGTACTGGGGAGTGTCTGCAAAGAGTCCTTTGATATGATCCATCTTCAGTTCTTGAGGCCATAGATACCAACACCTGCTTTGGTGGAGGTAGCAGGGGAGTGAAGTGGACTCTATGGTTGTGTTTTTGTTTAGTGCACTGGTTTTGTGTTGGTCAACCCACAGCCAGGAGGTAGCACTTTCAAGGGTGCCTCAGCTGTGGCCCTATAATGAGGATGCAAACTTGCCATAGGAATACCTGGTTAAGCATTCAGGTTTATCAGGTGTTGGGCAGGGCCATACAGCTCCCAAGAGATTATAACCTTTGTCTTCAGCTACCAGGGCAGGTAGAGAAAGAGCACCATGTGGGGACAGGGATAGATGTGTTTAAGCTCCACGTCTCCTTGGGCAGGGCTTGCTATGGGTGTTGTGGGGGATGGGGATGTGGTTCCCAGGCCAATGGAGTTATATTCCCCAGGGCATTATTCTGCTACTGCTGAGTCATACAGGTCTCCAGGGAAGTGGGGAAAAGTTGGCAGTCACAGGACTCACCACACTCCCATGCAGCCCATAGTCCTAAAGGCCCCAGTCTTACTCCCATCATGCCCCACCCCCCAACAGGACTGAGTCTATATTTCCAGGCAGCTGGTGACCAGGGATGAGAACTTGCCCCAGACCACAAGCCTCCTAACTGAGAAAGCAAGCAGACTCACAGGTTTTTGGCATCTCGGGGAGCCTCCAGCAGTGATCTAATTCCTTCCTTTGAAGGGTCTGTTGATTCTCTTGGTTTTCTTGGTATGTTCCTGCAGTAGTTCGTGTAACAAAAGTTCATGATAGGAGTCTCCACATGCTGCTCTGTCTATCTGAGCAGGAACAGCAAGCTAATCCTGCCCTCTCTCTGCCATTTTAATCCCTGTCTTCATATTTCTTTTTAAATTTCTCATGTTAATTAGATTCTCTTAACAGATGCATTGCAGAAAACAATGTTGCTGAATTGTGATGAATTTATTCTTTAATGTATAGCTAAATATTATTTGTAAATATATTATTTAGAATATTAAAATTCATAACCTTTAAGGTAGGCTTATAATTTGTATTTTTGTGCTAATTAGTTGTAGTATTTAATTTTGTTATTTCATGAATAATTGGCACCGACTTTGCTGCAGTCATTATGCTGTGTATCAAGAGTACAGCGGATATCAAAATGAATGTGGTTTCTGAGCTCACAGGGTAAGGTAAAATTGGAACCATGATACATTTTACAAAATAGTTTACAATGTCATAAGAGGACACAATAAGAGAATTTGACTTAGTATGGAGTTTCTAAATGTTTAAGATGTCTTTTCTAAGGAAGTGACAATTGAGTGAAAGCTAAAAATTGAGTAGATGTTAATGTGTAAAAGCATCGAAGGGTCAGAAAGAACCCCATGATTACAGATTCTGTGGCAGGAGATACTAGGGCACATAGAATAAGAGAGAAGGTAGTGCATCTATAGTGCAAGTGGCAAGCTCTGGCAATTCTTTCAGCCATTACTTTTGATGTTTGCTTCCATATCTATAAGTCATGCATTTATCTGGCTGCTTCATTATATTTTTGTTATCTATTAACTTTCCACTCTTCAAGATGAGTATTATTATATTCTCTACCGCTCTATTACTCACATGCATAAATCCTGTTTCATGACTCCAAGTTGGTTATATCGTAACACTATTTGCATTATTTTTATTCTTACATATTTTGACTATGTAGAATGAATTCACAGAAGACCCATGTTGCACAATATGATATAGTATAGTTTGAAAACTATACTTTTCTCCTGAAGTTAATAATTATCCTCATCTATATCTATGTCGTGTGTCCTTTAAATCTCTTCCACTTGCTTAAATTGCCTCTCAATGTCTTTAAACACAGCAGTATTTTATTAATTTCACTTTCTTCCAGACATCTTTCCCAGGGACTCATGGCCTGATCCAATCAAGACCAGCAGTTTCCTATGACTCCTGCAAGGCTATTTATTATCTTCTTTTGCCATTATCCATTTTGTTTGTCTCTTTTAAAGCATAGCGGATCTCTTGTTTTCTGAATTCCATGTCTTCCTCTTTCTTGATCTCTCTCAGTTTCTTCCTTAGAAAGGTTGCATGGAAGATAAGATTTTGGAGGTATTTTGTGTCTGAAAGTGTTTTCTACTCTCCTCTGCCATTTTTGTATTAGTTGGGCTGTGATAGGATGCTAAGTTTGAAATATTCATCCCTCTAGATTTTTAAAGGCAATATCATGTTGTCTTTAAGCTTCCAGTGTTGCTGTCGACATTCTGATTCATTATTCTTTGTATCGTACTTTTTTATTTTCTTCTATGTCCCTTAAATTTTAAATTTTATGAGGATGTACCTTACATTTTAAATTATTCTGAGAATGTGTGAGTTTATTTTTTCCATTGTGCTGAGTACTCAATGGATCATTTCAAAGTAAAAATTCATAATCCTACTTCTGGGAAATTTCTTTGATGATTCCCTTTCCCAAATTTCTTTATAGAACTCTGATTTGCATATTGGATCTACTGAAGTGAGCTTTAAAATATTTTACTACCTTTCTTCGTTTTAAAATTTTATCTGCTTCCCAGCATATCATCTTAATTTATCTTCCAATCATTCTATTATTTTCTCATTTCTGCCAACATGTTTATGATTTCTAAACGTTCTTTTTTCTCTAATATTCATTTATTAAGGCACCTAGCTTTTGTTCAATGGATGCAATATTTTAGAAATATTGTGTAGTCTGTTTTACTAAGATTGTTTTCCTCTTTGTGTATTTGCTTGTTTGTTTGTCTTGGTCTCCATTTCTTACATTGGAGGACTACATTCTTGTGTGTGTCTGAGGTAGCTTACTTTTTTTACATTTGAGAGGACATGGAGCTGATTGACACAAATATAGGCATAAATGGGCTTTGTAGACTTCATGGTAGGTTCTATCTATCTCATTAGGTTTCTAGTAGAGAAATAAGTGCTACTGAATATTATTTGAGTGACTTTTAAAAAAAATTCTTTCAAAGGAAGCTATATAGCTAGTATCATTCTAAATGGAGAGAAAATAGGCTAATTATTTGTATATGACAGAAACCCTAGAGAAATAATGATTAATTCTCCTATGGAACATAGTTTGAGAAGGATTACTTTGACCCCGATGTATCTTTATTAATAGAATGTTTTTCGTAGGCTGGTTAGATTTTCTGAAAAATAATTTTTCAGTGAGCTATCTAGAGGTATAAAATGCCAACATTATGGCAGCTGTACGTGTGGAAGTCATGCCAGATGTTTCAGTACTTCGGTGAGTAAAGGTTCACTGAGGCCCCTGTTTGCAGTAAGTGCTGGACTCTTACCCTCAACTGTGCTAATGGTTCCCAGGCCAGAATTCTGTTATTTTCACTAGAAAAAAATCTTCAATCCATAGTAAAAGAGATGAATGGGAGGGACTATTCTGCTCAGAATCAATGTGAGTACTCAAGAGTGTAACTTATTAGTTG
Source organism: Rhinopithecus bieti (assembly GCF_001698545.2). Lineage (NCBI taxonomy): Eukaryota > Metazoa > Chordata > Mammalia > Primates > Cercopithecidae > Rhinopithecus > Rhinopithecus bieti. The sequence goes on along the minus strand of NW_016816334.1, from coordinate 519,437 downwards.
CCCTTTTAACTGATCCATTAGCCTAAATTTTATCCGCACTTACAGAGCTACATGATGCCATCCGTCTCCAGGCTTCAGAAGTTTCTGCAGTGTAATAGAATTTACTCCAGTGCCTGTTTACAATTCAGTTTTATGGGGTCTTCTAAGTTATTTACCAGTCATTTGCTGCTAAATATCTCAGATTTTGTTTCTATTTTCTCCTCTTCCAGTCTCTTTTCTTTCTGGAATTTTGTGACAAAACAAAACAAAACACAATATATTTTACTGTTATTTCGAGGAGTTTAGAAAAGCAGAGGAAAATACATATGCTTAGTTCACTATTTATAACCAGAAGCCTGATTACTTTTTCTTTATATTACACTTTAATATTTTGCAGAGATAAGATTGTCTCATTCTTCACTGTTCCAGGAAAAAACAAAGTATTTGCTTTTCTGTTTATTCCTTCTTGATAGACTTCAAAGTAATGAAAAGCATGTATCTATGGGAATGTTTTTTGCAAGTACATTGCATGTTTATAAATATTTGTTAAGAACAATTTTTATAATATCATGATTTTATTTTCAAGAAAATAAGCCTCTGTTCCCCACTTTATATAAGTCTCCTTTAAAGACTTTGTAGTAAATATTTTAGTTATTTATGTATGTTTCTTATATTTCTCGTTAAGATGATTACAGATTATTTTAAATAACTTCATAGATTTTTAAAATACAATATTTGGCTGGGTGCAGTGGCTCATGGCTGTAACCCCAGCACTTTGGTAGGCGGAGGCAGCTGGATCACTTGAGCCTAGGAGTTGAAGAACAGCCTGGGCAGCATAGCAAAGCCCTATCTCTACAAAAAATAAAAAAACTATCCAGGCATGGTGGTGCATGCCTGTAGTCCCATCCCACTGGGGAGACTGAGATGGGAGGATCACTGAGCCCAGTGGTGGAGACTGCAATGAGCCGTGATGGAGCTGCTGCACTCCAGCCTGGGTGACAGAGTGAGACCCTGTCTCAAAATAAATAAATAAATAGCAACAAAACAAAAACAAAAACAAAAGAAACACCCCTCTCTTTTACACAATATTTTATTTCCTCCTTAAATTTCCTGAGATTATTCAGTGTATAAATTAATTTTAATTTGTGAACATTTATTTTGTAACCAGGGAGCTACCTGTATTTTTTTCCTTCCAATAAATTTTACTGAATATTGCTCTTGTACCTTAAAAAGACAAACAGTATTGGGAAATAATTTTCTCACTCTTTACAGTGACTATTCTTATTTTTGAAACTCTAAAGCAATCTCATTAATTTCTGCTTTCTTTTGTTTGTCTTTACTGCAAGCATTAACAGCTTCTTTTCTATTGTCCTACAATATTACTTTAGTTTAAAAGTTTTCTTGTGAAGTAAAGCATGCAATTTTATATTTGTGTGCAACCTTGACTTTATAAGAAATATTTCTGTGAATAATATAATCATTTTCATAACTTTATACATCATCTGCAATTATTTGTATTAGTTTTTTTTACCCATTATTTATAGGAACAGTGTTTGCTTTTTACGTAACTGAAATTACTTGCTTGAACTTTCATTATTACATTTTTAAATTACCCTGTTTGGTAGGTATCTCACACTGGTGGCCACAAGGCTGCATTCCACCCATGGACATATTTTGTTTAGAAATTTTGTTATGTCTGTGAATAGTCTTTTAGATGCAATATAACCATATAGGAATTGATTATAACTCTAGAAATTCAGCACCTATTGTTTTATACCTGACGAATTTCACACACCCTATGCAGATAGTTGTCCTTTTCAGCTCTAATTTGGGAAATTCAATTTTATTTTTGATTATCTCATACTTAGGCTAATGGTTATTTCATATTTAGAGGAAAGAAAACTTTAAATTTGTTCATGACAATCAAAGAATAATTTTCAAAAATTTTTATAAGCAGTATGATAAAAGGCAAATACTATCTACTGAGGGCAAAATAGTTAACCTGATATTGTTTTTTGTTAATATAACTGCATTGGATCATAATTATGATTGTTACTTTTTTTTTCTTTTTTTAAAATTATACTTTAAGTTCTGGGGTACATGTGCAGAACGTGCACATGTTACATAGGTATACCCGTGCCATGGTGGTCTGGTGCACCCATCAACCCGTCACCTACATTAGGTATGTCTCCTAACGTTATCCCTCCCCTAGTCCCCCACCCACCGACAGGCCCTGGTGTGTGATGTTCCCCTCCCTGTGTCCATGTATTCTCATTGTTCAACTCCCACTTATCAGTGAGAACATGCAGTGTTTGGTTTTCCATTCTTGTGATAGTTTGCTGAGAATGACGGTTTCCAGTTTCATCCATGTCCCTTCAAAGGACATGAACTCGTCTGTTTTCATGGCTGCATAGTATTCCATGGTGGATATGTGCCACATTTTCTTTATCCGGTCTGCCACAGGTGAACATTTTGGTTGGTTCCATGTCTTCACTATTGTGAATAATGCTGCAATAAACATACATGTTCATGTGTCTTTATAGTAGACTCTGTCTCCAAAAAATAAAAATAATATAAAATAAAATAATAGCCAAATTCTACCAGGGATATTGTTTTATTTTATTTTATTTTATTTTATTTTATTTTATTTTATTTTATTTTTTATTTTGGGAGACACAGTCTTACTGTTGTCCAAGCTGTAGTGCAGTGGTGCGATCTCGGCTAACTGCAACCTCCGCCTCCCGGGTTCAAGCGATTCTTGTCCTTCATCCTCCTGAGTAGCTGGGATTATAGGCATGTGCCCCTGTTCCTAGGTTTTTTTTTTTTTTTTTTTTTTTGTATTTTTAGTAAAAAAGGGGTTTCACCATGTTTTCCAGGCTGGTCTTGAACTCCTGGCCTCGTGATCTGCCTGCCTCAGCCTCCCAAAGTGCTGGGATTACAGGAGTGAGCCACCACACCTGGCTCTGATATTGTTTTAATACCTCTAAGTTTTGTCTAACTAAGCAAGATGAAAGAATTGAGCTAATAAATTCAGCCATATTCTAATTAGCAAGCTGTAGAAGTAAATATATCAATAGAAAATATGCCTTCTACTGCAGAGGTAACTAATATAGGGGGACAGAAGAAGAGCTGCCATACTTTTTCTGTAAAGGACTAGATGCTAAATATTTTACATTTTGCCACTTGTGTTGTCTATATTGCAGCTACTCAATTGTGTTGTGGTGTAAAAGAAGCCGTAGACAACATGTAAATTAATGTGCGTGGCTGTGTTCCAATATAACCGTTTTTTTGTTTGTTTGTTTTTTGTTTTTGTTTTTTGGGGGGGCGTTGTGGCTTTGTTTTGTTTTAAAACAAGTGTTAAGCTGGATTTGGCCTATGGGCCATATTTTGCCAACTTTTGGGATACAGCAATTTAGCAGGTCTCACTTATACAGACAGAAGTTGGGGAAAACTCTAAGGATGGCCTGGAAATGATATGGGCAGGAGAAAGGGAAATACTGGGTAGAAGAGGGTGGTTCTCCAGCAAAGGCCCCATTCTCTAGCCTGAAGTTCTGTGGCCCTAAATGAGACAGGCATTTCTGTTTTCACAGAAGTTGCCTTTTGGTCTGCTACACCCCCATCCTTCCCCCATATAAACCTGAGACCTTAGCGGGCACAAACACAAGGAGCTGAACGTTGGCACCAGCAGACCAAGCCACTGCGGAACAAGGCAGCAGAAAAAGAGAGAAGAGTAGGGACTGGATGTGAGGGGAGTTCAGCAGCGGACAGGTGGAGAAGAGTCCAGCCGCTGGGCGGCCCAACTCCAGGGAAAGACCACCTTCCCACTCCATCCTCCAATTCCAGCTCCTCATCCATCTCACAGAGAACCACCTCCACCACTCAATAAAACTTTGCATTCATCCTTCCAACCCACGTGTGATCTGATTCTTCTGGTACAGAAGTTCTGGAAGGACTCAGGATATAGTATGCTGTCACACTGGCCCCCTGCCCTTGCGATAAGGCAGAGGGTCCACTGAGCTGATTAACACACAAACCCTCTGCAGACGGCAAGTCTGAAAGAGTTTGGTAACACACACCCACTTGGGCTTGGGGAATCGCAGACACCCACTCCTAGACACTGTCTGGGGTCGAGCCCAAAAGCACTCCCACCGGCCTCTGCGCCTGCCTGTCTGCATGCTCCCCCTAGGAGTCTGAGCTGCTGCACGACCAAGCTGGCCACACCCACCTTTGTCGCACTTCCTGCTAGGGGAATCAGGGAAGTCTCTAGTTTAAGAACCTGGTCATGGGAGTTGCACGATGGTTTTGTCCTTCAGTTTTCCCACTGACAGAGTAACTGAGAATGGGGAGATCAGTCAAGACATGGTCTTGCATATGTACATGCATTCGGTCTTTTTCTACGTGCTACACCCAATTTTTTCTTTATGGTTCTGGTATGAGAGTGACAATGATTTTCATCTAGTTCAATAAGTCTAGCTAAATTAGGAGTAAATTGAAATAATTATGATTAGAGAATGAAGTTCATCTATTTTATTTTCGTATTGGAATTTGTTCTTGTGATGCTTGCTATCTTCTGTTTGACCTGACAGATCAGATGTGCACACTTTTCTGCATTACATGTCTCACAGGAGGCTAACTTGTATGGCTATAATTTATGGTCCTCTGAGCCCACTGGCTGCTGACTGTCTTTACTCATAGAGGAGCAAGGAGTAAACTCCTCTGGAGATAAAAGAGAGGGAAGAGGATTGATTAAGGTATTTATTCCCTTGGCTCCTTCCCTTTTTTGAAGGTTACAACATTTTCTGGTAGTTCTTTCAGGGTTTTGCAGGCTCCCTTCCCTCACATTTTCAGGAATCTGGAACTAGCTCCTGGATGTTGCATCCTCCCTGTGGTTTCTCTATATCTTGACCTTTTCTTTGTAAATAGCCTGTTTTTAAAACTCCTCTCAAATTAACTATCTTTTGTGTGCAATTTGTTTCCTGCCAAGACTCTAAATGATAGAGTTCACAAAACAATGATCAATACCTTGGTGGCAAATGGAAATTCTAATTATAGAAAAATGTTCATTAATATATATATATACATTATATATAATAATATATATAATATATATATATATTATTTCCTTTTTTTTTTTTTTTTTTTTTTTTCCAGACGGAGTCGCTCTCTGTACCAGGCTGGAGTTGTAGTGGCATGATCTTGGCTCACTGCAACCTGGAGTCCCGAGGTCAAGCAGTTATCCCCTGCTTAGCCTCTGAATAGTGGGACTACAGTAGTGGCCACACACACCCGACCAGCTAATTTTTGTATTTTAGAGACCAGGCTTTTACACCATTTGGCCAGAATGTTCGATCTGTTGATCTCAGTGCTCCGCCCACCTCAGCTTCCCAAAGTCTGGATACAATGTGAGCACCATGCCTGCCTACATTGCTTAATTATTTTACTTAATTTAAATTTTGTCTTAAATTTAAATTTTTATTTTGTAATCTATAGAGAGTTATATTAAGTGTTACTACAACAATATATATTTCTAATAACTTTTTAATTTATGTATGTTATTTATTGCCCTTAAAATTTGTAGACTTTAGTTTCTTTTATGTAAGTGGACTTCCCTTTTCATTCAATAATTTTCGATCTTTAAATTGCACTCTTATTTAAATGTAGCTGATCAAACATTTGCTTACTTAGCTTGATAACATTTTGCCTTAACTTTTACACATATAAAATATTTATTCTTATTTTTAAGTAATATAATTTCTAACCAAGGGAGAAAACAAATATTAATTTAAAGAGATAATTACATCTCAACTTCATAGCGCTATGTTAGTATTTTCTATTGGATATTCAGGATAGTAAGATGAAATAGTTGGAATAAAAGCTAAATGTAATAAAAGTAAGTATCCATGTCTAAATTTTTTTAACTGAAAACTTATAAAGTGCATTAAAAGGATAGTAGTTTTGTATGTACACTAAATACTTTTCTGTTGGGAACCATAAAAATAGGAGTGTGGTGATACTCCATTTCTGAACACTTTCATTTTCTCCTTTTGTCTATGAATTAAATGTCAAAAAATGTGCTTTCAGGTAGCCTTTGTAATAATCCTCTACCTTCTTTTAAGGGGCCAATTCCCAGGCCCTGTATTTCAGCAATTCTTATTTATTAGGAATGGAGAGGGATTTGGAAGTTTGGATGTTTAAGAAGAACTCAAGGTGTTTTAGGTACATGAGGCCTTTAGACCACTATTTCAGAAAAATTGTCTTGATGTGACCAGCAAGGCCCTCATAGCCACTTCTGACTGTCTCTATCACTCACTCTCAAAGGAACTCTCTCTATTGGCTTCACTTCAGCCATACTTAACTATTTGAAGTTTCTGAATGTTGCCAGGCTTGTTTATGCCCCATAACTTTGTTAGTAGTGCTCTCTTGAGCTTGTCTGTCTGTAACACTAGTTTATTTATTGACTCTTAGCTCCCATCCTATTTCCAGTCATTGTGAGATATACTGTGTCAGGGAAAAGCTGTCTCATAAGCCATCTTACTGATGCTACCTTACTCTTACTAGTATGAACATCCTGTCCTCTAAGACACTATCAGGACAAACTCCAACATGGCCCATGCTCATTTAATTTAGACACTGGTACATTTTTGCGGTTCCATAGTCACCATTATCAGTGGAACACCTACCTTTATGGTGCACTAATCTGTGCACTCCTCCTGTGCTATCCAAGTCTGTGTTCTCAGAATTGCAAATGAGTGATCAGCCCTGGATCTTCAGCCTCCTTTCTGAATATCTCTTCTACCTTCAAATCTTAACTAAACTTGGCTATCTCATGAAGACTGCATTCTCAAAATGAAGTATCCTAAGATAACAGCTTGGGTCAACAGCTTCTTTGCAAGCTGCATTTTTTGGAAACTATTATTTTATCTTTCTTTGCTAGAAAGAGCCACTGCTACATTGAGGCTAACACCATCATAATTTACCATATTGCTATTCCCTCACCACTGCCATGTGGTTTTCTCCCCATCATTAACTAAAGACATTAGTCTCCTTATCGTAAACCAAAAAGTGACTGAGGCAGATCTCAATCGATTTAGAGGTTTATTTTGCCAATATGAAGGGCATGCCCAGGAAAAAGAAACACAAGTTAATGTAAGATCTGTGTCCTATACTTTTTTCAAGTAGGGTTATGGGACCTTCGATATTTAAAGGTAAAGAACATGTGAGAAAGAAAAAAGAAAAAAAAGGGAGGGTAGACAATGAGGCAAGTGGTTATTTTTTTGTGAGGCTCTGAATAGTGCTCACTGAATCTACATTTTACAAGTGAAAAGAAGTGGGTAGAGGGAAAGTCAATTATGCATTAATCTTGTTCTCAGTAAATCTAGATTTTTACCAAATACAAGTAACCATGTAAAATTACAGTCATGGCTTTGGGAACTAAAGAAAGGTACTTTTTATGTGACTAAGTTACCAAGATTAACTTTTCCATTTGGCATAGGTAACTTCAGCGTCCTGAGACTATTTTCCTTTCACATTATCAATCAAGATAGCTATTATGCATTATTCTGGCTTCATGAAACTTGTAGGTCTAATACAAACACTTACATATGGCATTTGTTATTATTAGGCATAGTAGGTAACAATCTCTTCATATTAGTAAGAGTACAAAAATGTTCACCTGCATGTTTGTTTCAGTTTATCTCAGTACGCTTCTGGAGTTTAGTTCTGCCTAGTCCTTAATATAATTGCAAATTTATAATTAATATAACTGCAAATGTATAATTAATATAATTGCAAAATGTTTTATATACTGTGGTTGCATAGTGTTCATATTCTGTGGTTACATATTCTCAATATAAAGTATATATATAGTATATATATATAATATATGCAAATATATAAATGAATATAAAATATCTATGCATATAATCTATTTATATATCAAGTATTATATATAGGCTATTCCGTATCCTACTTTGGATGTTAAACTGTTTTCAGAAAAAGGGCCATGATATCTATTAAAACTTGTTCCCAGATTTCTTCTTTTCCTACAGAGCCCTGACAGATGAGAAGCAGGAATTTTTTGTTGAAGAGCTTTTATCCTTTAGTCATAGAATCATGAAATTATTCTGGAGCATTTTTTTCCTTTTCTTCCAAGTGTTCAAGTAATAAGAAAGACAGCAGGATCTTTTATTTCAGAACAAACATGAAGTTATTTAAGATTATGTTATTGAATAGTCAAAAGATTACTACGGAGACTAAAGAGTGCTTTCAACCTAGAAAAATGACTTTGAATTAAGAAAAAAATACCTTAAACCCTTGTCCTAGATAAGAGCCAGTGTGAATTGCCTAAGCACTGACTATGTGATTTTTCAGCGTGTTATTTTGCAAAGTCATCCCACAGCCAGATTTCTAAACATAGACCTTGTAAATCGGAGGGAAAAATTCGGAAGACATTTTTGTACACTAGGGTCAGATGAAACTTTCCACTCTATAGTACTTTGTCCTCTAAACAACTTTATCTGCCCTTTATTTTAAATTTTGGAGAATGGGGATAGAGGATTAATTAAGAAAGTCAAATATTTATAGAAACATTAAGTAATCAAATTGTTATTATTTGTCTTGACATCTGGTCTTTCCCATCTTACATCTTCCTAAGATGTACTCTTCTCTCTCTCTCTCTCTCTCTCTCTCTCTTTTTTTAACATTATTGAACATGCTTCATAAGGTCAAGGCCATAAAGCGCTTTTCTTCCTTAAGAAAGTGACTGTCTAGAAAGCAGCTGAGGTTAGGGGCTGTAGTTAACTATTGCAGCCAATTATGGAATTTTAGGAACAAGAGCAAAAGCATAGAGCATGAGATTAAAGAAAGAATACATTTTTAAAAACACCATAGTATCACTAGCCTATTACACAAGCTGCTCCCACATTAGCTACAGAAAGGCAACACAAACAATTGCTATTATCTGGCAGGAGAAAAATTACTTGCAGCTACTTTCAGCTACGGGCATGTTCTTAGCTAGGCACACTACACTGGAAATACATGGTGAGTTTTGTCAATCTACATGTAGTAAAAGCTTAAGCGATTATTAAAGTAGCTGAAGCAAAGGAGTGTAAAACTAGCATTTACTGAATTCAGAATTACAGATTTGGGACACTGGTGAAACAATAATCAGCAAGTTTCCATTCTATAAGAGGGCTCTTGCAGAGCGACACCTAATTCAAAAGAATGCCTCCTACACTGTCCTGCACAGACATAATTATAAAATATTCTTAGTCGTAAAGAACATTTACCAAATAAATATATGTTTAATAACTACTCAGAATAAAATGTTTCTGTGATTTCATAGTTCTAATCTTCTGTGATATGCAATTCTAATGATTACTGCTTAAAAGAGGGTTTGCATTTGGGTGAAAAACTATGAATCAATCTGTTATTCTGTATTTTAAAATAGGCTGAATTTCTGTTTTCAGGAAAGGAAACATTTATGTTCTTACGTACTAAGATGCTAAGTTTTCAGCATCAGTAGTCTGTGTTTTGAAGTATTATTTGTGTAACACAGTGTAAAAAACATACTGAATTAAATTTTCCCCTGAGTCAGAAACAATTTAGAATTAGTGGTTATGTTGTTTGACAAGTGAAGTCTACATGTAAGCAGAAAAAGAAAATGTTAAAGCAAAGTTTAAAAGAATGTTAAAACAACAACAAACTTACAATTTCCAAAATAGTACTTTTAATGAAGTAGATATCTTTTCTGAAAAGAACAATAAGAACCAATTTTGTAGAAATCACTTGTTTTCATTTTCATCTGCCATGTTTTGCCATGTACCTAATTTTGAGGGGGAGGGATTTTTTTTAATAAAATAGAATAATATATACCTAAATTTTCATGATGGGTGATATTGTATTTGTGGCTTTTTATTGCATATATACCAATTTGGAACAGGAAAGTTTTAATAAGTAACATGCTCATCAAATGTCAGATACTTTTATGGATAGGCTGAATTTTAGGTTCCAGGTTTGGTTTATATACTGAGCTAATAATCAAGAAGCATTTGCACATCACATTTGGTCAAATCTGTTAGAACAGACTTTCTATAATTCATGGAAAAACTGATGCTTCTTTGTGCTGTCTAATATGCCTTCTTATAAATGAATCACACTGATCTGACAGAAAGTTGGTCAGAACACTCTTTTGAAGACTGTACAAAACAGCATAAATAAGATGCACACAACAGGTATGACACATGGATATATATCCGAAATGTCATTCATATATCGGGCTCCATTTATATTATATTACATTCATTGTGTCAAGAATATGCATATGTAGGATCCATAATCACTCAAATGTAGATTATTATGGAATAAAATGTAGATTTATTCAACTGAAAATAATGAACTATGATAAAAGCAAAACAAAACCCAGAACAGGTCAAAGGAAAAAGGCAATCTTTCCTTCATTATATTTGCAAAGGAAATATCTGTATAACACCTCAACAAATTTGTCCAGTATTTTTTTCAAGTGATGAGACACTTAGTCCACTTAATATCAGGGTCTACAAATTAATAGTCTTAAACAGATCTTCAAGAGACTACATGATTTATATATTCCTCAATTATATTAGCAATAAGAAACATCTCTTGTATCATATTTACTCATTGTAAACATGCAATAAAAAAGTTGATAGTGCCTGTTTGCGTCCATATGACCCACATAATTTGAATATCTTTTTATATATATTTTCTTCATTTGGTTAATATATTAGAGCTCCTTGAGGATATAAGAGAAACAATAATAATAATATTGCCCTTGTTGCCCATCCTTCATCTGTGTAGTGTTATTTTATTTTAGTGATATAAGTTTAAACAGGTTAATAAAAAATACTCTCCTGAATATACTTTGAAACAAATATATAACTTTTATACTTTGTTATTGTGAAATTTAACACACATGCCAAAAATGCAACCCCCAACAAATGGTCACATTTATTATTATAAAATGAGCATCTGTGTAACTACCACTGATGGTATCTATGGCCTGTCTAGGAGCAGGCTGCCATGATGCCGGCTGCAGTCGGGGAGACTCTGCCGGGGCTGCATGATCCAGGGAGCCAGCAGGAGCTGGGAACAGGTGGAAGCCCTGTCCTCTTCCAGGTTGGAGAGGCGAGATCCCCACCCTCCCAGGCACAGCTGCAGCCACCCAGCCATGGCTTCAGACCTAGGCATCTCTGCATTCTTGGGGGCCCAGGAAGCCTCCCTGCCCCTTTAGACACAGACGTACCTGCTCCTGCTGCCTGGCCTCTACCCGCTCCCAGTGCCCACTCCAATTTCAGAGCAAAGTTGTGACTGAGCCTAGGCACTGTCACAACCCAGCCAGGTGTGCATATGCTGAAGGCAGTGCTGACACGCCAGTCCCCTGCCACCTTGGCTGCCTCCAGACTTTAGGCATCTATGAGCACAAGAGGGAGCCCATGGGGGCGCTTACGAACAGCTCAGTATGGGGCTGCAGATACCCCTCAACATGGACTGGGTACTGTGGGCACTGTGGATGCCAGGTTAATGGCAACAGGAGGCAGACAGGCTCCTGGGCAGAAAGGGGAAGGTACTCTGTGAAAACCCACCTTCAGGCCAGGATGGCCTGAGGCCTGGGGGCTGGACTGCCAGTTTTGTGGACTGGAGTGAGAACTTACGGTGCTTTTTCCACTCATGCGCCAATCAGCATGCACTTCCTCCCCTCTGAAGCCCATAAAGACTCCAGAGTCCCCTAGACTTGGGCAGACAATGGGACAAACTGCCTGCAGAGAGAAGGTGCCCACTGTGGGTCTCCTCTCTACTGAGAGCTGCACTTGTTGGGATGACTTGCCTGTGGAGAGGAGCTACCCACTGCAGGTCTGCTCTGTCACTCAATAAAGCACCTCTTCCCTTGCTCACCCTCCACTTGTCCGGATGTCTCATTTTTCTTGGACCCGGTACAAGAACTCAGGACTCGCTGAATGGTGGGGCTGAAAGAGCTGTAATACAAACAAAGCTGAAACACGTCCCCTAGTTGCCACATTGCAGGTGATGAGAAGAAGAGCTGAGGCTCTCTGGGAAGCCCAGACCTAGGAGCTCCCTGAGCGAGGGCTGTGACACCCTCTTTGTGGCTCTGTGGTTCCTGGTGTCCCCAAGCTTCCAGGTGCCACCTCCTTCCCTGGTGCCTCCAGTGAAAGCCACTTGCAGTAGGCCTGGTCCAGCCACAGCCTCACAGGGAGCCAGCACCCATGTCATTATCTGGAGCTGCCTGCCCCACTGCAGCCAGCATGCCCGGCTCTGTGCAGTGACCAGACCCCATGCTCACTAGCACACACACCCCTCACTGTTCCGCATCTGGCTCACCCTTGGCAGGTATGGGATGTGGGCTGGTAGTGCCAGCCTAATGCAGTCTGCCAGGTTGAGTGGGTGGAATGAGCCCAGTGGGCCCAAGTAAAGCTTGGGCAAAGGCACCACTGGCCAGGGAGGTTTCTGGCTGAAGAAGTGACACCCCAAGGATCCCATGACATCACTCTGGTCAAGAGATTGAACATTATCAGTACTCCCGAGGCCAGCTTCTCATATTCACCGTCCCCAATCCTATGTCTCCTTCCTACCCCTTAATTACTATCCTGGTTTTTATATAATCACTTCTTTTATTTTCTTAATTTATAACATGCTCTTTGGAAGAGCTTCTACAGAAATTTTAATTTTGCCAATTTAGGTAGTGTGTATAAATGAAATCATATAGTACATAAATATTGTTTTGTATATGGGATCTTTCACTCAATGTTATCTTTATATGATCATATCATGCATGTGGCTGCAGTTCATACTGCATTGTATAAATATATAAATTAATTTCACATTTTACTGTTATTATTTGGGTTGTTTCTATTTTATAACTATTGTGAACAATTTCATTATGAACACTCTTCTAAATAGTTTTTAGTGTCCTGCTGAACAAGTAAATATATTTTATATATTTATATATAATATATATTATATATTATATATATAT
>NW_016816334.1:484597-502092 GCF_001698545.2 Rhinopithecus bieti | reverse complement strand
TATATTATATATATATATGCAGTATAGAAGTGGAATTGCTTGGTCATAGGGAATGCACAGTTTAAACTTTTTAAACTTTAGTAAATAATGCCAAATTGTTTCCCCAACCGTTGTCCCACCATCAGTATATATGAGTTCCTGTAGCTTCAATACTTGACAGCAGTTGGTATTATTGCTCTTTTATATTGTATCTATTTAGTGGGCAGTGGTTGCTTCTCCCTGTGGTTTCAATGTGCATTTTTTTTTTTTTTATTTCTCTTGAGATGGTTACATTTTCATATTTATGAGCTATTAATATCCCTTTATATAAAGTGCCTGTTCAAGTCTTCTCTCTCTCTCTCCCTCCATCCCCGCCTCCTCTCTCTTTTAATGGAAAATCTGTCTCTTATGTTTTCCTTATTGATTTGTAATTCTTTACAAAATCTGGATGCAAACTCCTTGTCAGTTACAGGGTTACAAATTTTTCCTGATATGTGGCTTGCCTTTTCATTCTCTCACTGTTGTTCTTTTTAAAAGTTCTTAATTTGAATGTGGCCAAATTGGAAAGGTTTTCCCTTGATTGTTAGTGTGCTTTGTGTCCTAGTTAAGAAATCTTTCTCCAGAATGATGGCATGAAGATATTTGCTTATATTATCTTCTGAAAGCATTATATTCTATGCTTCACATAAGAGTCTATGATGTGTGTGGAATTTATTGTTAAGTGAGTGATGTGATATAGGGTCCAATTGTGTTTTTATCTAGACAGATTTCTAAATGTCCAAGCACAAGTTTTTGAAAACAGTCTACTTGTTCTTCCTCCACTGCTCAGCTGTGCCATTTTGCTTTAAATCATGTATCATTATATGTGTGAGTATTCTCACTAGGTTTAAAAATTTTGTCTTTTCTTGAATCCATGGCTGTACTTAATTACCCTAGCATTTTTTTGTAAAATTGAATTTAATTTTTACTTTATTTTTGATTCAGGGAGTATATGTACATGTATCTTACATGGATATAGTATGTACTGGTGGGGATTGGGCTTCTAGTGTACCCATTATCCAGAGAGTGAACATTGTACATATTAATTTTCCAGCTCTCACCCCACTTCTACACTCCTTAATTTTGGAGTCCCCAGTTCTATTATTTCCATCTTTATGTCCATATGCACCCATTGGTTAGCTCTTCATTTTTGGTATTTACCCAGTAGGATACTAAGAACTATGTAGAGGAGTGTTCATAATGGAATTTTTCACAAGTCATAAAACAGAAACAACTCAAATAATCAATGGTATAATGTGAAAACAATCTTTATATATTTATAGAATGCAGTATGGATGAACTGCAGCCACATGCATGGTGTGATCATATAAACATAACATTGAGTGAAAGATACTACACAGAAAATAATATGTATGCACTATATGGTTTCATTGATACACACTACACAAATTCTACATTTTTGTTACTAGAATGTGAAACAACATTGACTTTTAATTTATTTTTATTTATTTATTTTTTAATTTTCATGAATTTGTCGTACAAGTGCAGTTGTTTTACAAGGATATATTGGGTGGTGGTGAAATCTTGGCTTTTTATGTACATTGTACCCAACAGGTACAATGGAATAATGTACATTGTACTCAATAGGTAGTATTTCAGTTCTCACCGCCCTCTCATCCTCCCATCTTTTGGAATCTTCAGCATCTATTATTCCACTCTACATGTCTGTGTGCACCCATTGTTTAGATCCAACTTATAAGTGAGAACAGGCAACTTTTGACTTTCTGCTTCTTAGTCATTTCTCTAAGGATAATGATGCCCAGCTCCATCCATGTTGCTGCAAATGACATGATTTTATTGTTGTTGTTTTTGTTTTAATTTCCAACTTTTAAGTTGTAGGGTACATGTGCAGGATGTGCAGGTTTGTTACATGGGTAAACGTGTGCCATTGTGGTTTGCTTCACAGGTCATTCCATCACCTACATATTAAGTGCAGCTTCCATTAGCTATTTTTCCTGAAGTTCTGCCTTCTCTCATTCCCACCCTGCAACAGGCCCCAGTGTGTGTTGTTTCCCCTATGTGTCCATGTAGTCACATAATTCAACTCCCATTTATAAGTGAGAACACGTGGTATTTGGTTTTCTGTTTCTGCATTATTTTGCTGAAGATAATGACTTCCAGCTCCATACATGTCCCTGAAAAGGACATGATCACGTTCCCTTTTATGGTTCCATAGTGTTTCATAGTGTATGTGTAGCACATTTTCTTTATCCAGTCTACCACTGATGAGCATTTAAGTTGATTCCGTGTCTTTGCTATTGTGAGTAGTGCCACAATAAATATATGCATGCATGTATCTTTATAATAGAACAATTTATATTCCTTTGGTCATATACCCAGTAATGAAACTGCTGGGTTAAATGGTATTTCTGCCTCTAGGTCTTTGAGGAATCGCAACACTCTCTTCTATAATGGTTGAACTAATTTATACTCCCGCCAACAGTGTAAAACATTCCTTTTCTCCACAACCTTGCCAGCATCTGTTGTTTTTTAACTTTTTAATAGTAGTCATTCTGACTGGGAGATGGTATTTCATTATGGTTTTGGTTTGCATTTCTCTAATGATCAGTGACGTTGAGCTTTTCTTTCCATATGTTTGTTAGTTGCATGAATGTCTTCTTTTGAGAAATGTCTGTTCATGTCCTTTGCCCACTTTTTAACGGGGTTGTTTGTTTTTTCCTTGTAAATTTGTTTAAGTTCTTTATAGAGGCTTGTTATTAGACCTTGGTCAGATGGGTAAATTGCAAAAATTTTCTCACATTCCGTAGGTTTTCTGTTTGCTCTGTTGACAGTTTATTTTGCTGTGCGGAAGCTCTTTAGTTTAATTAGATCTCATTTGTCAATTTTTGCTTTTGTTGCAATTGCTTCCACTGTCTTCACCATGAAATATTTGGCCATGCCTATGCCCTAAATGGTATTGCCATTCAACTCATTTCTTCTAGGTTTTTATGGTTTTGGTTTTACATTTAAGTCTTTAATCCATTTTGAGTTTATTTTTATATATGGTATAAGAAAGGGGTCCAGTTTCAATTTTCTGCATATGGCTAGCCAGTTCTCCCAACACCACATGTTAAACAGGGAATCCTTTTCCCATTGCTTGTTTTTGTTAGGTTTGTTGAAGATCAGAGAGTTGTATGTATGCAGTCTTATTTCTGGGTTTTCTATTCTGTTCCCGTTGGTCTATGTGTCTGTTTTTGTATGGGTATCATGCTGTTTTGATTACTGGAGCCTTGTAGTATAGTTTGAAGTTGGGTAGCATGATGCCTCCAGCTTTGTTCTTTTTGCTTAAGATTGCTTTGGCTATTTAGGGTCTTTTTTGGTACCATATGAATTTTAAAATAGTGTGTTTCTAATTTTGTGAAGAATGTCAATGGTAGTTTAAGGGGAATAGCATTGAACCTATAAATTTTGGGGGGCTGTATAGCCATTTTCACAATGTTGATTCTTCCTATCCATGAACATGGGATATTTTTTCATTTGTGTGGGTCCTCTCTGATTTCCTTGAGCAGTGGTTTGTAGTTCTCCTTGAAGAGGTCCTTCACTTTCCTTGTTAGCTGTATTCCTAGGTATTTTATTCTTTTTATGGCAGTTATGAATGGGTGTTCATTCATGATTTGGCTCTCAGCTTACCTGTTGTTGGTGTATAGGAAAGCTAGCAATTTTTGCACGTTGATTTTGTATCCTGAAACATTGCTGAAGTTGCTTACCTGCTTAAGGAGCTTTTGGGGGCCTGGTATGGTAACTTACACCTGTAATCCCAGTACTTTGGGAGGCGGGGGTAGGTGCATCACTTGAGGTCAAAAGTTGGAGATCAGCCTGGCCAACATGATGAAACTGCATTTCTACAAAAATTGCAAAAATTAGCCAGGTGTGGTGGGTCATGCTTGTAATCCCAGCTACTTGGGAGGCTGATGTGGGAGGATCACTTAAACCCAGGAGGCAGAGGTTGCAGTGAGTCAAGTTCGTGCCACTGCACTTCAGCCTAGGTGACAGAATGAGACTCCCTCTAAAAAAATAATAATAAAATAATAAAATAAAAAATAAAAGAGAGAGAGAGAAGCTGTTGGGTGGGCTGAGATAAAGGGGTTTTCTAGATACAGGATCATGTCATCTGTAGACAAGTATCATTTGACTTCCTCTCTTCCTATTTAAATACACTTTATTTCTTTCTTTCAACTGATTTTCCTGGCCAGAACTTTCAAGTCTTATTTGTCCATTTGTGTTTTTGTTGTGTTTCCTTTTGAGGACTTAGTCATAAATTCCTTCCCTGGACTAATGTCCAAAAGAGTTTTTCCTTGGCTTTCCTCTAGGATTTTTATAGTTTCAGGTCTTACCTTTAAGTCTTTAATCCATCTTGAGTTAATTTTGGTATATGGTGAGAGACAGAGGTCCAGTTTCATTCTTCTGCATTTGGGTAGCCAGTTTTCCCAGCACCATTCATTGAATAGAATGTCCTTCCCCTATTGTTTCTTTTTGTTGACTTTTTGAAAATCAGTTGGTTTTAGGTATGTGTCTTTATTTCTCAGCTGTCCATTCTGTTCCATTTATCTATGTGTCTATTTTTTGTACCAGTACCATGCTGTTTTTGTTACCATAGCCTTATAGTATAGTTTGAAGTCGGGTGATGTGATGCTTCTAGCTTTGTTCTTTTTGCTTAGGATTGCTTTGGCTATTCAAGCTCTTTTTTGGTTCCATATGAATTTTAGAATTTTTTTTTCTAGTTCTGTGGAAAGTAATTTGAGTAATTTGACAGGAATTGTGTTGCATCTATAGATTGCTTTGGGCAGTATGGTCATTTTAACAATATTGATTTTTCCTATTTGTGAGCATGGAATATTTTTCCATTTGTTTGTGTCATCTACAATTTCTTTCATCAGTATTTGTTGTTCTCCTTGTAGATATTGTTCACCTACTTAAATGTATTCCTAGGTGTGTATGTGTGTGTGTGTGTGTATGTGTGGTTGTTTTAAACACAATGAATTCTTGATTTGATTCTCAACTTGAACATTATTGATGTATAGAAATGCAACTAGTATTTGTGTGGTAGTTTTGTATCCTGAAACTTTACTCTGATGATCTTTTGCATTTCTGTGATATGTGTTGTAATGTCACTTTATCATTTTTGATTGTGCTCACTTGAAACTTATCTTTTTATCCTGGTTAATCTAGCTACTTGTCCATCATTTATCCTTTATATTTGAATCAAGAGAATTATTTATATTTTCTTGAAAAATCTTAAAATAGATTTATTCATTTTGTCAAGAAGTATATTTTGGCTTTATTTATTCTCTAGTGTATATTTATTTTCTATTAATTATGTTCTGTAGTTGCCTTTCTTATTTTCTTCTTTTTTATATTTATTGTGTCTTTTACTAAATTTTCAAAGTGAATAACAAGATCATTAATTTGAAGGCTTTCTTATTTTCTGACACATGTATGTTAAACTACACATTTTTATATAATGAACATTTATATAAAATATGTAAAATTATTTTGGTCATTAGATTTATTTTTTCTAGTTTCATTATGAGTTATATTTATGATTCATCGATTAAACTATAATTCTCGGATTTTTCCAAATTGGTATCATCTAATCATTTTATTATTATTAATTTCTAATTTAATTTTATTGTTGCAAGGACATGAACTGTGATTCCAATCCTTTGAACATTCTCAAAGACTTGCTTTAAGGCTCAACTAACGTTCAACATTTAAATATATTTCATATATGCTTGAAAATAATGCAGATTCTGTAATTTTCCAACTATATTCTGTATAGCCATGAAGCAGTTTTGCAAATCTTTTGTTCAAATATTCTAAAGATTTACTGAGTTATAGTCTTTTCATTTTGTGAGTTACAAATAGAAGTATATTAAAAATTCCCAATAGGATTGTTGATTTATCTTTTACTTTACAGTCTGTGA
This sequence comes from Rhinopithecus bieti, assembly GCF_001698545.2. Taxonomy (NCBI): domain Eukaryota; kingdom Metazoa; phylum Chordata; class Mammalia; order Primates; family Cercopithecidae; genus Rhinopithecus; species Rhinopithecus bieti. The sequence continues at coordinate 496,129 of NW_016816334.1, read as the reverse complement.
ATTTTCAATTGTGAATTACACACCACACACATACACACACACTCACACACATAAAACCATATATATATTATATTTGTGTCATTTAATTCATGTATAGAAATTTAGAATTTGAAACTGCTGTATTTTCACTGTGAATGGAATCTGTAATGATTTTAATTGTCTCTATTTACCACTGATACTCCTTTTCCTTAAAGTACCTTTTTTTTCGAATACTACTATAGCTGAACCACCTTTATTTTAGTTAATATTTGCATGGTATTTCTTCTTTATTCTTAAGTTTACTTATGTTTTACATGTGTTTCTTACACATAGAATGGAGCTTTATTTCCAGGATATGACATTATTTGTAAAGTTCACCCAATTGTCCAATTACTTTCAGTGTGATTGCTAATGTTAGTAATTAGTGAAATACTAATGTTCACCGTGTTAGTGAATACTTTCTACTTCTCGTGACAGTTCTGTAATCCATGTTCATAATGTTCTTAACTTCCTTTAGGATGATTCTGTATTTTTAATTAATAACTTGATTTGCTTTGTCATTTGTAAACTATAACTTACTTTATTATTATTTTAGTACTAATTCAGATTACATGTCCTTGGTTAATTAAAATCTATGTTCATTGTCAATACTTTCCTCTTTTCAGCCAACACTAAAACCTTATAATGTTTTAGTTGTATTTATTACTTTTATTATTTTTTATTTATTTTTTAATAACGCTTATGTATACTCTTTGTTGTTAATATGCTATTATAAATATTATGATTATTTTATCTGGTCAGTATTTATTTATGTTTATCACACACTTACCATTTTTTGGTTTCTTTTTATTGTTTCCTGAGTCTTTAACCTTCCATAATATTTCTGATTTGTTTCAGATGAAAATGTCTTTAATATAATTCTTTTAGTGCAATGTCTGCAGTATAGTATTTTGTTTTGAGTTTTGGACAGAACATTCTTTTACTTTATTTTTAAAACTTATTTTTATTAGTATAGCATTTTTTTCTGGTAATGTTTTCTTTCACCACTAGGAATGTGTCATACCACTGTCATTGGCTTTCATTTTTTATATAGAAGTGACTTGTAAGTTACTCTTTGTAGACTATCCCTTTTTTTCTGGTTAGTTTGACTACTTTTTCTTTGTCTTTGGTTTTCTGTAGTTTTATTATCGTATTTCTAAGTGTGAATTTCTTGAACCTGGAGGTTAACTTGAATTTCTTGAATATGCTTGCCAAATGTGTCACTTGATGTCTTTTATTAAATTGAGAAAAATTTTAGCCACAACTCTGTACATTGATTCTACTCTCTTTCTTTCCTCTTCCACTGGGATGCCAATTATATGTATGTTACATCTTTTTACCATGTGCCTCTTTCTTTATTTCATCTTTTCTGCTTCTTTGTGCTTTTACTTCTACTTCTTTTCTTCTAACTTCATTTTTTAGTTTCATAAGTAACTCATCAATGCTATGATCTCACTTACAACCTTCCTAATTTCAGTTACTATAATTTTCATTTCCATATTTTTGGCTCTTTTCCACAGTGCTCTAATTCCAGCTGTGTGCTTTAATTTTCTGTTCTAATTTTTATCTCCCTAATGTAGTGATAACCTTATGTTAAAATCTGTATCTGATTATTTTAATTTCACTCTTAAATAACTGGCTTTTCTTTGTCATTTGTAAACTATAAGTTACTTTATTATTATTTTAGTGCTAATTCAGATTGCATGTCCTTGGTTAATTACTCTGTTAGTTGCTTTACTAATTTTATATCACATTGCGTATTACATTTATGTCTCCTTTAATTTTTCATTTTTTACTGAATAGTTTGTTTGAATAGAATTAGAAAGATTTTCTAGATAAAAACAATATCATTTTGCTCCAGGAAGGATTTTGTTTGTTTGGCACTGACACCACTAACAATGTGGTATCATTATAATTCAGTTTCAATAATTCACATTTTGGGGCATATCCAGATGATCTGAAGTTTAGCTATGGTCTGTGCAAGGACTGTTGCATATTAAATTTTTGTTTATTTCCTGAGTGCAGCCTTTTGCCATTATAACTACACATAGAAGGTGGGTTGCTAGACATTTCACTCTTCATGGGCCCTGTGCTTCAACTTTTGTGGCTTAGATCCATGGAAGTCAAAAATGCTGCCCAATTTATTACTTGGTTTCTCATATCAATAAGTTAAAATGTCAGGCCTCTTTCTTGGTCTGCTGTTTCTCGCCACAGTGTCAGTTCTTTGACAATTTCTGGCAGATTCTATTAAATGTCTGGTTTCTAATTTTCATTATTAGCTATTTTGGTCCAAATTATCTAAGTTTTCTGTTATCTTGAGTCAGTGTCTTATATATTTTATAATTCAACCTAGATATCCATATGTCTCAATTATCTATTAGAGAAGCTGCATAGAAGTGAAGTTAAGATTATAGCCTGTGGATCTTGATTGCCTGGGTTCAAATCATACTCAGAGACTTCCTGGCTCTTTGGACTTGAGAAATAACTTCATCTCTCTATGCCTCAGTTTCCTCATCTGTAAAGAAAGCACAAAACTGTATTTCATTTATTAATATTTATGAAGCATTGAAAACCATTTGACTTATATGACTTAAAGTACCACAGAACACTGTAAAGTTAATACTTGATCTGTGATGACTGCAACATGTTATTTTATGTATCTTTCCTTCTTAATATTTCTTTTTGGCCAAACTTCTTTCAAAGTTTTGTAACTAAATCTTGCCTTCTATAACCCAAAAAAAAGACTTACAAAGATGTTTTTCTAAAAGTCAACAAAATAACTGGAATTTTTATAGCTGGTACTGTATCTGGACATATAGATGTGTGTGTATGTTATTAGAAAGATATAATAACATTACATATAATGCTATACATATGTGTATATTCTAATATATATCTCATATATATGTGTATATATTCCAATATATATGTGTATATATTCTAATATATATATGTGTATATATTCTAATATATACATGTGTATATATTCTAATATATATTCTAATATATACACATATGTATAGCATTATATATACATATACACATATGTTTGCATTATATATGTATATGTATATGTATACATCAGATATATATACACATTGGATGTATATACATTGGAATATATACATATGTGATGTAAACATATGTATATATGTATATATGTGTGCATATGTATATATATTCCAATATATACACATATCTATATAGCACATATATACATATTTACACAATGTATACACACATCTATGTATATGTGTATCTGTATGTGTATATATATTCCAATGGTTTTCCTTTTGTTATATATAAAATCATATAATGCTAGAGTTAGAGTTAGAGGGGACATTTCAATTCAGTAATTCCAAAACACTTCTTCAGCTATGTCAGGATACTGTGAATGATTTTGTGAAAATCAGTCTGGGAACAGCTCATTGAGGACATTAAGATGTATTAAATCTGGAAGAGTTTTAGAGAATTGAACTCTAATAAATATTGTTTCCATTATACTAAATCAAGCTGCCTTCCCACCTTAATCCATTATGACGTCTATTGTTTTAAAGTTTAGATACCAGTTATTTTTAGAAGCAAAATACACATACTTTTTTGTTGAGAAGATAGTGTATTGTCATTCTCATGCTGTTGTAGTTTAGTATTTTAAACCTCTATGTTTAAATTATTTTCACTTCAGTGTCAAAATGTGGGAAAAGTTTATTCTGATTAGGGTCTTCTATTTAACTTTGTAGCATGAAAAGGCTTTGAATGAATTATTTACTCCTTCCCTTGCTCTACAAAAATAAAACCCCACAAGGAATTACTTGATCAATTTTGAATTCTATAAACAATATTCCTATGTACACATTTTAAATACAAGAGCATAAAAATGATAGTGTGTTCATTAAGAATGTATTTATTTTTGGCTTAAGTCCTACTTCTTATTACCTTAAAAGCTGATCATGGTTTTCTAATCAGGTTTGGGGAACCACAGTAAAAGAACAAAAATAAATGTATGAATTGTTCTCACATCGTATGTCAATCCCGTGAAGCCAGGTTAGAGTTACTTGAGACAATGTAGCAGAAGCATTTTTTTTTCTCCCACACTAAGAATGCATTTAATGAAAGGACAGTCTCACTGGTTTTCCTGACAGGTCTTGTCCTGCCCGACTTGTTCAGTGCTTTCGTATCAGGTAGTATTTATCCTTCAGGGCACTTATCACAATTGCAGCTGCTCTGCATAATTATTTGTTGTCTTTTCCAAAAGACATTAAACATTAAAAGAATGGAAACGTAATCTTATTTGACCGCCACTTATCCTCAGGACCCGTCAAGTGTCAGCATATGGTATGTGCTCAATAAATAGTAATACAATTATTTTTGAAAGCAAGTGCTTGAACGAATCAATAAATGCACTGATTCGCCTATATCAGAAAATCTGTATTTGCCTGAAAGAGAGTTATTAGCTAAAGTTCAGGTAAATTATTGTATATCGTGTATGTTTTTACTTCCTTATAGACGTTTCTAATGAATAAAAGTCAGTATTTAAACTTACCTTTAAATCACAAAGTCTTTGGCCCTCTTGTTTATTTATTTTTAAAACCAGTGCATATTTGAGATCTTTTATTGAGATCTTTTACCATGTTGTTGGTGACAATTATAAAGCAGAATTGGAATAAAGACAAGGGTCATAATGATTTAGGCGAAAAAGCATACCACACATGTATTGAAGAAACATAGCAATTAAACTGATAGATAAATAGGCAGTTCAGTAACATTTATATGCATTATAACGAACCCAAATTTTTCCTCTCTGCTGATTGTCTCATTTGTCACTTTTGACATAAAAAATGTAAAGTTTGAAGCTTATAATTAGCCATTAAAGTTGAATAATTAAATCCTCTACTATAACGGAGTTTTTCTGTGGAGACGGGGTAATGACATTGCTCCATGATTAGAGATTAGAGTTTAATCTAACTTAAGATATTTGTCCTTCCTTTTTGAGGCTACTGAATATATCAAGTTTCGTTCACTTAATTATATTCACATCTGCAGCAAGAGATAAGTTTCAGAGAATATGCATGCATATACAGAGAGAGATATATATACACATATCCATACACACATCTATTAAACATATATTTTGGAAGAGTAAAAACTGTCAATTTACTAAACTCAGTTATATGGCAGGTGACAAAGCAACACTTCCAAAGTTCTACTGCTAAAGGGCTGATTATACTTCTTGATGAATTTTTATCCTTCTATGGTGAAAACAGTCATCATGATCTGTATCAGTGTCCCTTTGTGCTCAGTAAGCTTCTAAGTGTTTCATATTTGTTAACTCATAATTTCACAGCTTGTGAAGTAGGTGTTATCATTATCTCTACTTAACAGCCTGAAGAAAGGCAGGAGTGAAGAGGTGAAATAATTTATCCAAGATCACAAAATAAGAAAGCAGTGAAGCCAAGATTTGAATCCAGGCAGGTGGCTCCAAGTCCATGACTCTTATCTACCAGATCACTGAACATAATTCTGCCATATCCCGCCCTATCAAATGACCTCTTCTTACTGCTTTCCCAACGCACTTTGTGCCTCTCTCAGATTACTTATCGTAACCCTCCCAGTCGTCAACGTTACTAGATTGCAATTTCCAGGGAGTAAGAAAGTTCTACATTTTTGTGTCTAAAATATTTTTATACATTTAAAAGTAATGGAAATATACAGGCAATAAGATGTTAAACATCCACACCCCTACCACATTTGTCAGTTTTAGTGCTGAGATGTTTAATAAGATAAATTCAATACTACAAATAAATGAAGTTCTTTATTTTCAACTTCCCAGGCTCATTCTCTGGCTTTTCTTCTTCCTTGGAAACAAACACTATTATGAGTTTCATCTCAATTTTTCAAATCTATTTTTAAAAGTTTTAACACAACTTACACACATATGTGTGCATTATGTGTGTATGTGTATACACACACTTGGACTTAGCATTATGTGTATGATATTTATCTCTTTCTTTAGTATGAAACATTTATTCTCTCAGTAGCATTTCATTGTATTAATGTATTGCAATTTATTGATCCATTCTATTGCTGGTTATATTTGGGTTATTTCCAGTTTTCTAATATTGATGGGAATGTAAATTGGCATAATTGCTTTGAAAACTGCTGGGCTGTAATATGATCTGCTAAACTAATCTACTAAAGCAAAACACATAATGCCTTCTAAACCAGGAATTTCACTTTCAGGCAAACACCCAGCATAAATGTGTATACGTGAGTACCAAAAGTATATGCACAAGAATGTTCAATAGCAAATTCTTTATAATAGCTAGCATGTATTTTTTCAGTTCTAGGCTGTTGATACATGGATACAATTCTTTCATTTAAACTGCTTTAGGTATTTTCATTGTGTGACTAGTAAGATTTTGTTTTTGTTATTATAAACAATATTGCAATGTCTCATGATACACTTGCACAAAATTTCTCTAAGGTATACAAATGCACAGAAACTCAATTTCTTGGTGTTTTAAAATTAGCTTATTTGAAATAGTTTTGAATATTCACAAATCACTATGAAAACAGTTTATCCTGATTTGTTTTATCAGACACTGTCAGAATTCTTGTATTCTACATGTTTAATAACATTGGGAATTGTCAAGATTGCTTTTGTAAGTATAATATATTCTGTGAGTGAAATTGACTGTTCTTGCTTTAACTTGTGGTTTCCTAATTATTAGTAAATTTGGGTAGCTGAATATATATGTTATTTTTGGTGAGGGAAGGGGCATGTGGTGTATTTCTGTTAGGAATCACTTAACACATATCTCAATTAGATTGCTGTTTTCTTTTGGATGTGAAAAAGTTCTTCATCTATTTTGTATGTACATTCTTCCTATTATACATATTATAAACATATTTTCTAAGACTGTCTTGCCTTTATACTTGGTTTATGGAGTCTTTTACAAGATAGAAAACTTTTGTTCTAATGATGTCATACATTTTAATTTTTTTTCTTTCATGTGATTTGTTTGGTATCATCACTAAATATCCCTTTGTATCCCAGTATCATGGGATACATTTCTCCTGTATTACAATAACATGGGATAAATTTCTCCTCTATTATTTATCATAGTTTATCATAGTTTTAAAGTCTTGTTTTCCAATTTAAGTCTTTAACCTATTTGAATTGTGTTTTCCAGGTATAGGGATTTTTTTTTCTTTTTTGTATAATTCAGAATGTCATTTGTTCCAACAACATTTATCAAACATTCCATTTTATCTGATTTGATTCAGATAGTAATCTTGGCTATATGCCAATATAATACACACAATGTATTTTCCTCTTTTTCTAGAAAATTAAAAACCCCTGTGAGAGGTTTTGCTGTGAAATGGAGCAAAGGAATGAGGAAATAGCTGGACTGAAGTATAGAGCCAAGCCACACCTATTCTGGCTCCAAAAAAATCTTGTCTATTATAACTCCTCCGTAGCCACAATGCCAAGACACTCTAGAAGGCATATACACAAATTGAAGGCATGTCTCCATTATCCAAGATATCATCTTCCACATGAACAACTAGCTCCCTCACTTGATTGTCTTCCATTTTACATTTTGACTTGCTTTCTCATTTTCACTCCCACATTCTCTTACAATTACAGTTTTAATATTTATCACATAATAATAATATAAACATAATGTTAGATTCAAGGCTGATTGGTCCAGCTGCTAATGAATGCATCAAGAATCCAGTTTATTCAATGTTGCTCTGAAATTCACTGAGTGTCATTTTTAAGGCTAATTCTCTTTGTGGTCATAAGGTGGCTGCCTGTTTTGATCAGGTATGCTCCAATAAAAGAAACAGCAAATTTATTCTTTGCTTAGTAGCCAGAAGAGTTTTCAGTCACTTAAACTAGTGATATTAAGCAAGACGATTGTGCTCTTAACCAACAGGGGACATTTGGAAGTGTTTGGAAACATTTTGGTTGTTATAACTGAAGAAGGTGTTAATGACATTTGGTGTATAGAGGCCAGGGGTCCTACTAAAAATCTTAAAATGCGAAGGATATCTCCCTATAATAAAGAATTATCAGATTCAAAATATCAATAGTGCTGAAGCTAAGAAACTAGGTTATACAAATCACATCAGTCTCTCTGTGGAGAATGCTGATATTTTCCCATTGTTCATCAAAGTAAATTGTTATTCATGCAATGCAATGTAAGCCACTGCATGATCTAGTCTCTATTGACCTCTCCACTTCATCCTTTGTCACTCTCTGCTTTGCTCAGTATTTCAGACACAAAGCCCTTTACAATTTTCTCCTCAGGGACATCTCCTCTAACTACCCTATCCACTGCCACAATTTTCGTATACTTCAGTGCCTTGTTTCCTTAATAGTAAATCACAGTTTGTAACTATATACTTATTTGTTTATGACTTATTAATTTTTCCTCCTTTACATCTAATTATATTTTAAAATTCCAAAGTATTACTGTTTTCTTGGCCTCATAACAACTTTATTGTAACTAAAACATAGATCCATGATAATCTTCTTTTGATATATGCATGTATAGAAGGACACATAAAGATACCTTCATATACTATTTAAATATGCATATATAGGCAAATAATTTTGTAAATATATAAATAATATTTCTGAATAGTGAGATTACTAGCAACTTTTTTTAACTTTTTGCTTATAGGTATTTTCTAATTTCTCTACAGCAACCATGTTATTTTTGTCTTGAGAAAAAATAAATGTGAAAAAAAGAACAATTTCTCAAATTATTTTGGCTTTAAGTCTTAAATATAGTGCATAGTAACGTTACAGATTCAAGAAGCTTTAAAATATCCTCTAATAGGCTGGGCGTGGTGGCTCACGCCTGTAATCCCCAGTACTTTGGGAAACCAAGGCAGGTGCATCACGAGGTCAGGAGTTCACGACCAGCCTGGCCAAGATGGTGAAACCCGTCTCTACTAAAAATACAAAAAAATTAGCTGGGCGTGGTGGCATGCACCTGTAATCCCAGCTACTCCGGAGGCTGAGGCAGAGAATTGTTTAAACACCTAGAGGGGTGGAGGTTGTGGTGAGCCGAGATTGTGCCACTGCACTCCAGCCTGGGCGACAGAGCGAGACTCCATCTCAATAAATAAATAAATAAATAAATAAATAAATAAATAAATAAAAATATCCTCTAATATCTTGCTGGAATTGGTCCCATGAAACTGTCTGAAATAGCAGATTATGGAAACATTTGTGGTTGTTTAGTGCTCATGGGAATACTTTTTCTTTTGGCAATGAGCAGACTGCAGTTTTGATGTTGTTTTCATGTACTTTTCATGAAATTATATGTAAGTACATATCGGTACATGTTTTCTCACAATAACACAGTTTATCTTTTAAAATCAGAAAAAGAATGCATTTTTATTATATACATAATTTAATTATGTCGCTAAAAATGACTAACACTTCGGTATCAGTTTAAACCAGATTTTAGAAAATTCAATGATTGCTTTTCTAAAGTAAACAGTGTTAGCATAAAACGTCATTGGGAGCAATTTTATGTTTACTGAAGTGACACTTTTTTTAAAAAACACAATTTACAAAGTAAAGCAAAGACAACTGTATGGAGCACAGTGTTAAGAACTAGGAGGACAAAAAGAGGAAAAGTACAAATGTTTGGAATAGTAAAGTGATTTCTACAGAGCTATACACACTTGATCTGGGACTTACTGAGTCAGGGGTACAGGATAGGATGAGAGTAGCTGAAACATTGTGAGGGAGGCAGTGGTATTTAAAGCAAACATAGTCTATTTAGAGGCTTGTATTAAAGTAATTATAACCTGGAGTCCACCGTGACTTATACAAGCTCTTGGATACGATGTGTTTCAGAATTCAGATATCTTTTCGATTTCACAAACACAGTAAGGCACACATACTCTATAACACTCAATGGGATCTGATAATGTACCCTGTGATCAAATGAATTAATTTTTCCAATAAAATAAATAAATATTTGCACTATGTGGAATAAATATAGATCAGATACACTCTAAAGTCAGTCCAAGTCAGGCTTTGCTGTCAAATGTTTTCAGGTCAGGTCAGAGTTTGTTATAAAAAAACTACAAAGAAACATTCAAATTCGTAGCTTTGGAATTGTAGAGAAAGTGTTGTCAGCCTTATGTAACATTTATTGATAAATTATTATGTGCTATGCAAGTGTCTTACATGTTTTAACAACGGACGAATAATAAGACCGCTAAGACACACAGCTAGAAGGTCACATAGCTAGAAAGTGATGGGGCAGGGATGTGAATTGAGGTAATTTTTGATATATTACCTCTCTCACAATATACTCCAGCAACTTATCTGGAGCTGCATGAAGGATTGAATGAAGAACAGGTTGGAAATGAGGCCAAAAAGATAGGATGCAGAAAAACTTTATGAGTGAGGGGAGGGACACAGTAGAAATTAAATATCCAATGGTTATCCTCAATGAGATTTTTCTAATCTATGGATTATCAGTTATTTTCAAACTTTTTTCATTTTTGATGTGCAATGAAAATATTTCCTGGAAAGTATATCTGCAGAACAAATAAGCAAGCAAGCAAGCAGTATTTGACTGTTAATCCTTATTATTCTTCAATGAATTTCACTTAACAATTCTTAAATCCTAATCCTTCCACACCCAAAGGAAGCAGTTTAAATCACCTTCATGAAACTAAAGCTTCCCAGTATCCAAAAACAGTTTTTGAAAACGTGAAATGCCCTTGAACAACTAGTGTACTTTTGCCAAGAATATAAGGCAACCTTGGAGGCTCAAGGCGCTGGTACTCCCTCTTGATTATTTTCCACACCCAAAAGCCACCTCAAGCTTCTGGGAGTTGGAAGCTGCTTCTTATCCTACACTACTTGTAAGGAGATGCAAGAACAATCAATGCTTGCCTTTGGAAACCTGTTTTGCTAGCTTCTTCCATAGTTCAGGATGGCAGGCTGTCTGACTCCTCAGGCTAAGGTGTGGTATAATGGAAAGATGCAGGATCCAGAAAGAGAGGAAGCCTGATTTCTAACCCCAGGGAAGTCCTTGTGGAGTGAGAAGACTAGGCTCTCATTTCTCTTCTCTCACCACAAGGTCCTCAGCTTTTGAATGAGAGACTTGTCTAGCGGTATGTTTTGGGTTTTTTGTTTGTAGTGTTTATTATAATCATTTGATCATAGTATCTTCTATGTTATAAATATAGAAAATGTAGAAAATCCAGATTTTGTCATTGTCAGGAATATAATATTTTTCATCCATTCACATAACAAATATTTTCTTGAGTAGCTACTTTTAGGCAATCTAGATATTATAAAAAACAGATAAAGATGTACAGAGTTTCTTTCCTTGTGGAAATCTAACCTAGCGAGAGCCATAGATGATTAAACAGATAATGACAATAGAGGGTAATTTGTACTGTGATGACTCCTGTGGGAGTGAGGAGGAGGCACCTAACTCAGCATCAGAGCAAGGATTTTTTTTTTTT
>NW_016816334.1:475616-482813 GCF_001698545.2 Rhinopithecus bieti | reverse complement strand
TTTTTTTTTTTTTTTTTTTTTTAACAGAGTGAAGAAAACATTATTTAAAACCCAAAGTGCCTTTGTTCTCCACTGTCTTCTATTTGAAGCAGGGTAGTTAACATTAGTGGGAAGTTAAATCACTTTAGTATATTATTCTCATCTATCTTGCAACAGAGACTGATAAATATAGAATAAAAGAAAAAGAAAGCTTTGAGCAGATCTTCTGTGCTAGCAAAGACTCATGTCTGGAGTGGATGGTCCTTTATGTTAGCAGGCAAGAGTGAACTGGGTAGCAGGAGCTAATGTTCTGCATAATAATGTGAAAAGCATTGAAATGCAGAAATTTTGCAGAAGAAAGATTCCTGCACAGCTTGGCAGAAAATGAAAGCCGTATTTTTAAAGAAAGATGGTTAAGTCTTAAAGCCTCATATTTTTAATAACTTTAAAGCTTATCTTTTACTTTAATACTTAATGACAGCTGCTACATATTCAAAAATAAATACAAATGAAGTCATCTTGGGGTGCTATGATCTGAACATGTCCCCCAAAATTCATGTGTTGGAAACTTAATCACCAATGCCAAAGGTGTTGGGAGGTGGTGGGGACTTTAAAGAGATGTTTAGGTAATGAGAGCTCTGCCTTCGTTAATAGAGTAATATCAATATAAAAAATGACTTTCAGGAGGGAGTTTTCTCACTCTTCTGCTCCTCTGCCATGCATGGGCATAGCATTTATCCTCTTTTCTCTTTCTGCCTTCTGCCATGTGAGGGCACAGCAAGTATGCCCTCACTAGATGGTGGAGCCTTGGTCCTGGACTTCTCAGCTTCCAGAACTGTAAGAAATAAATTTCTGTTCCTTATAAATTACCCAGTCTTAGGTACTCTGTTATAGTAGCATAAGACAAACTAAGACATAGGAGAAATCAAAGAAAAGAAATAGGCATAAAAGTTTGTGGTGGCCAGGGAAGAGAAGGTGAGAAACAGCAGTAGGAGTTGAAAAATGACTGAAATAATGGGTTCAGCAAGGTTAGTGGTTCAGCCTTCAGGGTCAGAAGGCACCTGGTATATTTAAGTGCCTAGTGCATCACAGAAATCTTGATTAGGTCACTGGACTTCCCTTAGAGTGTGGGATAAGAACTTGAACTAATATAATTTAAATTTTTCTGGGAATAGGCAGCCCAGTGTCAGAGTTACAGTATTATAGAGAAATGTGAACACAGAAAACTTGACAGTCAGACATAAGATCCCAGGGGAGACTGGATTCTGCCTAATGTCAGTCTTCCTTTTCTCTACCTCAAAATGATTCACAGAATAGAAGAAAACAACTGTGTTCGCAGAAAAAAACAAAAACAAAAAAAAAAAAACAAATCAAACGAATAATTACATTTTTTATCTTCCATAAAATTATAAGTATCAGATTCTTAAACTGACTTAATGTATATTATGTATTGTTTTATATTACATTTATTTTCTTTCAGTTTATATTCTAGAACTCTTGGTTTTCCTCATAAGGTAAGCGAGATCATATAAATTAAGTCATTTGTTGGCATAGGCTGAACCAAGGTGACTTGGTGCTGAAGTCACCTTATGCTGAGGCCCTAGGTTGAGGCTAAGTGCTTGTACTTTCCTCTACATCATGTTCCTTATGGAATGTAGGTCAAGGAGGACAGGCGCAATGTCTAATCGCTTCCCAACTATGAGTATCCTCAATTCTTAGCAGAGTGTCTGTCACATAGTAGAATACTTTTGTTCATGTCTGTATAAAAGTAAGACAGGCATTTATGTAATAATGCTTATGAACTCTCACACATGTATTTGTGGTTACGGTTTTACTATGAGTATGCCCTCTATTTGAGATTTTTTTCTCTTATAATGATGAAGTTGAATCAATATATTTAATATATACTATTTATCACACAGATTTACTAATATATTGTGAAGGAGTGAGGCTGAGGTCCTACGGTCACCTAAGATAAGGAATTTGAACAAAGCTAACTGACCTTGCTGATCCAGGAACCAATAAGCTTGTTTTTTGAACAAGTGACCTTCGCAGCAATACAATGAAGTATTTTGAACTATATAGCAAGATAAGTCGTAAATACTGAAATGCAGTGACTTTCAGAATTTCAGTTTAGCAGTTATCAAGTTTTTGATAATGATTCTACTCTGCTTTATGCCCCCAATTAAGGCTGCATATAAAAGTACGTGTTAAGACTGAAACTGTCAGTATCTTCACACCTAGTTGTCCAAAAAACTTTTACTGGTTAATATATACCTTAAAACTAAGAGTGTAAACTCTAAGGGGGATAATCTTGCTACTTTTATCTTAAATAATTTAAAATACTGATGATAGATTTTATTTCAGTTTTAAAGACATGCTTTTCCCCAAGGTCTAAATGTGTATTTACATAATTTACAAATATAAATTATTAAATCATTGCTGGTTATGGATGTTCAAACATCAATGCATTGCTTTTTGACTTTTTGCAGCAGAACATCTCCATGCGAGTCTTTTCACCTCTTTTTTCCCAGTACATTGGGGTTATAAAGCACCACAGCACCAAATAAGGCCATGATGGAAAGGCATTTTGACATTTTAAAATGTGTTTTGACAGATCAGGTATTGCTTTTGAAGTGAACTTGAGAAACTTATGAATTTTTGATGGTTAACTGCATGCATCATGGGCTGACTATCAAAGATAAACATACTTGTAGAAAAAACACTAGGTAGATGGAAGGGAAAAAAAATAAAATGCATTGATATTTATAATCAGTTCAGAACACTTCAAGTTACTTCCAGTGTCATTGTAGCAGGGCCGATACTTGATAAAAATATATAAGAAATGCACCTGGAAAAATGTATAAGAATATATAAGAATCACCTGGATAATAAAACTGTAAATAATCTAATATGGCTTTCAAATTAGCACCATATTATATAGCCTACAGCAATTAAATGGATATAAATGTTGCTAGGCATCTCATCCGCTTTAATACTTGATATTGTATGAACATAGCTGCGTACTTATAAATCAAAGTGAATAAATAAGTGTAGATAAAATTAAGAAATTACAATTGATGTGACTAGCAAACCTGATGTATCTAAAGGTGACTACTTGATTATTCTTATTTCTCTGACTCCCATATTTCTGCATCTGCTGGTATTTCTTGGTGAGTGGCTAGTACACATGATGCACATACCTGTTTTTTCTATTGTTCTGTCTCTTCTCTATTTCCAGACATAGCCCCTACAGCAACACATCTTCCTCAGTAGATTCTCAATTATTTTCAGTCAAGACTTGTTTTAACCAATACATGGGAGAACAGAGAAGTGGGTTTGAGATTTTGATTTAAAAGAGCTGTCTGAGACTTTTAGGGTAAATAGTTGTTTTCAAAAATGTCAAAGAGGAAAACAAACAAACAAAATGTTATCTTCTATTTTCATAACTCTCACAACCTACCTCTACTTTTTTTTAGAATGATAAATTTTCCTAATCAGAAAGATTTTCTTTGAGAGAAAAATCTTGTTTCATTCCATTTTGCATCTCATTGCTTAACGAAGAGCCTGTCTCAGAGTAGGAGCTCCCTCCATAAATGTTAAATGAATGATGGTTGGGAAGATGAATGGATGGATGGATGGATGGATGGATGGATGAGTGGATCCATGTATGGAAAGAGGACTTCAGAGGCATTAAGAGACCCCCTGAGTTTCCACAAAGCAATGTGAAGCTGATCTGAGTGTTTTCTTTTGCTTTATTTGCCCTTAGCTAAACAGTTGCGTTCCTTCTTCTTTTCTTGTCATGTATTAACAAACACAACCTAGCAACACTAGAGCAAAAACAAAAATGTCATTACTGTTTTAGTTACCCATTGCTATATAACACACCACTTTAAAACTTAGTGGCTTACAACAATTTATTAATATTTCTTACTGATATTTGGGTTGGCTTTGGGTCAGGCTCAGTTGTGATCTTCCTTGGGATCTCTCCTTCAGCTTCAGTCAGACAAATGGTGGTTGAGGTTTGAGTCATCTGAAGCCTTGGCTTCACTTGGATATTGAAGAGTAGTTTCACACAGCTGGCAATGACCTGGAGCACTTACATGGGGATTCTCCATGAGGTTTACGTGTCTCACTGCACTGAGGTTTGAAAAAAAAGGACAGAAGCAGCTGTCTCACTTCTTAAGTACTCTGCCTGGAATTGGGTCCAGGGTTCACGTATTTTCAAGGAAGTAAAGACATACACTTCATACTTCGCTGTGTGTTGCCTCCTACTGGAGAACATGTGATTAGTATTGTCCTTTCACCTACCAGTAGTACGCTTCAGATTGTAAACTGCTGCTCCCTGTTGATTGCTCAGCTCCTATTAGAGTATCAGGTAGGTAATAGATAATTCATAAATAATTCATTAGATTAAAAATACTTATTAGAAAAATGATACACAGCAGAAAATATACCAGATGTGGGAGTAATCTGATAGTTCCCCTATATCCGTGGTATTTCTTGGAGGGTAGCTAAAAGACATGATGAAAAAGAGGGGAAGAGTCTATTTTGCTGGCACATACAGTCCAATATTGCAAATAGAAAATAACAGAACACAAAAAAATACTGAATTTGGAATTGCTAAAGATGAAAATATGCAGGACCAGCTATATAGAGAATAATGGAGGAGGGTCTTATTTCAGGTAGTGTGGTCAGAAAAGGCTTCTTTGGGCAGGAGATCTTTAAGCTGAGAGATGAAGCGGGAGAAGAAGTTAGCAATGTGAAAAACTGGAAGCATATGCATCCATTTCAAAGTAAATGGAAAGAAACCAAGGCAAGATGGATGGTTCCAAGAAATGCAAGAAGTTAGTGTGGCTGGAAAAAGTTTATTAGAAATGGGAAATGAAAGGGTAGCCAGACCATAATCAGATTGTGTCATGCTTTCTGGGATGAAAAGAAATACGAATTTTATTCTAAATGCAATCAGAAGCCAATTAAAAACTTGTAACTGGGAATAATTTATGCTTTTAAAATGTCATTCTGGCTGTTTTGTGGAGAATGGTTTTGAAAAGGCAAGAGAGGAAGTAATGAGAAGAGTTACAACACTTTTATGATTGCCCATGGGAGAGATGACAGTGATTTGGAGGGAGTGAAAGTAGACATATTTTTGAGGTAGAATAAAAAGGACTTGAGAATGAATTAGGGAGGAGTAAGGTAATTCCTCAGCTTTTGCCTGAAGCACTAACATAGACATAGTGCCTTTCACTAAGGTAGGACACACCCAGGGAGAAATGCATAGGAGAATAGCAAGGGTTCCTTTTTAATGTACAAAATTTGAGATATTTATGTGATAGCCAAGAGATATCCAGTAATCACTTAGACATACAAACCTTGAATTTGTGAAAGAGGAAACACAAGGAGTCCGCAGCATAGGCAAAATATTTGAATCTTATCCATATACATGGATGAGATTCCCTGGGACGAAGATTCTAGATGAAAAGAGAAGGCGGCTTAGGGCTAAGCTTTGAGGCAAAGAGGATTTAGAAGTTAAGACAAAGAGAAGCCAAAACAAACAAACACAACTGAGAAGGAGCAATCAGAAACAAAAGAGTGAATCAGAACAGTGTGGTGCCCTAGATGCTGTGAATGGGAGCGCTTCAATAAGGAATATGCTTTTATTTGGTCAAGAGTTGGGGAGAGAGTTCCTGGGAGATGCAGACACAGATGTATATATAATTTTGGTGAAATAGAAGTGTCTTTGACAGTAGATGCAATAATGCATTGGAAAATAACAGAGCACAGGTGGGAAAGGGATAGTAGGAGTAGAGAAGGGAGGAAGTGAACACCTATATATAAACATCCTTTTTGTTATTGCTGTCTTTGCTTTTTTTCCAAATATTTGTTTTTATTTGTTGATGTCATTTATTGTAATTTCATACAAGAGTCAAAGAAAATTATGTTTTAATATGCTGTAAGATAACTTCAGTATTTCAATGAAAAAGGGATTCCAAACAGTTACATTGTTTTAAAATCAGAAAGAATCATGTAGTTTAAAAACTTTGTATTTTTTTTTCTTTATTATACTTTAAGTTCTGAGGTACATGTGCAGAATGTGCAGTTTTGCTACATAAGTATACATGTGACATGGTGGCTGGCTACACCCATCAACCCGCCACCTACATTAGGTATTTCTCCTACTGTTATCCCTCCCCTAGTCCCACACCCCCCAACAAGCCCCAGTGTGTGATATTCCCCTCCCTATGTCCATGTGTTCTCATATTTCAATTCACACTTATGAGTAAGAATATGCAGTGTTTGGTTTTCTGTTTTTGTGATAGTTTGCTGAGAATAATGGTTTCCAACTTCATTCATGTCCCTGCAAAGAACAGGAACTCATCCTTTTTTATGGCTGCATAGTATACCATGGTATATATGTGTTACATTTTCTTTATCCAGTCT
Organism: Rhinopithecus bieti; assembly: GCF_001698545.2. Lineage (NCBI taxonomy): Eukaryota > Metazoa > Chordata > Mammalia > Primates > Cercopithecidae > Rhinopithecus > Rhinopithecus bieti. The sequence goes on along the minus strand of NW_016816334.1, from coordinate 476,393 downwards.
ATTATTGATGGACATTTGGATTGATACCAAGTCTCTGCTATTGGGAATAGTGATGCAATAAACATACATGTGCATGTGTCTTTATAGTAGAATGATTTATAATACTTTGGGTATATACTCAGCAATGGGATTGCTGGGTCAACTGGTATTTCTAGCTGTAGATCCTTGAGGAATTGCCACACTGCCTTCCACATGGTTGAACTAATTTACACTCCCACCAACAGTGTAAAAGCTTCCCTATTTCTCCACATCCTCTCTAGCATCTGTTGTTTCCTGACTTTTTAATGATCACCATTCTAACTGGCATGTGGTTTTGATTTGCATTTCTCTGATGACCAGTGATGATGAGCTTTTTTTCATGTGCCTGTTGGTTGCATAAATATCTTCTTTTGAGAAGCGTCTGTTCATATCCTTTGCCCACTTTTTGATGGGGTTGTTTTTTTCTTGAAAATTTGTTTAAGTTCTTTGTAGATTCTGGATATTAGCTCTTTGCCAGATGGGTAGATTGCAAAAATTTTCACCCATTCTGTAGGTTGCCTGTTCACTCTGATGATCGTTTCTTTTGCTGTGCAGAAGCTCTTTAGTTTAATTAGATCCCATTTGTCAATTTTCACTTTTGTTGCCATTGCTTTTGGTGTTTTAGACATGAAGTCTTTGCCCGTGCCTATGTTCTGAATGGTATTGCCCAGGTTTTCTTCTAGGATTTCTATGGTCCTGGGTCTTACATTTAAGTCTTTGATCCATCTTGAGTTGATTTCTGTATAAGGTGTGAGGAAG
>NW_016816334.1:456749-471925 GCF_001698545.2 Rhinopithecus bieti | reverse complement strand
GGGAGGGATTGCATTGGGGAGTTATACATGATATAAATGATGAATTGATGGGTGCTGACGAGTTGATGGGTGCAGCACACCAACATGGCATAAGTATACATATGTAACAAACCTGCACGTTATGCACATGTACCCTAGAACTTAAAGTATAATAATAAAAAAAAAAAAGTTTAGCAATAACATAACACTTAAATAACAAATATGACAATTGTCACGTGACGATTTTTTATGAGTGTCTAATACATTTTGGCATATTCTAAGAGGATTGTGAATGAGAATGGTCAAGGAAGCCCTCAAATTAAAGGTACAGCGTGAACTGGAAACTTGTAACGGTGCAAGAAATCAATCTTAAGAGAAAAAAGAATATTCCAAGAAAGGGAAGAGAGAAAAGAACATTCCAAGAAAGGGACTTAAGCAAAAATGCCATGGTAGGTAACAGAGGGTAAACGCCTTTTAATGCCCTAATTCAGTTAGTAGTATTAGAGGGATTAAACAGGCAATGCAAGAATGTCACCATAGTAGCTTTAATTTACAAAGTATGAAAGATCCTAACATTAAAACAATCTACATATATTCCTATTTCTAAATTAATTGAACAGATAAGAAACATTCCTTATTTAAAATAGTGAAATATTTAATTTCCTTTTGAATGTACTTTGTATTGAAATTCAAATAAAATTTGTTTGATGTGACATTGAGCAGATTGGATTATAGAAGGGCTATGGAGCATTCTCTGACTCTTCGTTCATCTCCATCTAAAAGATGAACAGTACTTCCTAGGTATGAATGTTGCAAAATCCAAATCACATTGTTTCTCTTAAAATTTCTAGAGTAGACATTCTTCTGAAGCTAGAGTAAATTAGGCATGTTCCAAGATGGCTATGTCTAAAAACAAGTCCACAAAGAATCCTGTTACTTACATTGGATGAAAATACATTGGGTAATAAGTTTAAAAAAAAAACTTTTCTATAATAAAATTCACTTTAAAATTTTGACAGAAAAAGTAGTTGCTAAATTCATTGGAGTATAATTTATTATTACTAATGTCAAAATGTTGACAAATCTTTGCTTGTTTTATAAGTGATTTATTTTCACACTTCCACTTACAACTGCAACCTTAAAATAAACTGAGAATACTAACAGCGTGTTAATTACTGAAGAATTATATAACTATAGTATCAGTCCGTAATGAAGTATAATAATCTTCAGTCAAACCTAACTTTAAAATTTTAAATGACTGAAGACTAAATTAAACATGTTTTTAAAAATTAAACCATTGCGTCGTTAATTGGATATTAACAGGAACCTAATCTTCAAGGTATTTTAAAATTACTGGCCATGAAATGACATTTGGATTGTATCTTACACAAAGTTTTTATGCAAAATTAATACAGTTCAGATAATTCTGATCTAAACTTGAAATACATTTCATATCTTAGTTTTCTTTTTCAAATGCACTAGGGCTAATTGTGTGATCTACTGATAGTAATGTTTTTCCTTTAAAATTTAACCAGAATAAGATATGAGAATATACTCAGTAAAATTTATCACCATCAAAACACATGGAGAATCTATCTTCATAACATGCTTTGTTAGTTGTTGTGCACAGCAAGTTAGACAGACATAATCTGTCCCTGAGGAATTTACAACCCAACACTGATAATGCTGACACAGGTGTTGCCAAGGCAATTCAGACAAAGAAATCAGCATTAAACAGATAGATAAATAGGTGAATTTAAATATAGCTAATAATAAATAACTCTAAACGCAATAATTTGTGCTCTGATACTTTGAATACATTTTCTTTCCATAATTCAATAGTCTCTCAATACTTGTGACACAGGAATGTATATGAAGGTACAACAGCACAATAAAGACTCATCAATGAAGTTGCATGCTTGGCTGGAAGAACCACAGAAAAGAGAAAACAAAACAAAACAAAACAAAAAACACAGTGGTGGGAAATTTCAAGAAAGAAAAGGAATTGGCTCAATATGTCTCAGTGTCAAAAACTGGACTAGGAATGTGACTTTGCTCTTTGGATCCAAATAGAAGGAATGTTTAAAGCAAGTATTGATCTTCTCTCAGTTCACTCCTGCATGTCATGTGCTTGAAATAATTCACTAAAATAGTAAAAGAGAAACAAAAACCTCCATGAATTGAATGTAAAAGGAATGAATTACTCCAGCAACCTGATCAGTAATTCCTAGTTTCTGTTGCTGGGATCAGAAAAATTTATCATGATCTTAGAGTAAAGGAATATCTGTAATATTTACTTTGTTCTTTGTTGAAAATAGTCTTTACAAGAAAACAACAAGAGTTTATGTGCTTTGCTTTTGTTTGGTTGTGGTACATCTTTTTCGTAAACAATGTATTCTACATGGTTGAGGAAAACAAGCATATGTTCAGACAAAGCTAAATAAATATATACATTTTGACTGGGGGGAGGACATTTTGGCATGGTACACAGTGTTTAAGGTGACTGAGTTGTGATGACAGTGGGGAGCTATTGAATCTGCTCTACTGTGCCCTATTTTCTTCATGGAAGCCAAATCTGATTCTAGAAGAGAGAAAATGAAGCTAGGTTGCAAGCACTGTTGAAATAACCTGGCAGGATTTTATTCATCTGGTTTAAAGGAAACACTAAAGTCTGAATAAGATTTTCTTTTCAGAACAACAAAAGTTCTCTTTCAAATGTATAAAAGATCAGATTTCTAAAAAATGTACTCAATGTCCTCATTAAATACAGTTAGTTTGGAATATAGAGTTGACATAGTGGCATATTTAATGTTTTAAAATATTTAGCAAAAGGGTCAATGTTTCAAAAAATTAAGGTTAACACTTTTTTATTTGTATAAATTTATGAGGTACGGGTGTAATTTTGTTTCATGAATATGATGTGTAGTGGTACAGTCAGGGATTCAAGTGTATTCATCACCAGAATAACCTACTTTGAATTCATTAGGTAATTTCTCATCATTCAATTCCTCCTATCCTCTCACCCTTTGAGTATTCATTGTTTATCATTCCATACTTTCCATTAATGTGTACATATCATTTATCTCCTACTTATAAGTGAAAACATGTGGTATTTGTCTTTCTGTGTCTGAGTTGTTTCACTTAAGATAATGGCCTTCAGTTCCATCCATGTTGCTGCAAATGACATTATTTCATTCTTTTTATGGCTGCATAGTATTAGATGGTGTATATATACCATATTTTCTTTATCCAGTCATCAATTGATGAACACTTAGAGTGATTACATATTTTTGCTAATGTGAACAGTGCTGTGAATAAACATACAAGTGCAGGTATCTTTTTGATATAAGCATTTCTCTTCCTTTGGGTGGATACCCAGTTGTGAGGTTAGTGGATCAAATAATAGCTCTATTTTTAGTACTTTGAGAAATCTACATCCTGTTTTCATAGAGGTTGTACTAATTTATGCTCCCACCAACAGTGTGTAAGCGTTCCTTTTTCTTTGCTTCCTTACCAGCATCTGTTATTTGAATGTCTGTATATTAAGTATACTGTTTTGTATTCCTATATTAATCACAGATTAATAAATATAAAAGAACACAAAATAAAAATTAAGAAAAAAGACAAAAAGTAATCAAGTATATGATGAACATGATCTAAAATTATTTTAGGGGAAGTCTTGAGAAAGAGAGAAACATTTTAATCAATCAAAAGTGACAAAAGGGAAATTCTCACAAATTTTTTTAACAATTTGGAGTGCTGGATTTTCTACATCTTAAAGAGCAGAAGCATTGAACAAATATTTCAAATTATCATCCTCTGGCAGGATTTCTCTAACTTAAAACCATTCCCACAGAAAGGAAAATATTTTCTTTCTTTCTAAATGATATTGAAAATCCCACTCCTCTAAATATGTCAGAGAAAATGGTAAAATAGAAAGAAACCCTTGATTGAAGGAATTTCGTCTAAAATGAAAGCAAGGATATGAAGAAAATCCTCATAGATACGTAGACTAAATGGAATGAAAAGAAAGATTGTAATTATGACTAGTATAAGAGATGGGAAGTTAAGGATAGGACCACTCCAGAAATTTTTTTTTTTTTTTCTGAAACAAATCGATGGCTTAGAAAAATTAGTGAGAACTGTTACATACTGAAAGACATACAGAGACGTAAGTGTTCCACACAAGTGTCAACAATGTGTGGAAATTTGGGAGATCTTGATTCAGACAAACCAAATGGCACAACAGAGTTTTTTAAAAATCTGGGGAAATTGATTATGTGCTTTATATTATTTGGTATTAAAGAATTATTGCTAATTTTGTTATGAATGATAACAACATTGTTTTTATACAAGAAATCGTTCATACTTTTTGGAGATGCAGACTGAAGTATGTAGAGGCAAATGAAGATAGCTGTGATTTGCTTTAAAATAAATTCAACATTGAAAAAAGAAAATAAAATAAGGGATAGATGAAGCAATCTAGGGAAAATCTTAATTATTAACAGGAACTTGTGTGTGAAGGTTGATTGGACTTTTCTCTCAATGTATGTTTGAAATTTTCATTATAGAAATGTTAATACTTTTATGATGATACAATAATATACATATGTTTTAGAAATTTTGAAAATCACAGTAAATTTTAAATAAATAAAATTCAGCTATTGGTTCTCATCACAGAAATAATTTTCTTAAAGGGCTTTGAGGATGATTTTATGTTGTAGAAGCTAGTGATAAGAATTTTTGATTATTTACGTTTTAATCTATAGTAAATATATATGGTGAATTATATAATGATGTCTTGATCCTTTCATTTTCTTTTAGCTCCTTTCTAAAAGAGTCTCATAAAATCCATTTAATGTTAAGACTAATCATATTATATATAAACATTTTAAATTTCAGGTTTTATAAGTAACATTTTAAAGTTGTTCATGACATTTAAAAATCTACCTATCCTTTTGTTAAGTTTATAAATATTCTGTTTTTAATTCACAACAAGAACATCTGTTGTATTATTTTGTTCACATCGTGTATATATATTCTACATCAGAAAAAAATGAGTTCAGTAAAAAGCTTTTTCTAAATAATTTCTGGTATGAAGTTGGTGCAAGGTGAGTCACACGTTGCTGAAAATTCACTGAACACAGGCTACTCAAAATCTGTCAGTTTTAAGAAGTGAAGACATGTATATGCCAGTCCAGAACTCCTAGGGTAAAATGAAGATGAGACCTTCCCTGACTATCAATAAGTAATTTTTACTGACTGAGAGATGGGGAAAGACTAAATCAGGTATGGCAAAATGCAGATTATTATTTGACACACATTATTGCCCCTCTCAATAATTCTTTGACACACAAAGAATATCCTGGACTGTAAGTTGCCTGCTTCTGTATCAAAATGGAAACATTGAATGGAATAATATTAATTACCCATCATATTTGCTTATTACTAGATTGTGAGTTTCTTGATGGTAAAGACAGTATCTTTTATTTCTGAAAGAGAAATAAATAGGCACTCAAAATGTAATTAAAATATAGATAGAGAAATTGTTTTCTTAAAAGTTTATGATGTGGTCATTAAGAATGTCTAAATTAATCTAGATGCAGACTTAAGATTTCATAAGAATAGAGAAATATAATTCAAAGCAGAAAAAATTATTAACTACTTTTAAGTAAAAAAGTCAGATGAGAAGATAGATGCTCTGGTGATATCTCCATTCCATCTCATATCCTTTCTGTTTCTGAGGCTTCAATTTCTATCTTTCCTTCAAGAGCCAGGTAAAATTAATCTGCTCCAAATATATACATAATCTCTTTGGTTAAACTATCTCTATGTTTGCTTCTCGTCTCAAAACTTAAGCATCTTGATTTTATGGCTATAATTTTATTTGTTTTACTTAAATTGCTTAAAGTATAATACAAGCTATGTATCTATGTGTTGAATACATATATGAGTAAATGGATAAACGTCATAATGTACTTTAGTATTAATCAAAGCAAGCATAGGATAATAAAAGAGATTCTTATTAAATAAAAAAGAAATGAACTACCTATTGTCATGGCAGCATTATTAAACTCTTTAGGAGACTGGTCTAAATTGACCAGCTGGATGTTTCTTTTGCCCTGGAATTATCACCAAGGCCCAAAGCTGGAGACCAAAGGAGGTATTACAATTAGTAGATTCTGAGAATTACTTGAGATTAGGGCCAGCCACCCCTTCAAAAAGAATTATTGAGAGGGTCAAGCTCAGAGAGTAAATTCAACCATGTATGATATTCAAAATATTTACTAACCAGTTTGGCACAACACTGACTAATTCAACTTGATGCCAATTGTAAACAACCAGTGTGGCTCTAAAAGCTAATACTATTTTCACTTTTACCCTCTGATAATGTCAGAAGACCAGGAGAACCGCTCTGTAAAATACAGTTCCTTCTCATCAGAGAGGTTGCTTTCACAAATTGAAGATTGGCAATGATATGCCCATTGACTTGGAAACATCATGAAGAAAGGTAGACTGCCTGTAGAAAGGGGACAGGTACTGTTCCTCCTTAATTTACAGATTACTAAGAGAAACAGGAGATAGATCTTTCACTTTCTTATATGTCCGAGATCTGCCAAGGGTCTAGCAAGCTTGTCCAACCTGTCACCTGTGGGTCACATGAGGCCCAGGATGGCTTTGAATGGAGCCCAACGCAAAACCATAAATTTTCTTAAAACATTATGAGAGTTTTTTTTTTGTTTTTTTGTTTTTTATTTTTTTGTAGCTCATCAGCTATCATTAATGTTAATGTATTTTATGTGTAGCCCAGGACAATTCTTCTTCCAATGTGGCCCAGGGAAGCTAAAAAATTGGACACCTCTGAGTGGGGGAGGGAGGTGGAAGGGTGGAAGCAGGAGGGAGAATATAGTATTACCAGTACTGCCACCATGTGGTTCCAAATAGTTATACACACCAGAGGTAGCCATTGGGATGCCATCCATTTGAGACCAAGGGAACACCCCGGACTTAAACAAACTACGCATAAATGAACCTCCTTTGCAGTAGGACAAGTTGGCCCTTCACCTGTCCAAGTCAAATACTAGAAAAGTAATGCTAACTTTATTAGAGACCTCTACTTCCTACTGCTTCAACCCTCTTTTAGGCTTTTGGTGTTAACATCTTTACTGTCTCCTATCTTTGCCCCCTCAGTTGACCTTCCCCCCCCCATCATTACATCCTGCATTTTAGTAGCCTAAGAAATGTTGCCTTTTTATGCTCTTTTACACCTTATTCCCAGTAAAGGATCCTTTTTCTTGTTCCTTCCTCTCAGTGCCTCATCCTCTATTAGTTCCTTATAGCACATCTTTTTTTTTTTTTTACATTATATTAAATAAATCATCTCTTCTAGTTTGAAAGAGCTCCATCAATTCATAACTTTGCAATCAGAGCATGGATTGAAGTCCAACAATCATTCTTTCTTCCTGGGAATCTTGCTATAGTAAAATCCCCACACAACCATATGTGGCAGGCGGGTTTAAAATGATGTAAAAGAAGATAAAATGAAAGTCATTAAAACAACCTTCATAAGAAACTTAAAACCACAGAAACAACATGCAATATGAAGTTGCTGTAGAATTTATGTATAGTTAAAAGAAACAAATAGGCTTTTCACAATCAACCACTTGGCAATCTGACCATTAGAATAATTGTTTTTTGGTGAACTGATTTCAGCAAATTAATTTCCATGGAATTGACCTTGAGCACTGCCCCAACTTGAAAGGATAAAGTTAGTAAAAGAGAAAAAGAAAGTGCATGATAGAAGCACATATCTCTTTCACTCCATTCCAAGATGGTAAATGAATTTTGGGGAAGGAATAGAAAGCATGTTAAATCAGACAAGGTAATGAGGTTTAAAATGAGGAGGACCAACTCTAAGCAACTAAAATGAGTTTGTTTAAATACTGAAAGAGATGGAAAAGTCATGAAATACGTTGAGATGCCATTAAAGGAAACTTTATTTAGCTGCTTCATGAGGCTCAGAGGGCGCAATTAAAATCAATGATTGAAAATGATTCAACCTTTTGTGTCCACAAAAGCTAAGATTTCTCTATAATCAAAAGAAATCATTTGGAAGTGGGAGCAAATGTGATTTGACCAAGTTTAGTAGAGCAAAATTCAATGATTTGTAAAAAAAAAAAAAAAAAAAAACATTATTTTATTTACTAAATTTTCCTACCTTAATAAGGTATCATGTTTCATTGCAATTTGAGAATTGTTTAAATGTACTTATTAATTTAAGATATGAAGAAATAGGCTGTTTCTGCTTATTATCCCTTAGAGGTGATGCAGAAAAATCCCTTTTTCCTTGTGCATTCATTCTCTGAAAGGCCATTTCTCTGGTGCTTCTGCCAGAGTTTTTTAAAAGCAAGATAAAAACGTATTGTTGGACTGCTTCCCCACTGCAGAGATACACAATGCTCAAGCTGGTGTCAGTACTCGCTGATGTCAGTACTCACTCTTGTCATACATTTTTGCATTACTAAATATGCATAATTGTGGTGATAGGATCATCTATGTATTTAGGTCTGTTTTTAATTGTGTTATAAAATTCAAGTAGGTGGGCATAGTGTCATTGTGAATTATCATCTAACATCTAACATACTAGCAGATGTATGTACTTACTTAGCTTTATGTTATCAAACTGCCGCCCCAGAATTTAAAATTTTTAAATGTTATGCTTTGTCCTCATTTCCTTAATACAAGTAATGTGGCCAAGAGAAAAGTTTTATAATTTGACTTGTCGTTTGGAAATGTACCCAAGGCTAGGGGATCAGTTTTGGCTTACAGGGTGTCTTTGTAGCTTCCCTGGGGAGTTTTTTTTTTGGTGTGTGGGAGAGGCAATGATTTTTTGGGGGAAATCTATAACTTTATCTTTGGTTTATTCTCGTCTCTTAATTGATCTTTTGCCATGCTTTCTCCATTAAAGGATTCTCCATCCTTGACATTGACTGCAAAGGATTGGAGAAAATGTATCCCTCTATTTGCCAGTTATAACCTTGATCACTTTAGTAAATACTCATATACAAATATTTCAAAGAAGTCTTAAGGATCTGTTTATTTTAGGTCTCCAATAATAAAATTAAAATTGCACTCTGTGAAGGATCTCAGATATGAAAGCCTACTATTGAATAATTATTCTAACCCTCAATCTTTAAATGATTGTATAGCTTCACTGGCTACACTATTATGATGTCTATAGACAGATGTTTTCTAGGCCAGGGGAGTGGCCTAGAAAAAAGAATTATTCTTCCACTTGAATAATTCTTTCTTAGGATTACTTCTGTCTGCCTACCCTACCTCCCATCCCTTGCCTTTGATTTTTCAACTTCCTCTCACATCACAAAATCTCCTGCTTTTCAGGCCCAATATTCTTCCAATTAAGAGTTAACACTATCCAGCCTCTATCTGGAGCCTTTACAGTTTACAACTTGCATCATCCCAGCTTGTGTTGTTAGTCAGAGATATTTTATCTTCTTATGACCTATAGAGAGAAGGAGTTCATGACAAACTTTGAATGCCAGGAAAGGGGGTAAAGAGAAAAGACTGTTTGTAATCCTGCACTATGCACTGCATTTTATGTTCTTTTTAAAAAATTTTTGGTCACCCTGAATGTCTAGATAGATCAAATATATCTTACACAGATCTGATTAGTCTCTACTGGCTTTTCAAATAAGACTCGTAATCCCCTTGCTATTATAAAATTGGCCTCATTATGTTCAAAGAGTACTGAAGCCCTTCCCGACCTTGAGCTCTCTTTCAGAGTATTTTCTGTTAACTTGGTATAACAATTTGCTGTGCTCAAATCCTAGTTCCCAAATTTCTTCCCTGCCTACCTGGCAGAGAGTGGGTATGAATGTCCTTCTTAAACAGTCAGCTGGATGTGCTACATTTAAAATTCTTCATGTGTTTTTAAGACTTTTTCAAGTTTCTTACATTACTGCAGCCAACAGTTGAGGTCATGTTGAAATAAATTACAGAGGAGGATGTTTTGATTCTTTTCCATTTCTGGTAGCAGCAACTACAGCACTGGAACATGAGCTAGAAGCTCATTGAACTATGCTAATCAACTGAGGAAGGCTTCTTCTTCTATAGTTATCTTTCTTATTGATCAAAATTACCTGCTCTCTATATAAAAGTCCTAGTGTTTGAGGAGTGGGAAGCCATTCTTTTTTAGCAAGAGCAAGTTTTATTGTGCTCTTATTTTGAAATATCATCCCTCCTAAAAATAGGTAAAGTATTGAAATTTTTCTGGTTGAGATGATTTTGTAAGCACAAGTGCTTAATATTCTACCTCCTAGATTCCTATGAAAATTTCTAGCAAAGTTTGAATGAACAGAAAATATATAAAATGATAAGAAATACTCAAAATCTTAAAGAAAGGCATTTATCTCTCTATGGTGAGATTACTGTGAATTTCATCTCCCTTTTATTTTATTTTGAAAATTTTCTACTTTCATAAAAATAAGACAAGTCCTCTAAATGCTAAGACATGGATTTAAGAATCATTAGAAAGTGGAGAAAATAGTTGCCACCAAGTAGATAGAACCAATATACTCATATTGTTAATGCATAAAAATATTAGCACAAATCAACAAAATGTATGGATACCTTATTCAAAACTGTATAAAAAATAGGACTTCGTTAGGAAATAATGACTATAAGTGGGTATATTTTCAACCTCAGGTATAATACAATGCTAATTAAAATGATGTACTATTATTTTCCAAAAATTATTTTCAAAATTTTAAAAATTTGTACCCAGTATTGTGGGGATGCAATGAATTGTCATACTCGAACTGTAGCATAAATTGATCATAGTTTTTGGAAGGAAAACTAGGCAAACTACCAAAAGACTTAAAAGTGATCATAAACATTTCCCAATAGATAAAACTCTATGATTTTATTCTAAAAAGGTAATTAGAAAAACATACAAGAATAAACCTAGACACATTTGCATTAAGTACAGAAATGTACCAACTTTCTTGGTTTTAAGACATGAGTGTTAAATAAAATATAATAATGATTTGATAGATTTATTTAATCAATAAAATATTGTTTTAAGGCATGTGGTATGGAAAATATTCACAATATGATAAAATGAAAAAATACAAAAGTAAACATTACTATGTATGGTATGATTCAATTTTAGGGGTATTTACTCAAAGAGACAGATAAAGAAAAGACTGAAACATTACATACGGTTTTGTATGAGTGATGATATGGATTTACGGATAATTTTGTATATACTATAGAGATAATACAAAGAGTTGCATTGTGAAGTCAGATGCACATAAAATCTGAAGTTTTACCCAATGTCAAATTCAGGCGGTTGTGAAGCACAGACCAAGCATGAAAAGTCCAGTGTTGTCAACACAGATCCCTTTTATCTTGCTGTTCTAGTAGGTGCTGTAATGTAGATTTAATATATGAGACATTTAAAGGCTATATATGGCCATCACTTACACAAAAAGAAACTGTTTTAATCATGAAAACATCTCCATTTTGTACTCCAATATTTACAAAGCTTATGTGACATTTTCCAGGGAACCATACTTCGTAAGTCAACAGATTCCAGGATTTTTCCTGTAAATAATATTACACAGACCTGGCATATCCTGCCGAAACCATTCCATAAATGTGGACAGTCTCCTAGTGACTATGACATTTGTGTGTTTGCCAAAAGATTTTTAGTTGGCTTGCTTACAAGGAGATTCTTCTGGTTTTCTTTTATTTGTTTTATGAGATATTCACCAGTAAAGGACATGAATGGATTGCCTGCAATCCTTTCTACAAAACAAATAATTATTTAAAATTCTTTCCAGTGATAGGCACTGTAATAAGTATTTCATATATAGACTCTCATTTACCACTCATAATAATACTGTGGTGGAGGTGCTAGTATTTATCTCTATTGGAGATGAAGAAGCTGATGTTGTAATGATTCATTACTTCCAACATGATCACAAAGCTAAAATGTTTTGGAGCTGGAAGTCAAACAAGCACAGTCTTATCCCAGATTGACATTCTTGACCATTGTGGTCACTGTTCATTTTATTTATTTGAGAAAAGTCCATGGCATATTTCTATTTCTGTGAAGATGAAGTACATGTATGTTTCCTTTTCTTCTAGCTAAACAAACTAAAAACTATGGACGTTATATATAAAATAAATGTTAAGAATACTCTGAAATTTGGAGAGAAGGCTGAACCTCAAATAATACAAATGCCAGAATTTCACACCCATGCACATAATAGAAAAACTTGTGAAAATAACAAAGAAAAATCTTAAGAACAGCCAAAGAGACACAATCTTACGTATAATAAAAAATGATTTCAATAACGTCAGATTTCCTATCAGAAATCCTGGAGGCCAGAACAAAGTGGCAAAACATTTTTCAAGTGCTGAATGTAAACAACTAATTGAGAATCTTATGTCTAATAAAATTATATTTAGGAATAAAGGGGATATCAAGACATTCTCAGATGAGGAAAACTAGATAATTTGTTATAACTCAGGCTTACTATAAAGAAATGATTAAATGAAGTTTTAAAAATGAAAATAACATTATAATAGAAGACATTTTGAAACATTAAGAAAGAAGAGAGACCAATGGAAGGAGAAAAAAAATACGAAGAAATACATTACCCTTTTTTTCTGAGTCTTATAAATATGTTTGACAGTTGAAACAAAATATGTAACACTGTCTGATGTGGTTCTAAACGTATGTAGAAAAATATTTAAGCCACTTACATTATAAAGGGTGGAGGGAAAAGAGACGCGAATGGAGATTTATAAAAGGTTAAAGGGCTATAAAAGTTTTTCACAATTCATTTGAACCGACAAAATGATAAAACCAGTCAACAAGAATGTTATGTAATACCCAAAACAGACAAAATGCCTTAAAAGAGATAGCTTAAGTGTACTATAAATAAATCAAAATGCAATTCTGAAAAAAAACAAAATCAAGGGATCAATAGGGAGGCAGGGAAAAACAACAGAGAAATAAAAACCAATGAGAACAAACAGAAAACATCCAAAAGAAAAAAAAAAGTGACAGGGTTAAGCCATAACATGTCAAGAAGTATATTACATGTAAATAGTCTAAATAACACCGATTAAAAGATGAAGTTGATTATAAAATATGATCTAAATATGTACTGTCTATTAGAAGTTCTGTTGAATATAATGAAATATATAGGTCAAAAGTAAAAGGATAAAACAAGATATATTGCAACCAGGCGCAGTAGCTCTTGCCTGTAATCTCAGTATTTTGGGAGGCCAAGACAGGAGCATTGTTTGAGGTCAGGAGTTCAAGACCAGCCTGGCCAACATGGTGAAACTCTGTCTTTACTAAAAATATAATAATTAGCTGAGCGTGGTGGCACATGCCTGTAATCCCAGATACTTGGAAGCCTGAGGCATAAGAATCACTTGAACATGGGACGCGGAGGTTGCAGTGGGGCAAGATCACACCACTGCATTCCAGTCTGGGTGAGAGAGTCAGACCCTGTCTCAAAAAATGAAAAAAGATTTACTGCACAAACATTAAACAAAAAGAGACTATATCAATGTCAGATTAACTAGACTTCAGAACGAAGAAAATTACAAAAGACAGAGAAGGATGTTATATAATTATAAAAGAGTCAGTCCTCCCATAGAAATTCAAAATGTTAATGCACCAATTAACAGAGCTTCAAAATATGTGAAGAAAAAACTGAATGAACTGAAGGAAAAAGGAGAGGAAACCAACAATTACATTTCAAGACTTCAACACCTTACTTTGTAATTGATAGAACTAGTAGACAGTAAATATTACTAGTATAGTTATAGTAGATGTAGATATATATATTTGTCATATATCTCTCATATATAATATGTATTTTTCATATATCATATATATCATTTATGACATATATCTCATAAAATATATATAATATATCATATATCCCATATATCATGTATGTTTATGATACAAGATATATATGACATATAAGATATAGGTATAGAAGATATAGATATAAGAGAACTCAACAACACTATCAACCAACAGGATCTAATTGATATTTATAGAACACTTCACCCAACAACAGCAGAATAGAGCCTTTCTAGTGTCCACACAATGTGTCAGAAGAACCACTACATTCTGGTGTATAAAAAAAGGCTCAAAAAATTTAAAATAATTGAAATCATTTAGAATTGTATTTTTTTCATGTATTTGCGACTAGAATAAAAACAAACTAGATAGTAATAGCAATAACAAGAACAACCAAAAAAAAAAATCTGTAAAAACTGGAAACTAAACAATACGCTTACAAATAATCCATGTCAAAGAAGTCCCAAGGGAAATCAATTTTAAAATACATTGAAACTGAAATTATTAATGCAATATACCAAATTTGTGTGGCAAAATTAAGGCAGTGCTGAGAGGAAAATGTATAGAATTAAATGCACAGATTAGAAAAAAGAAAAAAAACCTTAAATCAAGAATCTAAGACTCCATATTAAAAACTTAGAAAAAAAAAAGATCAAACTAAAGGCAAAGAAAGAAGAAGAAAGATAATACAAGCAGAAATCAATAAAATTGAAAAAAACAATAGAGAAAATCAATAAAACAAGAAGTTGGTTATTTAAAAGTAGTGTAAGGTTGACAACTTCTACAAAGACTGACAAATAAAAGAGATAAGACAGAAATTGCCAATATTAGAAATGAAAGAGGGGATATCTAGAGCCTGCAGACATCAGTATGATAAGAAATGATACTACCAAAACAAAAACAAGAAAAACAAAAAAAAAACTCTACACCTGAAATTAGACCACTTAGATAAGCATCAGTTAGTTCCTTAAAAACACAAATACAGCCGGGCGCGGTGGCTCAAGCCTATAATCCCAGCACTTTGGGAGGCCGAGACGGGCGGATCACGAGGTCAGGAGATCGAGACCATCCTGGCTAACACGGTGAAACCCCGTCTCTACTAAAAATACAAAAAAAAAAAAAAAACCTAGCCGGGCGAGGTGGTGGGCGCCTGTAGTTCCAGTTACTCTGGAGGCTGAGGCAGGAGAATGGCGTAAACCCGGGAGGCGGAGCTTGCAGTGAGCTGAGATCCGGCCACTGCACTCCAGCCTGGGCGACAGAGCAAGACTCCGTCTCAAAAAAA
>NW_016816334.1:447575-455412 GCF_001698545.2 Rhinopithecus bieti | reverse complement strand
AAAAAAAAAAAAAAAAAATTAAATTAAATAAAATTAAATTAAATCATAAAAATAAATAGCGATTGATGTATTTTGAAGAGACAGATACTTGACCTTAGATTCAATATTCAGTATTTTTTTAACTTTTGTTTTAGTTTTGGGGACACAATTGAAGGTTTGCTACCTAGGTAAACATATGTCGTGGGGGCTTTGTACATATTATTTCATTACCCAGGTATAAAGCCCAGTACCAAATAGTTATCTTTTCTGCTCCTTTCCCCCCTTCCACCCTCCACCCGCGAATAGAACCCAGTGTCCATTGTTTCCTTCTTTGTGTTCATAAGTTCTTCTTATTTAGCTCCCACTCATAAATGAGAATGTGAGGTGTTTGGTTTTCTGTTCCTGCATTAGTTTGCTGAGCATAATAGCCTACAGCTCCATCCATGTTCCCACGAAAGACAAGATCTGGTTCTTTTTTTATGGCTGCACAGTATTCCATGGTGTATATGTATATTTTCTTTATCTCATCTGCCATCAATGGACACTTAGGTTGACACCACATCTTTGCTATTGTGAATAGTGCTGCAATGAACATTTGCGTACATGTGTCTTTATGGTAGAATGATTTATATTCCTCTGGGTATATACCCAATAAAGGGATTATTGGGTAGAATGGTAGTTCTGCTTTTAGCTCTTTGAGGAATCATCATACTGCTTTTCAATGGTTGAACTCATTTACACGCTCAACAACAGTGTGTAAATGTTCCCTTTTCTCAGCAGTCTTGTCAGCATCTGTTATTTTTTGACGTTTTAATAGCCATTCTGATTGGCTATTCGAATTCATTTTGAGAAGGTGTTAAACTAGTTGTAGATTATCTTCATCTCATCAAGTCTCATTTGTGAGATTTAACAGAGCAGGCCCAGGGTAGCCTTTGCTTTGGGGTAGGTTAGCCCTACTTACTAGAGTGCTAACCCCTGGTATTATTGAGTGTTAAAAGCATTAAACTACATGTTTACACCTTGGTTCACTAGAAATTAAATATCCACTAGCCCTGTATGAGCTGTAGGGCCTGTTTAGTTAACAGGTCCCCAGTCACACCTTGCCTGTCCTTATAAACTTTCATTCAATATATATGTGGCTCAGAATCCACAAAAGTTTCCCTGTAACCCATAGGCAGATTACTAGAGCTTTTTCTCAGCATATATCCCTCCTTTCTGGTGTTGTGCTACATACATCATCTTAGCCTTCAAACACATGATCTTTCTCAAATCAGTGAGGCTAGCATTCTCTGCTTAGATTGCCTCTCTCTATGTTGAGACCTGAAAGTGCTTCAAAGGATAAAATAAGTGTTATTTTAGAATTTACATTGTTTTACTTCTCTCAGGTAGGATACTGCAGTGTTGCATGCTGTCCAAAGCCTGAAAAAAATATTTTTATATATTTGGCTTAGTATTCTAGTTGTTTATGGCAGAAGAATCTAATAGCAAATCTAATATTATGGCCATATGCAGACTTTCAGAGGTTGTTTTAAGTAAAATAAAATTGAATGCTAATTATTAAAACGATTAGAAATGTGCTTGCTTCTTATTAGTGTAAAATTATTGATCAGATTTTTTATGGCAAGAAAAATTGACTCATTTTTTTCAGTATAAATATCTTGAAAAGTGAGAAGAGACTTTATGAAGTCTAATTGGAGAGCCCTGAAATTTTACATACAATTTTATTTTTATTCCTAATATGGATATATGTAGATTTAGAGCTACATATTCTGATATCAGTCTGAGTGCCTTCAGGAGGTAGAATCTCCATAGCAGATTAAACAGGGAAAAGTTAATATAAATAATTATTTAACTATAATAAAAAGTTAGCTATATGATATAAGAAAACTCAATATGGTACCCTAGGGATAAGGGAGAGTACCCTAGGAAGGACAAACTTCGAAGATATTCAGTACTTGCTGGAGAAGGCGTGATTCCACGCATTGGGCAGCTAATAGTTTTGCTGGTTTGGCCAAGCTAGAGTTGGTTTCCAGTCATTGGGTGAGCAGAAAGTAAGCGCAGCTAGGGAGAAGAGGGTTTGGAGCCTTTCCAGAACACAGGCAAGTTGTGCAGGCTCTACAGAGGGAGCAAAGTCTCATTGGACACCTCTTGGAGGGAAGAAAGGCCGACTATGAGTAGGATTGCCCTAGGAATATGGGTGCCATCATGGGCGAGATGTCCTTGAGTGTGTAGTGGGGACTAGGTTTGGGTAATGGTTTGGGCAGGAAGGCTTTGGGTGATGGTTTTGGAATGAGAGGGCAGCTGAAAGGTTATTGTCAAGTTAAATGTCAATGTTACTGATGAACTATACACTTCAGGACGTCGCTCTGGCGTAGAGCTCCACTGAATATTCTTACACCCATAGGGCTAACCCATGAAGCAGTAGACAAAAAGAGGAGTGTCACTTCTTCCTGCCATGTCCCACCAGCGACCCCTACTGAGAAAGTGTAACATCGCACTCACTGTAAAGGAGAGATGTTTAAGAGTTTCTTTTATTATTACAGGACAAATATTGAAAGGTAAATTGGTATCTGAGAGTCAATACACTTATAACTGAAATACCTGGTTATTTATTGAATATGTAGGTCAAAAGTACGCTCTTTTCATACCAAAATAAATTGTGAGCTCTATGGCCTCGACCGGTGGTGTTTAGGCTACACATTAAAAATGAGACCTACATTGATCCACCGGAAAGCTATCATGTCATATTTATCAGGTTTCTATTATAAATTAGGTTATAGCATATGATCTTTTTTACTATATAATCCTTTAAACAGCAGCTATAAACTTTCAGCACAGATTTTTTTTCTGTTAAATTCATTAGAGTCTTTTGTGTGTGTGTGTGTGTGTTTCAGTTCTTTTCTTTTTTAGCTTAAAATTTTCTCACACTGTAGTAAACAAATCAGTTTCCAAAATTTCATATAATTCAATAATTATGTTTGTGGGGCCCCAGATTAATTTGCTTTTTTTAAAAAAATGAGGATCATGAGAAAGGAATTTTATTTTTCATGTCGATGCCTCAAGTTTCCTTTTGAGCCTTTGCCCAAGATCCATTTAAGTAGGATTATGCAAAGGCACAGAATAATGTGGTCCAGTTTTGAAACAGGCAATATAAAGAATCATAAGGAACTCCTCAGAGTGGGAAATAATTTTTTTATGCAACAGATAAAATAGCTTTAAAAAGAGAAAGGCGTTATTTGGTACATTTAAACTGTGAGTCATGTTTAAGCATCTATATCTTCTGTATAAAAACAAATATAATTTTTTATTTTGTATAGAATTACTTGAAATATGTATTTCATTTGGCATTGCTTAAAGCTGTGTTCTTTATGTACTATTTCTACCAAGAGTTTAATTCAACACACTGAAGCTCATGTTTGATATATACTATAACCATTGCTCAAATGATATAAAATTCTAGCAAATTAAAAGAAAAATCACTCTTACAGCCTCAAAACTGTCATTCGAGACCGGATTTTTTTACCTTCTGTTTTGGTAGTTACATTTCTCACTTGTAATATAAATCTCTAATTCCTTTAGACAGGTCATTAGCTTCAGCACAGATAGCATCATTAGGATAATTTATCAACCATCCAAGCCAAAGGGAAGTGAGAATTTGTAAGAAATTGGGCTGAGTTAGGGATGAAGAGCAGGTCTGATGAAAATTGATTTGAAGCGTGAAAAACTGCTAGAAATTTTAATTTGTCAAATTAAAATTAGATTTGAAGACTTTTCCTAAACCTAAAGAAAATGAAAGTAAAACAGAATCACTGGCATTACTGGAAATAACTGAAATTACTCATTGTAGTCATAGAATGAAAGTTTCTTAACATTGACCATCTAAAGTAAATTCCTTTCAATGGAAATGTTCATTGAGATGAATGGAATTTTTCAATAGACTATTTCTAGTCTAAATCTAGTAATTCTTCAGGAATGTAAGATCTATTAAGTAAGTGCTGTTTTCTTATAGCAAATAGTTTTTATTTGTTCTATTTGTCTGTGTGTGTGTGACAGAGAGAGATTGCATCTTATGTGTAACATTTACTGACTATCCTGCTGTTGTGTGACTTGTGTGGTTCTGGGCTATGAAATCTGAGCAGGACCATCACTTGTCCATCCTATGTGCACACCATTTAGAAATCTAGTGCCCTATTGGGCACTCTAATCACATTAGATCACAATTATTTAGCCATGTATGGATAATAAAAAATACTCCTTCAGGCACTTTTTGTGTGTCATTTGCTTATATCACTTAAGATTTGACAATTCAGAAGACACTTGGTTTATGTAATATGAAATCTACTTGGCTTTACTCAAGGAAACAAAAATACTGAGTAATGCAAGGGGCAACTGTTTGGGGGCACCATACCTGGAAACATACGTTTAAAATAAAGGCATAAGCTGGGTCTTGTTTGCTCATTTTGTCTCGCAGTTGACAAAGGAAATGCTAACTTTGCATACCATCAGTTCTTCTGGGAAAGAGCTGTTCTTCCTATCAATGCTTAGTACCTAGATGGACATCAATAAATATGTATGAGTTATGAATGAATGAATATCTCTTTTGAATCATATTTGATTTTTTTCTTCATAGCACTAGGGATAATTTTATACTGATTCATTTACAATGTCACATATGTCTTGTGACCAATTGTTTACACTTAAATATACAGCAAGGTTTGAGATTTATTCTATTATCTGGAGTGCAGTGAATTCAATATCTTGGGGGCCATTTGATCTCAGTAACAGACTTAATGTTTTTAAGGGCACTTTTAAACACTCAGACTATCTAAGCATTTCATAAGGATTAATTTCATTAATCCATACAAAAAAACCATGATGTAAGTACTGTTATTATTATACACATAAAAACCAATGTACAAAATTGAAGAAGCTTTTGACAACAGCACAGCTGATATTGTGGTGAATCCTGTGTATGAACTGAATGGTCTGACTCCAGCATCTGCATATTAAATACTCCATGGTATTGCCTTCTTGGAGATTGCTTCAGAGAACAGGCCATGTGCCCTCTTCTGAAAAGAATTGCCTCATAAAGTGCCACATGTAGACATTTGTGGATTTTAATAACAATTAGGTTATATCTCTACCTTTCATACGTGTTCACTCATCTTTTAAAACTTCAGATTCCATAAATTATAGCTATGTAACACTCTCGTGGACTTTTAGAAACTCAATGTTCTGTATGAAGCAAGTGTTTAAACCTCTCTATTCCTATCTGGGTGAACTCTATGTAGAAGGTAGAATCTTTGTGACTGGATTATTAGAAGAAACAGTTTTTTGTTGTTGTCGTTGTTGTTGTTTTTGTTTGTTATTTTTTGAGATGGAGTTTTGCTCTTGTTGCCCAGGCTGGAGTGCAATGGCATGATCTTGGCTCACCACAACTTCTGCCTCTCGAGGTTCAAGCGATTCTCCTGCCTCAGGCTCCCGAGTAGCTGGGATTACAGACATGCACCACCATGCCCAGTTAATTTTGTATTTTTAGTAGAGACGGGGTTTCTCCACATTGGTCAGGCTGATCTCGAACTCCTGACCTCCAGTGATCTGCCCACCTCGGCTTCTCAAAGTGCTGGGATTATAGGTGTGAGCCACTACATCCAGCCAGAAGAAACAGTTTTAAGCAACGTCCTGTCTCTGTGATTTAGTGAAATTTGAAATGAATGCAGAGAATATTTCTACACTTAAGCAGAAGAAAGAAAAATACCATTAAAAAACAGAACAACAACCTAAATGGATTCAGATGGATAAATAGATAGGTAGGCAGATAGATAAATGGAAGTTGAGAGAGAGAGAGGACCCAAGTCTGATAAGTATTTAGACACAAAGAAAGGAGAATAGAAGGTGGGGGGTGATTTATGGCAAGTCAAAAAGGGGAAAAAAGTATTTGTGTTCTAAAATTATTTTCTCTCCAGATTGCTGAACATATTTATTTTCGGTCTTTATTCATGAATTTTAATTCAAGGTGCCCAGATTCCTGGAGACTTTAAAGAGCATAATGTCTATCCTTCAATAAGAGAAAGCATGTGGTTTCTATTTCTGGTTGTGAACCTGAGGAAGTTACATTGCTGGCCATGTTTCAGTGTGAAAACTAGTGATTTAGAAACATTCTGAAAACCTCAGCAAGAGTCATCGGAACAACACTAATTACCAGATTGACCCTTCTTATTTTCTTTTGCCTTAAGATCCAACTTATTGAAGTAGAATATTCTCCTACTCCCAGTCTCAGGGAGGAGACTACTTCCCCCAAAACTTTTAGTATGGCTGTGCACAGCAGCTTCTCCACATGGGCAGTCATGCATTTGGAGAATTACTGGGCTCAGGATTTAAGGAAATTTTAAAGTCCCACTGAACCAACTCACTTTTAAGTGCCATACTCGGTCCCTGGCCCATGCTAAGGGCTATCTTAACATGTCTTTACTGTCTTCCTCACTCCTGAACTGAGGGAGGACTTTTCATCTTTGGGAGAGCTCTGATTTCTTGGAAAGATTTTCTCTCATTACATGGAAATCTGTACTCCTGTGAGTTTCACTCACCAGTCCTAGTTTAGTCCTCAACTACATAAGGTAATCCTAATTTTTCTTCCATCCACCAGGTGTTCAAATATTGAAAAGGAGATATTAGTATCACTTAATAAGCATTAATTGAGAACATTCTATGTGCCAGACACTGCAGTAAGGACTAAGAGCTTAAAAATAAAGAAAACACAATCCCTTTCCTGAAAGGTATCCTGGGGTAAGGTAGGAGGGGGAAAAGTGACCCACTATAAAAATACAGCCTGGGCCTGAGCAAGTGTCCTTTGTCAGAGGGCTTCTAAGAAGAAGGAATGCTTGAGCTGAATTGCAGACAGCAGATGATCTATTTGGACAAAAATGTTAACGTCAAATAAGCTACTCTGAGCAAAAACATGCAGTCGCGAGGAACATCTGGATTAAAGTGGTTAATTGTAGCTTTCCTCATTGAGAGAAAATAAGTTAGGGAAAGGTCTGATTCTAGGAGAAAGCAGTAAGTTGACTTTGTTCTATAGGCATGAGCAGTCTTTAGATTGTTAAAAGCAAAGAAGTGACACAGTGAAATCTGCCTTTAAGTTTCATTTAATTCGATCACATAGTCATGCCTTATCTTTCTTGGATTAGATATACCCAGTTCTTTAACCACTTCCCAAATGACACAGTTTGTCCTCTCACCATTTAGCCACTCTTTTTGGAAAAAAAAAAAAAGTCTTTATTTATATAACTAGTCTGGAAAATCAAATCCCTTCAAGGGGTGGGGAAATGTAAGAAATGTGTATAATGTTTGTAAATGAGACACTAGAGAGTGGTGAGGTTCACGGGAATTTTAATGCCTGTATTGCCTAAAGGTATGAATGTTTCCGCTTTTTCATTACTCTTTTGGCTGAGTAAATCCAGTGTGGGCTGGATTTGACTGGGCTTGCTATCTAATAATAATTTATGATATAATTTTTCTAAAGCAGAAGTCTCAGAACTTGACACAATATTCTTATTATGGTGTGTACAACACAGATTAAAAGCAGATAATCACCTCCTTTACACTTATCTATGTTTCTATTAATCTGGCCCACTGTTTAATGAACACTATACTTTCATGTTGTGCCATGCTATATTTTCATTTCTCTTGCAGCACCATATCTTCCCATACTCTGCTGGAACAGTTCATTTTCTCAGTTAGAATTCAGTAACCCAGTATAATGGGGAAAACATCTAACTTGTAGTAAGAAGACCTGGCCTGCAGTTTTGATTCTGCTGTTTATAGGCTTTTTGATCTTCAAAAAAAAAAAAAAAAAAAA
>NW_016816334.1:439011-447145 GCF_001698545.2 Rhinopithecus bieti | reverse complement strand
AAAAAAAAAAAAAAAAAAAAAAAAGGGGGTGGTTGCTCTATGAGATGCCTCATTTTAAAAGATTATCTGGTACCTTCCTTGAGTCACCATATGTAATTGTTGTATTAGTGAAATAACATGTTTTGTACGTGGTTTATAAATTGTGAAGTGGGTCGCAAATACTTCTCATTTTATTTATTTTTCTTGGTTAAATCTTCCTCTATTTGTTAGCTAACACTCCAGCTTGCCTTAAAAAAAAAAAGAAGAAATCCTCCCTTTCTACCTTTCCTTTAGTGAAACAAAAGACAAAGTAATTTGCTGGCCCTGTGAATTGACTTTTTGGCTGTGGCTATTTGAAATCCCTGAACCTATCATTACATACAACACACATTCTGGATCATCTGAGTATAAAAGTGATTTTTTTTAAAACAAATAAAAGTGCTATTTGTTCATTTTTTTTTATTTACAAAAATGTTCATAATTCCTTAATATGAAATGTCACAAAACAATTTTGCAGATTCATTTCTGACTTAATCGAAATTCTGTTTTTAATTCACTTTATAATGTAAACCTATATATGTTCGGTGTACAGGATTTGCTTTGTTTTGTTTTGTTATTCATAGGAAATATAAGAAACAAAATCCCTTTTGTCATGCATATATATGGAGTTAAGTACAATTACAGAATTTTCTAATTTAAGTGAATATGCTAACATTATTATGAAATATTCAGCATTGTCTTAGGGATCTAGCATAAATTTATATCTTATATCTTTAAGATGAGTTTCCCATTCTTGTCATATCATAAAGAGAATGCTACTAAGAGAATCTAGAATAAATATGATATTTTTCGACAACATTATTTTATGAATTTTCTATTCTTACAGTTTTATTTCATATTAGAATAAAATGGAAATTTATCAGATAAGACTGTCATAAAGGTTCATTTAACACCCAAAATGATATAACGCAGTAAAGGGGAAAATATACATTTGATTATTGATGCTAGTATTTTGGTGTGTTCCCTAGTTTATAAATATAGCAGTTGTCTTTTGTATTATCTTTATTTTAAAATGCCCCATAGGAAATATTGAAGTTGAATCATGAATAATTATGTATTTTAAGCATGCAATGTCTAATTTCAAGTCAATTTGAGAGGATAAAAAGTTTAAATCATATAAATAAGTTAAAATGAGTGTTTTCTCAATTTGAAAACATTGAGGGTTTAAATAATGCAACTTCCAAGGCCTAAAGAAAGGAATGACTTCCTGGCTACCTTACTAAATTCACACATTTGTTATACATTTAAGGTAAAGATAAGAAAGAGATTTCCGTGCAATTCCTCCTTTGAAAAAAAACAACAGCTAGCTCTACATAATGCCTCTCAATTATTTATTTACATACTCATTCAACAAAGAATTAACAAACACCTATTATGTGCCAGGCACTCTGCCAGGCACTGCAGACCTTCTCATGAGGAAGACATACACTTTTTTTCCTCATGAGCTGCTTTTCTGGCTAGGGAGATTGGCATTAAACAAATAATCCTCATTTCATTGTGACTGTGATAATGACATGTAAGAGAATCTACAGAGTGCTACATAAATGTAAATTAGGCAGACTTGACCTTGTTTGCATGTTGGAAAGACTTCTTAAGGAAGAGACCTTTGAGCTGGAATTAATGAAGGTGAGAGGTGAAGAAGCAATAATCTTGATGTGGGATGAGCATGATAAATATGAAGAACCAAACAAAGCCAGTGTTGCTGAGGTCAGAGTCCACATGGGGAGGATGGCATGAAAATGCATTTATTTTGCTAATCTAAGGCTTAACTTAGTTCCACTCTGGGTTAGCTCTGCACAAGGTCCTAGAAATAGACTGATTATTAACATAGTCCATGGGGGAAATATGTCAAAACAGAACCCATTTTTAAGACAGCAATAACTTCTATTTCTGGCAGTTTGGTGGAATATATATACCGAATTACCCTCTTGTGTGAAACAATTAAAATACTGAGCTGACCTGGCACAACAAAATAAGAAAAACTCAAAATTGAAAAAAAATATGAGATTGACAACCTCGGAAGATAAATTAGTCTTTCATTATGATGGCTTCATGGGGTAAAGATATAAATAAAGACTAGGATGCTGGCATGATTCAGGGTTGGGGATCTAAAACTCCTGCAATAGATGCTAGCAGGCTGTCCCCTCAGTGTAAGATGATGTAACCCCTGCCAAGTGGAGAAATAGAGCCTGATATGGCTTGGAGTTGTGTTGAGGAAATCTATATTGAGAATCAATAACACTGAATATCTTTCAAGAATTATGTTCTGAATTCACACACCCAGAGTAGACTGATCAGCCTCAAGCTAATAATTTAATTGCACACTGCTCTGAATCAGAGGCTGCTCTAGAGACTGACTGAAGAAAGCCCAGAGTCTCTCCCAGGAACTCAACTTCAGCTTACATCTTAACAAATTCTCTCATAAACAAGGTTGAAAGAAAAATGCTTCACTTATAGTCAAAAATCACAAAATAGGCTGGGCACCATGGCTCACAGCTGTAATCCCAGCACTTTGGGAGGCCGAGGTGGGCGGATCACCTGAGGTCAGGAGTTCAAGACAAGCCTGACCGACGTGGAGAAACCCCGTCTCTACTAAAAAATACAAAATTAGCCAGGCATGGTGGCTCATGCCTGTAATCCCAGCTACTAGGGAGCCTGAGGGAGGAGAATCACTTGAACCCAGGAGGCAGAGGTTGCGGTGAGCTGAGATCACACCATTGTACTCCAGCCTGGGCAACAAGAGTAAAACGCCACCTCAAAAAAAAAAAAAAAAAAAAAGTAATAAAACAAGTTCCTAAGAGTGAGAACCAGCAGAAACAACACAGAACTGAAACAGACCCACAGAGACTTCATATATTAGAATTATCAGACATGAAATATAAAATTATTATGCTAAATATTCTTAGAGAACTAAAAAGAATGAAAATGTGACCATAGAACAAGGGACCACAAAAACAAACAAAAATGACCAATCAGATTTGAGAAAGGAACAGCACAACACTACTAGAAATGATGCATATGGTAATTGAAATTAAAAACCACATGGACAAATTAAACCAGCAAATAGACCCACCTAAAGGAGGGAGGAGAGGCAGTCCAAAGTGTTGCTACACAGTTAGACATAGATATATCTGTCTCTCTCCATCTTTACGTGTTTGTCTCTCTTGCCCTTGACCTAGTCTTACATGGTTCTATCCTGTTTGGCATTGGCTTTTCTTTGGGCCGAGGAAGCTACTTTTGCACTCAGGCTGAGTTGTTGAAGTAGGGATGGTTCTGCCACAGTTCTGCTCTGCTTTGAGGTACATGGGTAAGTGCTACCAGTCTCTGCTTACCATCAAGAACCTGAGCCATTAGTGTCCCTGGGTGACAACTGAGTAGCAGAACTAAACGAGTCCTGTGGAGAGCTGCCCTCCTCTCCTGCTTAAGTGAGAGAAGAATTTTCATCCTATATAACCTGACAGGAATTTTCCCTCACAGGGTTTTGAACAGACTGATCCATGACCCATGGGACAGAAAACTGTGACTGACTGCTGACTCACTGTGATGTTTTTATGTACACAGTGGCCCAAATGCATTTCATGCTCTATTCTGTGCTGAGCTATTTTGAAAACCTGAATAAATAGGGCCTCTGTGGGAGATTTTAGGATCCTAGAAAATAGCATTTTGAATTATTACCTACTTTTATAATGTTCATGACTTAATGTTTCCCAAAGGATCTAAATTTTCCTCTATACGTATTTTCTGCTAAGTTGGAATCTGTTCTTGCATTGTCATATTTTCTTTGGCCAGAAGGATTCTGGGGGCAATTTGAAACCAATGCTTATATTCAGAGACCAGACTAAGACCACCAAGTATTTGAGAAACCTGACTTTAACCAGCAGATGCCCATTTGATCCCTTGAAGATAGTATGGATTTTTTTCAATTAATTTCTAAACTAATTTACTAATAATGCTATAATAAAGCCAGCCCATATCCAAAAAGGGTAGAATAATTTGCCAATTTATTTATTCATGTTCTGTGTGTAGTTCAACTGACCAGTACAATTATAAGTTGCATATTTTTCAATGTGGATATTTTTTAATATGTAGAATTATTGATAGGCTTGTTTCAAGAGAGACTGGGCTCATGTGATTGTAATCATAAGGGTCTATGCTTCCCTGACTATGGATACTTACATTTGAAGGTCAAAATGCAGTTAAGCATAAGAAATATCATTAAGTGTTACTAAATACAAAGCCTAAGTCAGGTACTAGCAGTGACTCAAAGAAACACTCCAGCCTTAAAGTGCTCAAGTACCTGACAATCTAATAATAGAAATATTTAAAATACATGTGATTAGTTGTGAGTTTTAAAAAGTCATTTTTAAGATTTTATTCATGTATTTAACTTTGTTATATTTAGTTCATCTTTCCATTCTTCTCCTTTCACCTTGAGTCCATTGAATATCTGGCCACTTCCAGATATTAACAAGATCACACAAGCAGAAGGTGAGACAGAATTTCATGTTATTAGACCAGGAAGAAGTGCATGTGTCTTTACCTGATCTCGCGTTAGGTGCTTCGCCACCTGCCCTCATCCCCAGCCTCCTGATGGAACACATGGGAGACCTGCTTATAGAGAATGCATTCCTTGAAGAGGGGCCAACTGGCAGCTTGTTCAGGGAAAACAGGTGATCTATTCAGGCAGCAAAAAACTGATTGATCTCCTTGCTCATTACACCCTTTTACCATCTGCCTCTGCCAAGAGATCCAAGAGTCATGAAAAAAGAAGGAGTTGGAGTGTAAAGTTGTCCTTTAAGTATTGGGGAGCCTGCTTTCTAAAAGAAGGAATAAGCCTGTTAGACCCACTTATAGAAGACAAGGAGAGCCAAAGAGGAGTTATAAATAGGGAGACCTGAATTTAAAAATAAAAAATAAGACATTTCCCATGATAGAAGCTTTCCGTTTAGCCCACCTAGAAATTAAGTAAACCACATTTGCCTAGAGGCATTGAACTAGGATCTGAGTTATCGTATGATAGGAATACTAAAGAAGGCATTCTAATACTGGGTAGAAGATGGAACTAGATAAACTTCTAGTTTATTAGGTAGAAGATGGGACTGATAAACTTCTAAATGTAAAGTTCTACAATATCTTTTTTTAAAAATAATATTTGTATCTCCCATTATCAAAGTCAAAAACGAAAGACAAAGAAGAAAATAAAAATGTCCTTAAAAAAATCACATCCCTTAAAATAGTATTGTTACGATTGCTGTGTATCATTCTATACTTTTCCCCTGTGCATTTCACTGATGTAGAAACTCCGCATACAAAATTCTTTTCAATAAAATGGATTTTATGACATTAAAGCTAATTTTTTACTTAAAATATAATGTACATCTTTCTTGATGAACAAATGAGCTCCACATCAAATAATTTAAATAATGCATAGAATTTCATGTGGTGAAACAAACTATTTATTTGCTGTTTTTAAACTTTTTTCTATCTGCATTTTCCTGGAGTTTACAAATAATAATAGGATCATTTTTTACAAGAAAATAATCTTGCACATTCTTTGTAAGTTTTAAGTGGTTTGATTTGTTTTCCCCAAATCATGAAATACAATTTCATGATTTGGTGCTTATAGAGTAAAATGAAATTCTTCTTTTTTAATGACTAAGGGATACACTTGAAGGGAAATAGTACCAACCCATTTCGGATTGGGAGATGCTATAAAAGGGAAGACTATTTGCTTTGCCTTCTGATTAATTGCCTAAGAGTTATATATTTTCAGAACCCCATCTTACCTTGTATTTAATAGCACTTCTATCCCTTTTAGCTAAATGTACTAAAAAGAGACGATGTAGTGTCTAGGAATTTGATATTATTCTCAAATGGCATTGAATCTAAAATGGAAAGCTTTTTTTGAACAGATATGTTACATTTCTGGACTCTTCACTAAATCCTGGCCAGTCTAGAGGATGTGTAACAGGCAAGTATATATGTAGCACAAGGAAAAATCAATAAGCTGGGGACTTGGAATGGATTTTACTTTGCTACATTTCTAGGAAAAAGCAAAATCATTGGCAATAGTCCTGAAAGAGAGTGTCTTAGCTGCTTTGTATTGCTGCAAAGGAATGCTTGAGGCTGGGTAATTTATAAGGAAAAGAGGTTTATTTGGCTCATGATTCTGAAGGCTGTGCAAGAAGCATGGTGCCAGCATCTGTTTCTGGTGAAGGTGTCAGGCTGCTTCCACTCATGAAGGGAAGCCAGTGCGTGCAGAGACCATATAGCAAGAAAGAAAGCCAAGAAGGAGAGAAGGGAGGTGCCACACTCTTTTAAATAAATAGCTCTTGCAAGAACTAAGAGAGTGAGAACTCATTCATTACCATTAGGATGGCACCAACCCATTCATAAGGGATCCACCACCATGACCAAAACACCTCCTGCTGGACACCACCTCTAATACTAGGGATCCAATTACAACATGAGATTTGGGGGAGTTAAACAAACTATAGCAGAGAGACTTTACATTAAAGTATGTATCCTACTAAAATTATATAATATTTGCAATATTCTTAATTCTTGTAAAATAATTCAATGTAAAGGCTTGAAGCAATTTACAAAATCTAAAATCATTCAATGTTTGCTTTGTAAGGATGAACTGAAGAGATATTTGTTATGCTTTCTTTTTTATGCTGCTATATTTTTTCTAAAATTCTCCCTAGAATACAGCATACTGTTTTTTAAGGATCTTTCCTAGTTTTTCTGTTTTAGTTTTAATTATGTCTTTTATCTATATCTGTATGTTACTTCCCTAAACTGTACCACTCCCTTTTGTTCCTTTCAAAAGTGTTTTCATCTTTCTATAGTCAATGAATATGATTTTACTTCCCAGGTTGATATATTTCCTCTGGCAATTTTTAATAACCAGGTGAAATAATACCTCTTCATAATTAGGACCTAAATAATTTATTTATTTAAAAATTCTGACAAAAATGGACCTACAGTTACCCAGTGGACTAAGCAAAATGTTGCTAATAAAGACCCAAGAGTGCTTATTTTGGTGACCATAGGCAACTTTTATACTTTTCAAATGTCAAAGGTGTTAATTAATTTTACTCTTTCCAAGATAGAAAATAATGCCTACTGCTTTAAGGTTCATTGCTTGATACAAATCAGTGCTACATAGGAATTAATACCAGGAAAACATGAATACACATAAGGGAAAGAAAATCTTAATTACGCAGATGTATATGTGGAACACAGAGATAAATGAGGCTTTAGGAGTTTCCACTGCACTAAGAGTTGCCCTTTCCCCTTATCCTTACGTTAGCACAGACAAAGCCTTCTCTTGAATTATTTCACCTTAGCAAATTACTACTTTCACTTGTGTATGCAAAGCTTGCTTGTTATTTTCTGTTCCTTCTGCACATTTTTGCATTCTGTTCTTGTTCAGTCCCACAGGATTAGTAGCCAGGTTACTCTTTCAGTCAAATCATGGCCCTAGTGTAGGTTTGTTACCATCATGTTTAATAGCCTTCATGTCATGGTATGAAAAATTCTTGATCCAAACTTTGCTTTTCACTCATGCTAGTTGTCATATGGAAAATACCTTCAGCTGCAAATAAGAAAAAAACCTGTAACAGTAGCTTAAACAAATAATGAGTTTGTTGATTTCCACTGTTTTCACCATGCATGCTCTTCTTTCACAGTATTGTTGCTTCATAGTCCCAAATGGCTGCTACAGTTTCAGACATCACATCTACATTTCAATCACTAACCCTTATATAATTACCCACTATCTTCGTACAACTCACCTCGTTTCTTTATTTTTAGTTCTAAACAGCCATTTATTTCATATCATTTATTTCATGTTATTATTTCTGTCATTATGCCAGACCTTACCCTTCTTCTCAGATTAAAGTCATTTCTACATAAACAGGCAAAAAAAAAAAAATAAAAAAATAAAAAAAAAAAAAACTGACAATTTTATAACATTTTGTTGTGTATACTTTCTAAATGCCAGACATCATAATTCTAAAGGTAGTGCTGTTAGTTGATTCTTATTTTACATAGATACACCTATAGCTTTTTGAAGCACCAAAATAGTAAA
>NW_016816334.1:433220-438917 GCF_001698545.2 Rhinopithecus bieti | reverse complement strand
TAAAAAAAAATAAAAACTGACAATTTTATAACATTTTGTTGTGTATACTTTCTAAATGCCAGACATCATAATTCTAAAGGTAGTGCTGTTAGTTGATTCTTATTTTTACATAGATACACCTATAGCTTTTTTGAAGCACCAAAATAGTAAAACAGAAAGGATCCCAAAGTAATTATTTCTTCAGGCATAAAGATACACTTAGGCATCTTAACTGATTTAAGTCTGTGTACATATACATTTTTAGGCATCACTGTTATTACAGTGCTAATTTCTAGGAGGACAAGTTCTTTTCATATTTAACACTTTATCTTCAACAACTAAAACCTCCTGGTATATTATAAGCCTTGTAAAATGAATAAATGTATCATTTTCATTTATGCTTTGCATTATCATTTTTTGTTTGGTTTACAAGTTTATGTATTACAAATAGTTCAAAGGGCCATTTATTTTTACTTCTGAAGTCATTAATAGACTTATTTCCTAAAGGGATATCTAACCACTGTGGACAAAAAACATTAAATCTCAAGGTTTTCCTGAGTTTGAAACATTATGTCCATACATTTGATATATGAAGGCAAAACTATTCCCTGTTATCTGGTGGGCACAGCCCATGGATACTGAATTTATCATCATATGTTGAAAATTATTTGAGTTAAAATATGGAAAGGTAAGTATTCATCCTAATTTCAGTTGCAAACAAAAGCAGTATGAATATGATATATGTGAAGAAAGGAAATTATTTTTCACCTACTGCATGGCAGGCTAATTTTCAGATCAAAAAGATCATACATTTAAATATCCTTCCTAAAGAGTACAGGAAATTGTGCACTTAAAGTAGATATAATTTAAAAAATACTGACTGAGCATGTTAAGACTTTATTCTTCATGCCATTTTTATTTTAGCATTTTCTACTTATATTCAGCTTGTCCCATTTTCTAGCATTTTCTACTTATATTCAGCTTGTCCCAGTTTGACTTAATAAAATTCCAGTGGAAAACATTTTTTCTTCAGAATAGTGTATTGGAACCATCAAGAAATCTGCTGAGAATCCCTCCAGAGAGAACACTGAAGAGATTGAGAAAGAACTGGCGATTCACACTTAAATAATTGTACAAAACATACAGAGTTTTTCCTCTCTTACGTGCTGATAAAAGTGACATTCTGCATACTTTCAATGTGTGTTCTCATTTACTGGCAGTATCTTCTTATGGAACTATCAAAAGCAAGGCAAAAGAAAGAAACAAAACACTTTTAATAAAATGCAAGTGAAATATATCTTCAGGCTTGAGATTTCTTCTACTTGAAGATTAACATAATAGTTTCAGCATTTGTTCTCTGCATCAGCATTTGTTTTGCATTGCAAATAATTGGTAGTATATATTTAGGAATTTTAGCAATGAAGTAATTCGAAGGAGGCATTACTACCATCATCATTGTCTGCTTGTCAGTGATGCCTGGGGACTGACCAGCAGAAAGTTTGGTCTTTTCTTTCCATTTCCCACAGCAAAATATATATACACTTTCATGAGTAGAAATTTCTTAAGATATGTTTAAAGAACAATTGCTAATATTTTGTGATGGCTTACTGTGATTCAGGAACTGTCTTAGCAAAGGACTTTCCATATAATTATGCTTGCAAGAATCCTAGTGTAAGTATTGCTTTGACTATATTGTGTGAATAAGAAAACTGAGCTACAAGATGATAAGACAGCTTGCCTAAGGTCATCCAGTCAGTAATCAGAACAGAACTTTGAATAGAACTCTGGGTTCTTAATTTCTGTTCTGCAGGAATGGGTGAACCTCACATAACTACTAATTCCTTTCAGGAAATTTTAAGATCAAAATATTTCTCTGAGGTTAAGCAAAGTAATATATATTTTTAACAGTTTTTTTCATGGTATAGACAAAATCTTTATATTTTTATATATCGTATTAGTTTGTTCTCAAACTGCTATAAAGAACATAACTGAGGTTTGTTCTCAAGTTGCTATAAAGAACATAACTGGGTAACTTATAAAAGAAAGAAGTTTAATTGACTTACAGTTCCACAGGGATGGGGAGGCCTCAGGAAATTTACAATCATGGTGGAAGGGGAAGCAAACACATTCTTTTTTACAAGGCAGCAGGACAGAGAAGAATGAGTACTCAGTGAAGGGGGAAGACCATTATAAAACCATCAGATCTCATGAGAACTAGCTCACTATCACATGAAGAAAATGGGGAAACCACCCCCATAATTTAATTATCTCCACCTGTTCCCTCCCACAACACATGGAGCTTATAGGAACTGCAATTCAAGATGAGATTTGGGTGGGGACACTAAGCCTAACCACTATTCCTCCCCTGTCCCCTCCCAAATCTCATGTGCTCAAAATTCAAAACACAGTCATGCCCTTCCAACAGTCCCCCAAATATCTTAACTCATTCCAGCATTAACTCAAAAGACCAAGTTCAAAGTCTCATCTGAGACAAGGCAAGTTCCTTCCGCCTATGAGCCTGTAAAATCAAAAGCAAGTTAGTTACTTCCTAATGCAATGGTATTACAGGCATCAGGTAAATACAACCATTCCAAATAGGAGAAATTGGCAAAAACAAAGGGCTACAGGGCCCATGCAAGTATGAAATCCAATAGGGCAGTCATTAAAGTTCCAAAATTATCTGCTTTGCTCCATGTCTCACATCCAGGTCATGCTGATGCAAGAGGTGGGCACCCACAGCTTTGGGAAGTTCCACTCCTGTGACTTTCCTGGGCATAGCCCTCCTTCTGGCTGCTTACATGGGCTGGCATTGAGTGTCTGTGGCTTTTCCAGGCACACAGTATAAGCAGTCAGTGAATTTACCATTCTGGGGTCGGAAGGACAACAGGCCTTTTCTTGTGACTCCACCAGGCAGTGCCCCAGTGGCACCTCTGTATGGGGGCTCCAATCCCATATTTCTCTTCTGCAGTGCCCTAGCAGAGTTTCTGCATGAAGGCTCTACTCCTGTAGCAAATTTCTGCCTGGTCATCCAGGCATTTCCATACATCCTCTGAAATCTAGGTGGAGGTTCCTAAACCTCAATTCTTGACTTCTGTGTGCCCACAGGCCCAATACCACATGTAAGCCACAAAGGCTTGGGGCTTGCACCCACTGAAGCAATGGCCTGAGCTATACATTGGGCACTTTTAGCCATGACTGGAGCTGAAGCAGCTGGAATGCAGGGCACCATGTCCTGAGTCTGCATAGAGCAGGCGTCCCTGGACCCAGCCCAGGAAACCATTTTTCCTTCCTAGGCCTCCAGGCCTGTGATGAGAAGAGCTACTCTGAAAGTCTCTGACATGCCCTAGAGACATTTTCTCTATTGTCTTGGTGATTAACATTTGGTTTCTTTTTACTTCTGCAAATTTCTGCAGCTGGCTGGAATTCTCCACAGAAAATGGGTTTTTCTCTTCTATGGCATTGTCAGGCTGCAAATTTTCCAAACTTTAATGCTCTTCTTCCTCTTGAACACTTTCCTGCTTAGAAATTTCTTCTGCCACATACACTAAATAATCTCTCTCAAGTTCAAGGTTCCCCAGGTCTCTAGGGCAGGGGCAAAATGTCACCAGTGTTTTGCATAGCAAAGGTGACCTTTACTCCTGTTCCCAATAAGTCCCTCATCTGCATCTGAGACCACCTCAGCCTGGACTTTATTGTTCATATCACTATCAGCATTTTAGTCAAACCATTAAAGAAGTCTCTAGGAAGTTCCAAACTTTTCCACATCTTCTGTCTTCTGAGCCCTCCAAGTCTCTAGGAAGATTCAAACTTTTCTACAGTTTTCTGTCTTCTGAGCCCCCCAAACTGTTCCAACCTCTGTCTGTTACCCAGTTCCAAAGTTGCTTCCACATTTCTGGGCATCTTTACAATAACACCCCACTCTCTGTGGTACCAATTTACTGTATTAGTCCATTCTCATGCTGCTGTAAAGAACATATCTGAGACTGGGTAATTTATAAAGGAAAGATGTTTAATTAACTCGCTGTTAGCCTACCTGGGGAGGCCTCTGGAAACTTACAATCATGGCAGTTGGGGAAGCAAAGATGTCCTTCTTCACAAGGCAGCAGAAGGGGGAAGAATGAGTGCCCAGCAAAAGGGGAAACCTTTAAGAGGGTTTTACACAAGAACAGGTTGGGAGAACCACCCCATGATTCAATTATTTCCACCTGGTCCCTCCCACAACACATGGGAATTATGGAAACCACAATTCAGGATGAGATTTGAGTGAGGACACAGCCAAACCATATCAATATTTTATACTAGAAATTATAGTAGAAATTAGGCTGTATAGTTTGGATATTTGTCCTCTCCCATATCTAATGTTGAAATGTCATCTGCAATGTTGGAGGTGGGGCCTGGTTGGTCACAGGGGTGGATCCCTAATGGCTTGGTGCTGTCCTCAAGTTAGTGAATGAGGTCTCATGAGGTCTGGTTGTTTAAAAGTGTGGCACTTACCCTCTCTGTCTCACTGCCGCTACTTCCATGTGAGATGTCAGCAGCTTCCTCTTCACCTCGGCCATGATTGTAAACTCCCTGAGGCTTCACCAGAAACAGATGCCAGCACCATTCTTTCTATACAGACTGCAGAACCATGAGCCAATTAAAGCTCTTTTCTTTATAATTTACCCAGACTCAGGTATTTTTTATAACAATGCAACAATGGCCTAACACGAACTGTCAAGCACACTGGAGAAGACAGACATAAAAATGATAGAAATAATGTGGTAGTTAATAATAATGTCAGGAAGCATCAAGGGGTTCAGCATAGCAGCCTTGTGCAAAAACAGATTAGTATTGTAAAGAGGACTAGGTTGTGATGTAGAAATCATGCAAACTTCTGTCACGAGCAATTTTTCTAAGACTCATAAAAATATATGTACTTTAGGTTGTGCCATTGTTAGTCTTCCTCATAAAAGGCTGGAGAATTCTCACTTTCAATTCATATCATTTTACAAAAAGATTTCTGCTATTTACAAATTGAA
Organism: Rhinopithecus bieti; assembly: GCF_001698545.2. Classification (NCBI taxonomy): domain Eukaryota; kingdom Metazoa; phylum Chordata; class Mammalia; order Primates; family Cercopithecidae; genus Rhinopithecus; species Rhinopithecus bieti. The sequence goes on along the minus strand of NW_016816334.1, from coordinate 433,917 downwards.
CAACTTGCTATGGCTAAAAGTCAGGTTCATTTTTATAGCAATTTGCTTGTTTTAACATTTACTGATTTCTTACATGCATGCAGGGATAAGCTATTTTTTCCTGGAATCTTGTCATATATTAAAATAATAATGTGGTATCCATGTTACTTTATATTTTACCTTGGAGAAGACAATACCAGAGCAACCTGGAGGTGATTAGAGTTGACGTTATTTCAGTTGATTCAAAGAGAGAACATATAGAATGTCTTTAAATTTTCAGGTTTCCTTCCTCACTTATATCAATTAAAGTGAACCCAGTGATAACCCTTTCCTTTTTAAATGTTTATATTTCACTTCTAAAGTATCCCAAAGAACAGAGCAAGTTACATGCAAAGTTCAGCATCAGCAGTCTCAAAATATCCAAAAGAGCCTCATTGTCTGCACAGCATGGAGACTTCCCCTGACCTAAATGGATCAAGAAAAATCAAAACTGCAAATATTTTTTTAGAGCCAACTATGTACTGGATTTTGCTAAGAAATTTGGTAATTAAAAATATTCTTTTTTTTTTCGATTAATACACCTTAGCTTTTTCTTTTTTTTAAAATTTAAGTAGATGAGTTGTAACCATTTACATTTGTTGTTGTACTGTATTATTTTGCTTTAATTGTGTGCTTCTTTTTTTTTTTTTTTTTTTTTTTTTTTTTTTTTTTTTTTTTT
>NW_016816334.1:423443-432837 GCF_001698545.2 Rhinopithecus bieti | reverse complement strand
TCTCCTGACCTCGTGATCCACCCGTCTCGGCCTCCCAAAGTGCTGGGAATTAAAAATATTCTTTAAGCTATAGCCTTTACTTTCAAAGAGCCTGCAATCTAAATACAATAAAAGTTTACTGAAGCGTACACTGACACACATAACACCACTTGTTTTTCTTTTTTAATTTAGTTACATGACACTGACCTCTTCTGGTTTTACTATGAAAAAGGACATCCTTGCTGCCTCTTCATGCTGCAGCTTCTCAAAGACTGGTACTCTCTTTTTCCTGTCTTTCATTCTCCCTTGGTAATGTCTGAGTGTCGCTATGGTAAGTCTGTGTGTATGAGTGTTAAATGTTAAGTTCAAATCCAGACCTGTCTGTGAACTTCATTCCTAAATGTCTGAGAGCCTCGTAGACATCACCACACAGATATCTCATTGGCTTACCACCACCAGTTTATATAAAATGACTTTTTCTCTGCTGTACCTAATTAAATTGTCCTCAACTTTCCCATGTCTGACAATGTTTTCAACTTCCTTTCAACCTCTTTAGCTCCATCCTTGATTTTCCCTTTGATTTATCCCTTGACCTCTTCCTCAGATAAAATATGGAATGTACTTTCTATGTGCTTTATTTTCTACTTTCTACCATAGCACCCTAACAAAACCAGGTTATCTTTTACTCAAAGTATCATTCTAGTCTCCCATCTGATCCTTCTGTCATTGCTTCTCAGATATTGTCATGGCTCTCTATTTTCTACTTATTTGTTAGTAATTAAATTTAGCTGCTACAGCCTAAAGAACAGTGTCTTAAACAAGATAAAAAGGTATTTCCTTGTCTCATAAGTCTGGAGGTAGGCAGTTTACAGGGAGAGCAGTGGTTCCATGATGTTGTCACTGATCCAATCTCCTTTGCTCCTCCTGCACCACTAACCTTAGAGCATGATTTTTATCCTCCTGGCAGCAAGATGGTGGCTATAGCTCTAGACATTATATTTGATTTCCAAGAAGAAAGAAGGGGAAATGGGAGAAGATAAACAGCAATATGGGTTAACAAAATTAGTCCGTTTAAGGAGCTTTCTTGGAGGCTTCTCTTAATATCTTTACATAACATTGGTCACCCAAATCTTCAAGAGAAATGGAAAAATAGTTTTTAGGTGGGTAAATTGACACATTCAAAACAGATTTCTGTTAGTGAGGTGAGGCAGAGGAATAGATATTGAGTCAGTGATTTACATATCTGTTTATTTTTTTAGCAGAGATAATTCAAGGTGTTTCATAGAATGTAAGTTTCATGAGCGGGAGAGAAGGATTGAAGCATTCACTCCCTCTTATTCCCCACCTATCTCATACCACAGTTTATCTAATCTCTGTGGTATCCCCTTTACTGTTCCTATTTTCCTTCCACTTTCCTCCTACCTGTCTGAATTTTATGCATCTTTAAGTTCAGTGCAACCATTTTTTCTCAAAATTTTTCATTTTCTACACTAAATTTGGACTAATCTCTTATAAACCTCTCATTTTATTTTGATTTTAAGATACAGCTTACAATATTAGAAATATGTGATATGTTTTATTGTTTCCACTAGATTATAAGATATTTGAGCAGAAAAATAATGTCTTACTCATCTATTTCCCCAGATCCATAAATTATTTCAAGAAGATTGTGGGTAGTCAATAAATGTTTGCAAATGATTGAAGACAGCATGATTGCATAAGGTACTATATCAGGGAGCTCTATTCTAAGATTTAGCTATTGCTAATTCATTTGTTCACTTGTTGACCTTGCCAAACAATTCACCTTCTGGTTAGCAACCTGAGAATATAAGAAGACTGTATTAGTCTGTTTGCACACTGCTGTTAAAGACACACCCAAAACTGGGACAAAAAGGTTTAATTGGACTTGCAGTTCCACATGGCTGGGGAGGCCTCAGAATCATGGTGAGAGGTGAAAGATACTGTTTACATGGTGGCGGTAGAGAAAAATCAGGAAGAAACAAAAGCAGAAACCCCTGATAAACCCAGCAGATCTCATAAGACTTATTCACTATCACAAGAAAAGCATGGGAAAGACCAAACCCCATGATTCAGTTGGCTCCCCCGGGTCCCTCTCACAACATGTAGGAATTCTGGGAGATGCAATTCAAGTGGAAATCGTGGGGAAGGGGGGTGGGGAATACTGCCAAACCATATCAAAGACCATGGTGTTCTTTCCTAAATTGATATACCAGATATTTGTTGAACTTCTATGTTTGATTTCAATGTGTCCCCCAAAAGCATGTGTTGGAAACTTAATCTCTAATGCAACAATGTTAAGAGGTAGGACCTTTGACAGGTGCTTAGGCCATGGGGAGTTTACCTTCATGAATAAATGAATGTCAGTAATAAAAGAGTTTCAGTTGCTCAGTTGGATCAGAGGCAGAAGTCTCTTGCTATGGGATGATGCAGCAAGAAGGCCTTCACTAGATGTTGGTACCTTGATACTAGACTTCCCAGCCTCTAGAACTGTGAGAAATAAAATTTTTCTCTTTATAAATTACCCAGTTTGTGACATTCTATTATAGCAATGCAAAACAGACAAAGACAATCCATATATCAATAATTATACTCAGTTATGGAAAAGCGAACATGAATAAAACATGAATTCCTCCTTAAGAAGAGTTCAATATGTAGTGAAAAATAGAAGTGAAAGGGGAGAGAAAGAGACAGAGAGAGAGAAGGAGGAAGAGAGAGAGAAAGAGAAAGAGAGACAGTGAGAAAGTGGGAGGGTTAGAGTTCAAAAAATGACGAGTGGAGTAGAGAAGTTTTTAATAAATTCATGCAGCTGAAAAAATAAGTACGTTTTGCTAGATATAGAAAAGAAAAATACTTTTTGCAGGGAAATCAGCATGAACAAAATAGTAGAAATATGAAAGAGGATAGCAGTCTACAAGAATCACTGTACTTTTGCCTGGTGCCTGTGATAGAGGGAAGATAATGAAGCAGTTTGTCAGAAGTGGTAGACAAGTAGACTCATGGACAATACTAAGGGAATTAGAGTTATCTCAGTAGTAACAGGATAACAGTTTATCTCAGTAGTAACATTTTTCTCTCTGTTTGTATGCTTTCTAGCTGAATTTGAGGTACAGGGTGTTGGCATAATTATTCTTGTCAAATCAAGATGCCTTCGTCTTCAGGCAGCACTTCTAACTTTCTCCCAGAGCAAGATCCCACCTAAAGATATCAATAGTAATGTAGTATTATTAACTAGAATGTAGCCATATTTTAATTTCTCCAGTTATACCATAAAAACTTGTATAGCTATGTGAATTTGTGTGTGTGTTTTCTGATTCAATGGCCCTTTAAAGTTCATGCAATGCATCCTCATATTCTACTATTGAAATCCAGAACTATCTTCTCACTTTAGTTTTGTGTTTTATAAAATAAAATCTTTGAAGAACATAGGCCAGCTGCCTTCTTAAAAGTTCACATCCTTAATTTTTTAATTGTTTCCTCATGATTAAAGTTAAGCAAGAATATTATATAGTTAATATTGTTTTATATGTAATATACATACATATATACATACTATATATAGTTGTGTTTCTCACTCATCTCTTTCAACATAATATTTATTAAATCTACCATTACTACTCTCTATACCTTAGTTTCCCTATTTCTAACCACAGGACAATAATCTTCAGTGGGCTGTAGCTTTCCACGTATCACCTATTCATAGCTCCAGAGATAGAGACTCACACTGCATCAAACTAATGGTGACCAATGACAACATTGTGTGAACATTTGTGCTCATATGCCAAGAACATAATGTTTGAACAGACTAGTGATGTGATCAGATAGGCATTTTTGAAAGATTACATTGTGCTAGTATAGAAGACCAATTAGAGGAGGAGAAAATGGAGACAGAAAGGGAATTAGAAGATAAATAACAAAATTTAAAGAGAAATTAGGAAAGGCTGGTTTGGGATACCACTAGTAGTTGTCATAGTAAAGAGTAGGACAGATGGACATGCAAGAGATAGAATCAATAGAATTATACTTAAGGTTATTGGCATTTGTTAAAGAACATTCCCTTTCCCATATCATCCAGATCCCTTTGTGATGTTGAAAGGGAAATGAATATTGTTAATAGAATTTCAGGAAAAATGAGAATACATAGTAAACTTTATTAAATATTTACCTAGTTAGACCTATTTTAATTCTAAGAGAAAAGAATGATCATGGCAAGGCAGTAGAGTAGCATGAACAGAGAACTGGGAAATTGAAATCCTTCCTAGGCTAACAGAGCAGCTTGAGTCTTGAATGTGGGCCACAGAGTCCTTGCTGATCTAATTTATTTTGAAAAGTCCAGACAATATTATTATCCTGTGTATCTCATATATCCAATTATAAGAAAGCCAACTGGAAAATTTTGTTCAGGAGAGGAAAAAATACATTGATAGGAAATTACGGTGTAGTGGTCAAGAATATATCCTCTGGAGAGTAATTTTAGGGAAGATGGCAGTGTAGGAAGCACCAGGAATCCAACTTCCCATTTAGTCAGCAATTATAATGGCAACATCTTTCCAATATAACAGTATTGGTACTGTGAAATATATTAAAAGTTTTTGACTTCTAGAGAAAGGCTTGGATGTTAAATTGTAGTTAATGTCAGCCAGGTATAACTCTTAGTGCAGTAGCAACTACCTATCCTCCATTTTATAGCTTTATGGGAGCTTACTGTGCATATGTTTATGGAACAACTTACAAGTTGCTTGTGGGAGTCAGGATGGGCAATAAAGACCCTACCCTTTAAATATTAGGGACTTGCTTTCTGATAATTTATTGATGGTTCCGATTGTGGAGATGCAGACACAAAAGTGGGCAGCCATCATTGCATCCCCTACCACAAATGTTGCAAGTCACTGTCTTTCTCTTTATGGTTGAAGTGATATCTGGCAGATTTAATGGTCCAGCATTTTTTTCCTCCTTCATTTTCTTTTTTTCTCCTTGTGGGAGACAGACAATTAAGGACTAGACTATTCAAAAGCAACCATATATAAAGGATAATTTAGAAAGTCACATCACATGTCTAGGGAGAGACATACAATCAGAAAACTGAGAAGACCATAAGTTTACACTCAGGCTTGGCACCAAGAGCCCCTACAACAAATCAAATGACAACTACCAATAAGCCCTGGGAAAGGGGGATACTCTCATATATGAAGTTACTACATTAAAAGATTAATATATCCAATTTTCAACAAAAAATTATCAGTCTTACAAGGAAACATTAAAGTAGACCAATTCAAAAAAGATTTAAAAGTCTACAAAATCATCCCTGAGAAATACCAGATGGCAGCCTTACTAGAAAATACCTAAAACACTCAGGAGTTAAAAGAAGATTTTAACAAAGTCAAGAAAATAATAGATTGACAAAATAAAATATAAATAAAAAAAAAAAAACATAAAAGGACCTACCCTTCCAAATTTTCCAGTTGAAAATTATAACAATTGTTATTAGTAATTAACTTAGGAGTCTCAGAAACACAGCAGGCAGGAAAAAGAATCAGTGAATTTGAAGACAGGACATTTAAAATTACCAAGTTTTAGGAACAAATAATTTTTTAACAAATGAAAAGTGAACAAAGCCTAGGGGTCTCTGGGACACCGTCAAGAGAAGCAACATACACATTGTGAGAATACTAGAAGAAAAGAGAAAGGGGCAAAGAGATTATTTGAAGAAATAATGATTGAAAAGTTCCCAAATGTAGTAAAAGACAAAATATAAATATCCAATAAGTTCAACAAACTGCAAGTAGGATAAAGTCAAAGAACTCCACACCAAGGCACATTATAATCAGTCATAGCCAATGACAAAGGGAGAACCTTGAAAACGACAAGAAAGGAGTGACTCATTACATAGAAGGGATCCACAATAATATTATCAGCACATTTTTAGCAAGAAGCCCTGGAAGCCGGAACGCAGTGGGTTGATATATTCAAAGTGCAAAACAAACAAACAAACAAAAAACACCCAAAGAACGAGAATTCTGTATCTCAAAAAACTGTCTTTTAAAAATGAGGGAGAAATTAATACTTTTCCAGACAAACAAAAGCTGAGGGAATTCATTAAAACTAGGCATGCCCTTTAAAAAATAATAAGGAATTCTTTCAGGTTGAAATAAAAGGACTGAGACAGTAACTCAAAGCTGTGTGAAAGAAGATTTCTGGTAAAAATAAATTCATGGATAATTATAAAGGTAAGTATTGCTTCAACTTAGGTTTATACTTTCATCTTTTTTACATTATTTAAGGTACTAATGCATAAGAACTATTCTAAGTAATTTTATGACATCAGTAACTGAAAAATATTATAAAGAAGCTATATTGAAACAGAGCATTAGTATTTTATTGAAACTAAGATGGTATGAGTTCAAATTAAATTGTTAAAACTTAAATATCCCCATAGTAACAACAAAGAAAGCAGCTATAGAATATATATGAAGGAAATGAGAAGGAAATTTAAAAGTTTTAGTACAAAAAGTCAGCTAAATGCAAAAGAAAGTAGTATGCAGAAGAAAGTTGGGTGGGAGGAATCCCAGTAGGACATATAGAAAACAAATAACAAAATGATAGAAGTAAGGCCCTTCTCATTAGTAATTATTTTACATGTAAATAGATTCAGTTCTCCAATCAAGAGATATTGGAAGAATACATTTTTAAAAAAATGCTTCAAGTATATGCTCTCTACTCATTTTAGATCCAAAGACACAAATGGGTTGAAAGTGAAAGATATAAAAAGACATTCATGCAAATGGTAACCAAAAGACAGCTGGTATGACAGTATTAATATCAGACAAACTAGACTTTAAATCAAAATGTTTACAATAAAATGGGTATTACATTTTAACAAAAGGCTCAATGCAATAAGAAATGTTTATAATATAACAATTATAAACATTTGTGCACATAATAATAGGCCATCAAAATATTTGAAGCACTGACTAGTCAAAAATTTTCTGAAGCAAAAAAATGATATAATTGAAGGGAGAGATAGGCAGTTCTACCATAATAGTATTATAATTCAATACCTTATTCTCATTAATGTATAGGACAGCTACACAGAGGTAAGTAAAAAAAAGGTAGGAGGAAGCTTGAATAGCACAATAAAATGAACTATATGTGACAGATATACATAGAATACTGTACTGAACAACAACAGAACACATGTTCTTCTCAAATGTACACGAGATGTTTTTCAGAATAGACATGTTAGGCCACAAATTAAGCCTCAATGGGTATAAAAAGATGTATACTAAGTAAAGTATGTTTTCCAACCACAATTAAATGAAATTATAAATCAATAACTAAGACAAACTGAAAAAAATTATAAATTTGTGGAAATTAACCAAAGCATGCTTAAATAATAATAGGGCCAAGTAATAAATCACAATGAAATAAAAACACAATATAACAAAACTTGTGGGATGAAACAACAGTGATATCAAGGAGAAAATTTATAGTAATAAGCATATTTAAAAAGAAAAAATAATTCCAAATTAACAACCTGACTTTACAACTTAGGGAAATACAAAAGGAATAATTATATTATTAATAATATTAATAATAATGAATAATATAAAATCCGCAGCTAGCAGAACGAAGAAAATAATGATTAGAGTTGAGATCTATAAGGAACAGAAAACAATAGAGAAAATTCTAGAAACCCAAATTCGATTCTTTAAAATGATTAGAAAATGGAAATTCTTTACCTAGACTAAGAGAAAGAGAGCATACGTAAATTGTCAAAATCAGGAATAAGTGTTGAAATATTACACTTATTCTACAGAGGTAAAAAGGTTTATAAGAGAGCACCATGAATAATTGTATGCCAAAAGATTGCATAACCTAGATAAAATGAACAAATTCTTAGCAATGTTAAACATAAAAATATGAATCATTAAAAAAATAGAAAATCTGAATTGATCTAAAATTAGTAAGGCAACAGAATCAATAGTTTAAATATCTGACAAACAAAAATCCCTGGACCTGTTGAATTCACTGGTAAATTCTAGCAAACGTATAAGGAAGAACCAACATACTAGTTTTTCTGAAAGTATTCCCAAAAAACTGAAGAGGAGGGGGCATTTTCAGACTCATTAGATGAGGACAGCATTATGCTGATACCAAAGCCAGATAAAGACACTGCAAGAAAAGGATGCCACAGATGAATATTACTGATGAATATTGATGCAAAAATTCTAAAAAAATACTAGCAAACCAAAATCAACAGCATATTTAAAGGATTATACAACACAACCAACTGGAGTTAGTTCCTGGAATGCAAGAATGGTTCAATTTCCAAATTCAATCAATTTAATACACCACATTAACAGAATGAAAAAAAGTAAAACATAACAATGACATGATTATCTCAATTGATACAGAAAAAAATTGACAAAATTCAACACTTTTTCATGATATGGACACTCAATAAGCTAGGAATAAAATGAAACGATCTCAACATAATAGAAGCCATTATGAAAACAAACAAACACACAGATAACATCATTCTCAATGGTATAAGTATGGAAGTTTTTCCTTTAAGAAAAAACACAAGGATGCCTGCTTTTGCCACTTCTATTCAACACAATATTGAAAATATTAGCCAGATAAATTAGAAATGAGAAATTAAATTTATTTAAATTGCAAATGGAATAAAATTATCTATGTTCACAGATAATATATTATACATAGAAACCCTGAGAAATTCCAGAAAAATAATTGTTACAAATAATAAATTTAGCAAAGTATCAGGATGCAAAATAAACGCAGAAAAACCAGCTAATATGTTTCTATACACTAACAAAGAACAATCTGAAAAGAAAATTAGAAAACTGTTCCCCTTACAATAACATCCAAGAGACTAGAAATACCTAAGCATTTACCAGAGAGGTGAGAGACTTATACATAGGAAACTACAAAACATTGCTGACAGAAATTAAAGAAGACACAAATAAATGGAAAAATATATCTCCTATTTATGAATAGAAAGACTTAATATTGTTATGATATTAATCCCCTCAATGTTCTACAAATTTAATGGAAGTCCTATCAAATCCCAATGATGTTGCTATGATTTAAATATGGTTTGTCTTCTCTGAAACTTATGTTGAAACTGAATTTTCTTTTTTCATTTTTCTTTTCTTTTTCCTTTCTTTCTTTCTTTCTTTCTTCTTTCTTTCTTTCTTTCTTTCTTTCTTTCTTTCTTTTTTTCTTTCTTTCCTTCTTTCCTTCCTTCCTTCCTTCCTTCCTTCTTTCTTTCTTTCTTTCTTTCTTTCTTTCTTTCTTTCTTTCTTTCTTTCTTTTTTTTTTTTCTTTCTTTCTTTCTTTCTTTCTTTTCTTTCTTTCTTTCTTTCTTTCTTTCTTT
>NW_016816334.1:406728-423061 GCF_001698545.2 Rhinopithecus bieti | reverse complement strand
TTCTTTCTTTCTTTCTTTCTTTCTTTCTTTCTTTCTTTCTTTCTTTCCTTCCTTCCTTCCTTCCTTCCTTCCTTCTTTTTAATGTTAAACAGGGTCCTTAATCATGGCTCACAGCAACCTCTGCCTCCCAGGCTCAAGTGATCCTCATGCCTCAGCTCCTCCCAGTAGCAGGGACTACAGGCATGCACCGCCTCCCTGGCTTATTTTTGTATTTCTTAGTAGAGACAGGGGTTTGCTATGTTGTCCAGGCTAATCTCAAACTCCTGAGCTCAAGTGTGATCTGCCCATCTTGTCCTCCCAAATTGCTGGAATTACAAGCATAAACCACTGTGCCAGGCCTGGTCTCAATTTTCAATAAGGTGTTGGGAGCTGGGGCCTAATGGGAGACATTTTCATCATCACGGCAGATTTCTAATGAATGGATTAATGCCCTCTGGTGGAATTGAGTTCTCCTTCTCAAGGTACTTGATGAGTTACCCTGGGAACCAATTGCTCTAAAGCAAAGTTCCCCCTAGTGATTTTTCTTTTTGCATAAGTTTTCCCTTTCTGCTTTCCACCATGAATTTAAGCAACACGAGGCCCTCACAAGATAAGCTTCCCAGTCTTTCGGTCTTCAGGATGTGAGCTAAGTAAACCTCTTTTCTTTATAAATTACCTAGTCTCAAATATTCTGTTTTAGCAACGCAAAATGGACTAAGACAGAGTGTTTTGTTTTGTTTTAAGAAATAAACAAATCAATCTTAAAGTTCACGTGGAATCTCAGGAAAACCAAAATAGTCAAAACAATCTTGTAAAAGAAGCATAAAGTTCAGGTCTCAGACTTCTTGTCTCAAAACTCACTATAAGGCTATGGTAAACAAAATAATGTGGTACTGGCATAAAGACAGACATATAGACCAATGGAATAGAATGGAAAATCCAGAAATAAATCCTTGTATGTGTGATCTAATTATTTTTGATGAAGGTACTAAGTCCACACAATGGAGAGCAGACAATCTTTTCAACAAATGATTTTAGGATATCTGGACATCAATATGCAAAAGAATAAAGTTGGTCTGTTACCTAACACCACATACAAAAATTAACTCAAAATTTAACAAAAACCTAAATGTAAGGGCCAAATTTATAACAACTCATAGAAGAAAGGCTTAAGGCAAAATAATAAAAAGTTTCATGACATTGGATCTGGCAATGTTTCTATATATAACACCTAAAACACGGTTTGCAACAAATGGAAAAAAAGACAAATTGGACACAAAAATTTAGAGCTTTTGTATGCCAAAAGACATTATCAACAGAGTAAAAAGACAACCCATAGAATGGGAGAAAATATTTACAAATCACATATCTGATAAGAATTAACATCCACAGTACAAAAAGAATTCATGAAACTCAACAATAAAAAGCAAATCATCCTATTTAAAATGGGCATAGAACTTAAATAGAAGTTTCTCTAATAAAGATATACAAATGACCATTAAACACAGATGCAAAGCAAATGCATGAACACATCAGATACTTTAAAAAGATACTCAACATCAATAATCGTTAGGGAAACGCAATCAAAACCATAAAGAGAAACCAGTTTATATTCATTAGAATGACTGTCAGTTTAAAAAGCAAACAAAATATAAGCAGTTTTGGTGAGGATTAGGATAATTTGACAACCTTGGACACTATTGTAGAGATGTCAAATTGTGCATCTGCTATACTGCTAAAGCTGCACACTGCTAAAACAGTATGGCAGTTCCTCAAAAGTTAAAAACAGAATGACTGTATGATCCAGCAATTCCACTTCTAATACATACCCAAAAGAACCAAAAGCAGCAGTCTTAGATATTTGTACACCCATGTTCATAGAAACATTATTTACAACAGCCAAAATTGGAAGCAACTCAAGTATTATTGATGGATAAATAGATAAACAAAATGTGGTATGCATATACAGTGAATATTGTGCAACCTTGTAAAGGAAGACAGTTCTGAAATATACTACAACATGGATGAACCTCGAAGACATTATGCTATGTGAAATTAGCTAGTCACAAAAGAACAAATATTGTGTAATTCCTCTTACATGAGGTACCTAGAATAATCCAGTTCATAGAGATAGAAAGTAGAATGGTATTTCAGCAGAAAGGGATTGGAGGTAGGCGAGAATAAGGAGTTATTTAACAGATAGAGAATTTCAGTTTTGCAAGGTGAAAAGAGTTCTGGAGATAGATGGTTATGGTTGCACAATGAGTGTACTTAATGCCACTGACTGTACACTTCAAAATGGTTAAAACAGTAAATTTTATATTATGTGGTGTATTATCACAATATTTTTAAAAAGAACATAATATCTAGAGCCTGAGTGTGTGGGTGTGACCTGCTGTGCTATTCAGTGATCGAGTGATCATAAGCACATTAATCTTTCCCCTTCTGTTCTTCTATTTGTCAAATGGAGATAACAGTCTTTGCCTTAGAAGTTGTTGTATAGATTAATTGTGATAAAATATGGAAAGCACTTAGAACAGGGCTTCACCCATTGTAAGTGCTCATAAAGGACTACAAATTATTATTATTCAAAGGTATCTTCAAATAAAAATGCAGGAAAACAGAAAATTGCTAACAATTTAATTTATTTTAGCAGGGGTTTTCAAATTCTACTTTTCCATTGTGAATCTTTACAAACAGGTGTCTTACACAAAAATTGACTTTAATTTAGACAAGTCTTTTTCTGAGATAAGATTTAGCTACCATTTGTCTGTAGAATTGATTGCAATGTCAGTTCCAGCACTCCTAATATCTCATGGCTCTGTAATATTGGTTTCCCTATTTAATATTATTTTTCTTAGCATCAGTCATTATGAAAAACAAAGATGTTTCTCTATCTTCTCAATCTCTTCAAACTTCCATAGAAGGGTATTTTCCAAATTGTAGACCTGAGTCTTTTACAAGTGATTGGTACAATAATTGTTTTAAATGACAGGATAAGAAAATCATGTTTGTGTTTTAGTACCACAATTGTTCGTTTTAAGAGATCTTTGAAAATAACTTAGTCTATTGGGATCTGATTTAAAAAATATGCAGGATATAGGTTATGAAAATGGGCTACATATATCTTGGACCTGTTCTGAATATAGGCTTTGTCATTTAATAGTTCTATGGTCAATGAGTCTCATTTTTTATCATTTAAATAGGGAGAATAATAACATCAGCATGGCTTTGATACTTATATTAAATTATGTTTGTATGTTAAAGCACTGAGTTAGGCTGCATCATTTTTCACAAATATTTGTGATTCATCACTGAAGATGAATTACGCTTCCCCAACTCAATAACATCACACTAAGACATGTGGTTTGCTTTGGCTAATGGTATGTAAGTAGAATGATGTGTTTCATTTCTGGACAAAAGACTTAAGTTATCAGCATATAGTCTTTCCATGACCTCTCATTTTTTTTTGTGCCACAAGAAAGAATGATGTTTAACATAGAACTTATTCCATTAGCTAGGTTCTTACTGAAGACAATATGTAGCAGAGTCACAGCTGACTTAGAATGTACACTTAATGTGAACGAGAATTAAGGTTTTGAAGATATGAAAGAACAACTAAAAAATAGAATAGAATAGAAAATAATGGAAAACATCAGTTGATGTCAATATACGGGGCAAATATTATTCTGGGATGTTTTTGTTTTCATCTCAGCTGTATGTGTGTGTTGTATCAGGATGTGATGAAAAATGTATTTCTTACTCTGTGTCAGTTTTAAAAAAAGTATAACGCAAGATGGAGTTTTAGAAGTAAGGAAGAATTGTTTTTATTGCTGATGTTGTTTTACAAAGCAAACAGAAAGTGTGATTAATTCTCCCAGTATTAGGTATTAAATAGTACATGTATTTCAGGTAAAGCTGTATATTTTAATTCATCTAATTTGGTAATTGCCTCAATAATTAAGTTTTGCCTCTGTATATTAAAATGGATTTTTGTCTACCCCTCCATATGTAATGTTAATACACATATGATCTGTTTGGCTTCAGTTATTACACATAGATTTGGTTAGTTATATTCTAAAGATAAGAGATACTACAGCCGGCATTTTCTTCCTTCAATGAACATGCTCCAGAAAGACCTGGATGGCCTTTGGCTCTGGCAGTGCAGAAGGGATTGTTCTATGGAAACTAGAAGTTACTAGCTGACTTTTGAAGTCCTTTCTACCTGTCGGATCCTAGAATTCTGTAGGTTTGTAGGCTTCTGGCCTTCAGGAGTGAGCACATTTGGGCTTGTTCTCTCCTTGAAATCTAGCTTCCTGTGACTTTACGTTATCCACACCGACTTTCAATTTGGTTTCACAACTTGATGGCACACTGTTTCCAGTCTCTTGGCAGAAAATGCCAATTCCTGTGCATCCATTTTCCACTTCTTAGTTATTTAGGACATGACTAAATTGTGTGAAGCTCAGGGGAGAGAATTTAAGGAAAGCATTCTGTATGAGGCTGACACACAGAAAAACTAGAGGACTGAGAATCAGGAGAGAGTAGCCACTGAATCCACTCCTTATGTGCAACACACTGAGTAGGGTGCTAGAAAGCATCTCACCAAGAGGCAACATTTATTGGTGCTGAAATGCAGGTCTCCCTGTAGATAACCTAAGTGGTTTCTGTGACCTAGTTCCCTCTGTACCATGTAAATCTGGCCATCCATAGCTGGAAATATAAGCAAAGCACTCTGATTTTCTTGGAGAAAAAAAAAAAAAAAAACTGAGGCAGACACAGGCAGGAAGTATTCTATTATTTATATAAGCATTCGAATGGCAAATCGAGTATGATCACAGCTCCTATCCTGCAGGGTAAGGTGTAATTCAAGGCAGAAAACATATACTAAAGGTCTTATGATGTGCCAGATCCTTTAATGAGTGCAGTAGATATAAAGATGAAAGGATACTGCATCCGTCTCCATGAAAGAGTTTATATTCCAGATGGGGAATCAGGCTCGTAAATAGACAATTTCAGTATCATATAGCAAGAATTAAGATACAGATGTACATAAAGTGCTGTTGTAGAACATATAAATAGAATTTGAACATTCTCATGTAAAGCAAGTCTGCTTAATCTCCAATTCAATTTAAAACCAATGTTCCTTTTCCTTTTGAAGGCAAAAGAACATGTTACTACATAAAACACCTAAGAGCTGTAAGGAATTAGAGTTAATTAACTTCTTGGTTAATTCAGGTAAGAATCTTAATCATTATTTGTAAAATATATTTCAGTTATTTCCTGATATATTTCCAGATAAACACAATTGACATTGTTCTTTTAAACACAGTACTTAATGAGCCAAATAATGACATGTGTAGTTCTCTATAACTAAAAGACGTTACAGAAATATAAACAAATTTTGTTAAAATTCTGTGCCTATCACAGACTCAGAAAAACAGAATGTCCAAAGATTAGGTTAAGATATATTCTGAAGCACGAATACTTCTAACTAATGAAACTGTAAGCTCCAGATGGACGAAAATTGTTATCTATTTTCTTAGCACGAAGAACTGTGCTTGGCATATGTTGTTGCAGAGTAAATAGTTGAATGAATAAACAGCCTGTAATTACAACTCATAGAGTAGCATCATTTAAAATAGATTAACATAGACAGTTTTACTTCATCCCTGGATACTAAAAGATTGTCTAGAATGATGATATTTAGTGCATATGAATTTCATGTCCAAACTTCAGGTGTTTATCAAGTATAGCATTTAATACTTTTCTAACTACAGCTTATATTATTATTATAAGTATTCTTATTCACATTCTCACTTCCATTACTCTTCTTTCTTCCTCAACTTATTTAATGTACTTCAGTTATAAAGACCAAAAGGAGGAGGAGAGGGAGGACTAAGGAAATATTGTTCATATAAGTTCTTCTGGAAAAGGTTTCAAACAAAATTCAGCTGAACAGATGTTCTGAGGAAACCTCAGCAAAAAATTTAAAAATGCTGCAGAGCATTGAGTATTTAAGCTGAAATACAAGAACAAGTAAAGCTTGATTAAGAGTGACAAAATAAAATAAAAGTAATTGCAAAAACTGCAATTACTTTTGCCCCACCCTAATGTTATATATTTCCACAAAGAAGAAATAAAAACAGAGGAAGACTGGTTAAGTCAAATTGTGTAGTTAATTTCTAATTCTTTAATAACAGTCAAACAGCATCAATTAAACCTAATAAATATAGCAGTAGAAGTTTAGAGTGCAATAAAATGAATAACATTATTGAATAAAATTGGGCAATGAAGGAAGAGGAGATAAAAATTTTACTTTTGCTTGAGTGGGGAATAAATAAGAATTATCTAACTAAATACCTAATTGTCTAAATTAAAAAGATGCTTAGGTTACATTCAATAATAATATAATGGTTACCACTAAGAAAGAAGTCAAGCATACACACACACACACAGCAATGTAAGCAGACCAGACAATGAAAATCTTAACACTGTAAAAAAATTATAAATTATATAATGTGTGAGAGAGAAAGCCAGTGAAATGTGATTCAATACCTGTAATTAGGTTTAATTAACCTATTAAAATAAAAAATTTCATATTGTATCACAAAGCAAGTGACAACTATGTTGTTTATATAAATGGCACAGTAAACAAAGTTATTTCAAAATGCTGAAATAAAATTTTGGACAGCTGTATTTCAATAAAACGGAGTAAAACAAAGCAGAGGTCTTCCTCTACCAGACACGGTAAAATTTTGGCTAAAACTCATTACATAAGAAAAACACAAATTATTATGCCAAAAGGTAAGATTCTTAATATAAATGTAACATTTGTAATTATCTTTATGCCAAGCAATATAACAATAATTTTTATTAAGCAGAAATTATAAGAGGTAAAAAAATTACACAACACTAATATTAGACGGTTTGAGTCTGTCACATTCCAAGACAGACCAAGTGAACAAAAAAGTAATATTATCAAAGACTTATATATTCAAATCAATATGATAAATCTGAGAAATATATATTTAATATTTTACCTTAATAGAGCCTATGCTTTCTTTTTATCTGCCCACAGAACATACACAAAATGGACCAACTATGAAAAAAAAACAAAGCCAATTTTAACAGATTCCAAATAAATAAAAATAATAAATACAAGATTCTTGGATCACAGTTTAATTAAAATAGAAATTACAGTTTTAAAAGTTAGAAAAAATAGTTTCCCTGGCTAAGGATTTTAAAACTTCATCTTAAGAAATTCTTGATTCAGGGGCTGATCATAAGATTTGCATGTAAGTATCAAATGAAAGTACAGATACACATCAATACTACACGGCGAACTTCATTAGCATATTAAATTTCTGCTATGTAAATGCTTAATGAATTAAACTTGATGTGTATCCAAGCATGATATAAACTAAGCATCTGAGTGTTGAGAATGTTAGAAAACAAAATAAAGTGAACACAGAATAATTTATAAAAATAAAATTATTAGAAAAATTGTTGTTTTTTTTTTTTTTTCTTTTGAACACATTTTTAAACTGCGTTACTCTTTTGGAAGGTCAGTAGAAATGTTACAGTCCTGAGCTAATTTTAACTTAACGAATAACATAAAGCGAACTCACAGCGACAAATTAGAAGTGACCAATGGCGGAAAAACAATCACAGAAACCTGAGATAAAACATTTAAAATAATAAAACACCAGCTTTGCGACAAATCTGTAATAAAGATTATGCTTGACATGAAATGGATAATTTTGTTTAGAAACAATGGAAGTTCATTTGAAAAGCACTGTTGATTTTTATAAAACAGATTAAAAGTTATAATTTCTGCAACTAGGATGAAAGGGAAAGTTGCAAAGAGCCTACAATCCATCTCTTTCCAAGAACTGGGGTTCTCATGCTTCCCAGCTATCCTCTACTGAACACCTTATAAAAGAGAAGACTTTTTGATGGGTGTGCTAAGTTTTGCTCAGAGTAAAATATAAAAGTAAAAATATAAATTATCAAATTCCAACTCCAAGATTGCTTTTATAATGCAAATTAACATTGGATATCAAAATTTCTAAAATCAAACTAATAGCTTAATTTATGCAAAAATTCTGTTAGATATTTGGCAGTATAGTTAATTAGTAATTCAACGTCGAATGTATAATAAAATACCAGGTATGTGGATCTTTTGTAGACATGCAGAAGATTGGATTTTTAGAAATGCAAAGATGTTTCATAATTGAAATGCTTAATAATGTTTTTTATATTTAATGCAGTGAAATAGAAAACTTTATAATTTGCCTCATATTGAATAACAATGCACTTAATAAAGTTTCAATACCCACTCTAGAGAAAAAAGCATTTAAAATGTTAATAAATAGTTCCTTAATATGTGTACATAAATTACATATGCATTTGTTAACATAATTTTATATAGGTATATATATGAATGTATATGTGTGTGTTTATATAATACATAATATATATGTGTGTATATATATTTGTTTACACTCATAAACCAGTCAGAAGATATAACAGAAGGCATTCCAATATTTACAATGGCAATCCAAGAAGTCAAAATACCTAGGAGTGAATTTACAAGAAATATATAAGACTTCTTTGAACAAATCTTTATAATATTTATGTTGGACATAATGGTAGATAGAAATCAATAGAAAGCTATATCATTACCTTAAGAACAATCAGCTTCTGCAAAGTGCATATTCTTCCCAAGATAATTTCTTTTGAAACTCAGTAAAATGCCAACTTTTTTAAATTATAAAAGCTGATTCTGAAGTTTATATTAAAAGTTAAATAGGAAAACTTGGGAAAAGAACATTAGTGAGAAAAGACTAGCCCTATCAAACCCTGACCCATACTACCAGCCTCAATAAATAAAATGGTAACTGGCCAATGAATACACAGATCAATAGAAAACAAAAGAAAGTTCAGAAATGGACTCAAATCCTACAGAAGTTCAATATATGATAGATAAGTATACCAAATGAGAGCAGTAAAAATTTACTTTTTAAAAGTAGTGCTGCCACCTCATACCTATTAGAATGACTAGTATTAAACAAAACAAAATAGGATACAATTTTTGGCAAGGATATGGAGAAATTGGAACCATATACATGGCTGGTGGGAATGTAAAATATTGCAGTCACTGTGGAAAACAATGTGGCAATTCCTTGTAAAATTAAAAATACAATTACCATATAATCTAGGAATTCAACTTCTGGGCATATGCTTTAAGGAATTGAAAGCAGGAATTCAAAGAAGTATCTGTATACTCATGTTCATAGCAGCATTATTCAGAGTAGCCAAAAAAGGTGGGGAGTCTGGTTCCACAATCGCAGCTTAGAAGAAAGCTGGCTGTACTCCCTCACACAGAAATCCAAAACCAAATGTACAGTGAGGGGATTATCACCATCAATATCCCAGAATTCAAATAGGAAAGTGCACAATTTCCCAGAACTACAGAGAAGTAAACAACCTTCAAATAGCTTGTTAGAAAACAAGATTTTCCTATCCACAACAACCCTTTTCTCAACTAGCCCATCACAAAGTACATGTAAAATTTCTCCCAACTCATGGTTTCTGCACTGGAAAAAGCATGATTGAGGTGGGAAACTAGCTTCCCCACCATCATGGGTTCCCTGGCAGGAGCCCTGTTCCTGCCTGACCCTATGGGAAAAATTGCCAGTGCCTGAATGGAGTAATGTTCCTGAGAACAGCCTAAGATAAAGGAGGCAAGTGGCACTACCAACCATAGTCCTAGCAACTGTGCTCTGCCACTCTGCCAAAGGAGATGCCAAATTTCATTGACTGTTCGGCAGCTACTTGCTATAGGAGGTATGATCCACAGGTCCTTTCAGCACAAATCTATAGCCAGACTTCCCACACTGCTAGGAATATGCACATTGGGAACACCCCCAGTCAGTATGAGCAGTACTCTAATCATTTGCTAGAGGCAAGGCTTCAGTAGCCATCTAGTGCCAAAAAGGAGGCAGTGAACCAATGGAATTTAAAAAAAAGAAAGAAAGAAAATCAACAGGTAAATTACAAACAATATCTAAGCAAACATACCCAATAAAAACCAAAACAAGACAGAGAAGAATGGAATAAATAACTAATCATTCAACGTCATACAGATACATTCATATGAAGCAGTAGGGAACAGGGACCCATGACCTCCTCAAATGGACAAAGCAAGAAACCAGCGATAGACCCAAACAAGACAGAGGTATGTAAACTCTCTCACCAAGAATTCAAAATAGAAGTCTTAAGGAAACACAGTATCTCCAAGTAATACAGAAAACCAATTCATAAATTTATCCATGAAATTTAAACAATAGATTGAAATAATTTTAAATATTAAACAAAATCCCAGAACTGAAAATACATTTACTGAATTGAAAATTTATTACTTTCAATAGCAGAACAAATCAAGCAGAAAGAAGACTCAGTGAGCTTGAAAAACGGCTATTTGAAATTATACAGAGGAGAAAAAAGAAAAAAGAACAGGAATCACCTAAAAGATACAGAAAATTACCTCAAAAGACCAGATCTAAGAATTCTTAGTTTTCAAGATAGACTTGAGCAGGAATAAGGGGTACAAAGCTTATTCACAGATATAATAATAGTAACTTTCCCCAAACTTAAGAAAGATAAAAATACCAAGGTAAATGGATATCAGAGAATACCAGATGGATTCAAACCAAATAAGACTACAAAAAGACACATAAATATCAAACTTTCAAAGGTTTTTGAGGATCCAAAGAGAGGATCACTATAAGTTGCCCAATCTCAAATATGTTTTGATAGCAATGAGAGAGCAGACTAATACAGAAAACTGGTACCAGGGATGGGTATTGCTATAAAAATACCTGAAAATGTGGAAGCAACTTTGAAACTGGGTAACAGGGAGGATTGGAAGAGTTTGAAGAGTTCAGAAGAAGACAGGGGAAGATAAGGGAAAATTTGGAACATCCTAGAGACTAGTTAAATGATTATAACTAAAATGATGATAGTGATGTGGAGAGTGAAGTCCAGGCAGAGGAGGTCTCAGTGTGAAATGAGGCAGTTATTGAGAATGGCAACAAAGGTCGTCATTTTTGTTATGTTTTAGGAAAGGGCTTAGCTGTATTGTGCCACTACCCTAGAGACCTGTGGAACCTTGAACTTGAGAGTGATGATTAACAGAATCTGGCAGAAGAAATTTCTAAGCAGCAAAGTGCTCAAGATTGACCTGGATCCTTCTAACAACATATGTTCATATGCATGAGAAGAGAAATGACCTAAAGTTGGAGCTTATGATTCAACGGGAAGCAGAGCGTAAAAGTTTGGAAAATTTTCAGCCTGGCTATGTGGTACAAAAGAAAGCCCATTTTCTGGGGAGAAATTCAAGCAGGCTGCAGAAATTTCCATGAGTAAAAAGGACCCAAGTACTAATAGCCAAGATAATGAAGAAAAGGCCTCAAGGGCATTTCAGAGACCTTTGAGGTAGCGCCTCACATCGCAGGCCCCGAGGCCTAGGAAAGAAGAGTGGTTTCCTGAGCCAAGCCCAGAGCCCTGCTGCCCTACAAAGCCCAAGAACACTGCTCATGACATCCCAGCTACTCTAGCATCAGCTGTGGCTAAAAGGGGCACCAGGTACACTTCAGGTTGCTGCTTCAGATGAAAGCTGTAAGCCTTGGCTGCTTCCACATGGTGTTAAGCCTGTATTTGTGCAGAGTGCTAGAGTGGAGGCTTGAGAGCCTCTGCGCAGATTTCAGAGGATATATGGGAAAGCCTGTATGTCCACGCAGAAGCGTGCTACTAGGGCAAAGCCCTGATGGAGAACCTCTACTATGGCAGTGTGGAGGGGAAATGTGAAGTTAGAGCTCTTTTAGAGTCCCCTCTGGGGCACTGCCTAGTGGAGCTGTAGGAAGAAGGCTACTTTCCTCCAGACCACAGAATGGTAGATCCACTGGCAGCTTGCACACTGAGCCTGGAAAACCTGCAGGCACTCAACACTAGCCCTTGACAGTAGCTGAGGGGACAGAATTCTGCAGAGCCCAGAGGTGGAGCTTCCCAAGTTTTTGGGAGCAAAACCTTTGCATCAGTGTGGCTTAGATGTGGGGCACAGAGTCAAAGGAGATTATTTTGTAGCTTTAAGATTTAATAACTTCCCTGCTGGGTTCTGGATTTGCATGGGGCCTGTAGATCTTTTCTTTGGGCCAATTTCTCCCATTTGGAATGAGAATGTATACCCAGCACTTGTACTCCCATTGTATCTTGAAAATAACAAACTTGTTTTTTGGAATTTTACAGGCTCATAGGTGGAAGAAAATACCCTTGTCTAAGATGAGACTTGAATTTGGACTTTTGAGTTAATGTTGAGATGTATTAAGATTAGAGGACTATTGAGAAGGCATGATTGTATTTTGCAGTGTGAGTGGAACATAAGATTTGGGGGACCAGGGATGGAAAAATCTAGTTTGGATTTATGTTCCCACCAAACCTCACATCAAATTGTAATCCCCAAAGTTGGAGGTGGGGCCTGGTGGAGGGTAATTAGATCATGGGGGCAGATTACTAATTGAGTGCTTTAGCACCATCTCTTTGGTACTGTGTCATG
Source organism: Rhinopithecus bieti (assembly GCF_001698545.2). Classification (NCBI taxonomy): domain Eukaryota; kingdom Metazoa; phylum Chordata; class Mammalia; order Primates; family Cercopithecidae; genus Rhinopithecus; species Rhinopithecus bieti. Next base: position 410,463 of record NW_016816334.1, on the reverse strand, counting down.
ATTGTGATAGTGAGTTTTCATGAGATCTGGTTGTTTAAAAGTGTGTAGCACCTCCTCCCCTTTCTCTTGCTCCTGCTATGTGAAGTACCTGCCTCCACTTTGCTTTCCACCATGATTGTAAGTTTCCTGAGGCCTCCCTAGAAGTCAAACAATGCCAGCATCATGTTTTTTGTATAGCCTGTGGAACCATGAATTAATTACACATATTTTCATTATAAATTACCCACTCTTAAGTATTTATTTATAGCAATGAGTAAATGGACTAATACAGATTGCTTCGAATATTTGGGCTCTTTTGTTTTCGTTCTATGTGAATTTTAGAATTTTTTTTCTAATTCTGTGAAGTATGATGTTGGTAGTTTGATAGGCATACCGTTAAATTTGTAGATTGCTTTGGATAGTATGACCATTTTAATGATACTGATCTGTTGTTAAGACCTTTTACTTTCTTGGTTAGCTGTATTGCTAGGTATTTAAATTTTATTTGTGGCTATTGTAAAGGGGATTGTGTTCTTGATTTGACTATTAGCCTAGACATTATGAGTGTTATATGGTTTGCTGTGTTCCCACCCAAATCTCACGTTGAACTGTAGTTCCCATAATCCCCACGTGTCAAGGGAGGGACCTAGTGGAAGGTAATTGAATCATGGGGGTGATTACCTCCATGTTGTTCTCATGACAGCAAGTGAGTCCTCACAAGATCTGATCACTTTGTAAGGGGCTTTTCCCCTCCTTTACTCTGCACTTCTCTCTCCTGTCACCATGTAAAGAAGGATGAGTTTGCTTCTTCTTCCACCATGGTTGTAAGGCACCTTCAGTCACTGAAAAGATTTCTTTCTGTTTTATCCAGTTGACTGTGGTAGTTACTGTGTTCCATACTTTACTCTCCTTCCCAAATTTTTGAAAATTAGTTTTGAAAAAATCAGCTCAAGTCAGTTTACTTGACAGGAATCTGAAGTTAACATCTTATATAAATCAATGGGCATTAAACTTTAGTTATCACTGGGATTTCTGCTACCCTACAGTTGTATAAAATCACTAAAGCATGAAGGAGACTCCTCTAGTGGGGGCTTAATTGCCAAGAATATTCAATACAATGTGTTTGCTTTCTCTGGACCACTACATGGAACACCCATCTTTAGTGATGCTGGAAACCCCTAAGCGAATGTCTGGGCTTCTTGGTGTCCTACCTTTTCAGGTGCTGGTCCCAAGAGGGGACAGACAGACCTACCCTCTTGAGACTGAATGAACCTTACCTCTACCTCTCTGCTTCTTAGAGGTACTCTGCCCTTTGTCTTCCTTTGTGGTACTCCTAACACAATCCATGCAAGGGCTCAAGCTCTAGAAAAATGAAACTGAGAAATGAAAATATTTTGAAATAAATTCCGCTTTTCGAACAGCAAAATTCTCTAAGACAATGAGTTATAAAATGTCTTAGAACATGGGTGATATATGTAAATACACAAAGTTAATATATTAATAGATTACCCTATAGATGTTTATCTGATTCTTAGTAAAATTAGTTAAAATTATGTTCATATAATTTTGAACACCTATTTTCTTTCAGACTCTGAATTTTATGCTTTCAACTGCTATCTTTACTTATAGTTTTTTATTAATTTTTTTCTTCCCATTCCTATAATTATTTAAGCTTCTTTCTGACAATCCTTTGGTTTCCAGCAAGAAATCTGAGATAATATCTTAAGATGGGGTTGTGCAAATTGCATTATTGAGGTCATATTGGTCAAATTTAAACTCTACGTATTATATTTTTAGGTACAGGTAATTGAATATAAGTACAAAATATGACATTTGTCTTGCTGCTTTAAAAGTTAGAGGTAGGTCATTTTACTGATTTTAGTAAAATTTAGTTGTTTGCTAGAATATGCTGCCATATACAAGGAGAGGTCATTGTGGAAGGTTGTAAAAGCAAATTAAAATGATGCAGCATTTTCTAGTTCCTCTGTATGCCTTTTTGCCTCATTTAGCGTTTATTCCTAACACTGAATTACTGTATTTTGAATTGTACTTTGACAGAATTTAGCAATAAAGATTTTATGAAAGATAGAGTTACTAAAACATTTTGAATCCTGATTTATAAAACACAATTTTAATTGGTTTTGCTTATAGAATCCGTCTGTGAAATCTAGTACAGATTTACTTTTACATAGAGATCTGCATTTGTATTGCTTCTTACTTGACCTACACTCAATTTTGGAGAACTGCAGAGACCAAGGACTCAGATAGCAACCACAAAATGTACATTAGAAGCTTGGAGAAACAAAATTAAATTAATAAAAATGTACGTCTAATTTAGAAAAACTGAAGCCAAAATTTCTATATTGGAACTAAAATTATCAAATTTAGTTGTCAACAGTAGTCAATTAATGTGATCTCCAAACCTATACTTTTGGTACTCATGTCAACTGGTCTTAAATTCACTAATACATAAGGCAATGCCATATGATAGTTATTCATAAAAGTGATCTTGCTAAAACTGAAGTCAGATCATGTCATTTCTCTGCATAAATCCCCTGAATAGTTCTGCACCATAGAGTAAAAGTCCAAGTCATTAAAATAATCTCTAAGGTTATGCATGATCATAACCCTATTCACCCCCGGTTCTCTCTGAACTCATCTCTTGCTTGCTCTAGAATACTAGATGGGCCTTAAACATGCCAGACACACTCTGTTCGCAGGGCCTTTGCACATTCTGATCCCTCCACCCAGAAGTCCCACCAGAATGACTAATTCTCCTTATGTGTACATGTTTTGTTTTGTTTTGTTTTTTTCCATATTTATCACCTCCACTGGATTGCAAATTTTAAGAGGGCAGAGATTTTGTCTGTTTTATCACGGCTGAATCATAGTGCTAAAGGTATTCCTAACACAATAGTAACTCAATTTGATGTGTTTGAGCAAATTAATAAAACATTAATTGAAGACTCTATTTCTAGCTGTATGACAGATCAAATGTCCTAAAAATCCTCTCAACTCAAAACCTCGAAATATAGGAGGTAATATAGCAAATGTTGTTTACATACATAGGCAAACTCAAAAGAAAGTAAGAGGTATCTTCAGGAGCTAAAAAAGTGTTGTAGGCATATATCAATGAAAAGCATTTGCCTTTCAAATTAATCAAGAGCCTTGGGTTTTAATTATTTATAGGACCAGAGACCTAAAGGCAGGTAACCTAGGGATTCCAAATAGTAAAACAATTGACTATCTAAATGCACCCACTGGCAAACAAACTTTGTTAGTTTTGTTTTTTAAAAATTCAAAGTAACATTGAGAATAAATCAAGTAGAGGAGATTCATAGTCTAAGAGAAGGATAAAAAATGTGTTCTAGATAAGAATAAACATCCTCTCAGAAAACATGTCAGAACTGACCTCAACTTAAACATTAATATAAGTTTTAACATATTTATCAACTGGCGGGACGCGGCGGCTCCCGTCTGTAATCCCAGCACTTTGGGAGACTGAGGCGGGTGGATCACGAGGTCAGGAGTTTGAGACCAACCTGGCCAACATGGTGAAACCCATCTCTACTAAAAATACAAAAAACTTAGCTGAGCGTGGTGGCACGCGCCTGTAATCCCAGCTACTCAGAAGGTTGAGGCAGGAGAATGGCTTGAACCCAGGAGGCAGAGGTTGCAGTGAGCCGAGATCATGCAGCTGCACCCCAGTCCTCCAGCCTGGGTGACAGCAAGACTCCGTCTTGGAAAAATGAAAAA
>NW_016816334.1:358910-404282 GCF_001698545.2 Rhinopithecus bieti | reverse complement strand
TTTTCAAAATCCAGTTGCTTAAAGTATTTTTATTTCTAAATTTTCACTAATTTCTAATACTAACTAATTTTGTCAAAATATTATCTGTATTAATTTAAAGTGTATTTTTTGTTCTAATACATAATCACTTTGTATATGTAAAATTTGCTATCTATAAAGTTATTAAAATTAAGTTATATTTATTCAGATTTATTGGTTACATATTTCAGATTCCCAACATTTTTATATGGTTTGTCTATATGACTTGTTATGATTATATGAATAAAAATTACCTACTATTATTATCTGTTGATATCTCCTCTCAGTTCACAAAATTTATATTTCACAAATTTTGTTATAATATTTACTAATTTATTAATTAGCTGCAGTAGACTACATTGTGAAATTTTCTTTTGATTTCATACCTTTAATGGAATGAAACTTTCAGCATATTTATATAATAAATGATCTTTTTCTGGTTCCAGTATCACAACCACAGCATTCGATTAATACACCTTAGCTTTTTCTTTTTTTTTAAATTTAAGTAGATGAGTTGTAACCATTTACATTTGTTGGCATACTGTATTATTTTGCTTTAATTGTGTGCTTCTTTATACTTGTATAAATTTAAGGGGCAAAAGTGCAATTTTGTTACATGAATATATTGCGTAGTGGTGAAGTCTGGGCTTTTAGAGTGTTCATCACTGAGTAATGTACCCATTAAGTATTAAGCTCCCACCTTTAGGTGAGAACATGTGGTTTTGTTTTTCTGTTTCTGAGTTGTTTCACTTAAGATAATGGCTTAGAGTACCATTAAATGTTGCAGCAAAAGACATGCTTTTATTCTTTTTTATGGCTAAATAGTATTCCATTGTGTATGTGTACCACATTTTCTTTATCCAATCTGTTGATAGACAATAAGATTGTTTCTATATCATTGCTCTTGTGAATAGTGCTGCAATAAATATACAAGAACAGGTCTTTTTGATATAATGATTTGTTTTCATTTGAGTAAATACTCAATGGTGAGATTGCTAATTTGAATGGTAGAAATCTCCATATTTTTCATTAGGTTGTACTAATGTACATTTCTACCAACAGTGTATAAGCATTATCTGTTATTTTATTTTTATAATAGCCATTTTGACTTGTATAATATGATATCTCATTTTGTTTTTAATTTGCATTTCTCTGATTATTAGTGATGTTGAACATTTTTTCATATACTCTTTGGTTATTTGTATGTTTTCTTTGAAAAATGTCTATACATATCCTTTACCCACTTTTTAAAGGGGCTATTTACTCTAATGTTGTTATTTATTATGTTTTTATTTTCTTTTTTTTATTATTATACTTTAAGTTCTAGGGTACATGTGCATAACGTGCAGGTTTGTTACATATGTATACTTGTGCCATGTTGGTGTGCTGCACCCATCAACTCGTCAGCACCAATAAACTCGTCATTTACATCAGGTATAACTCCCAATGCAATCCCTCCCGCCTCCNGCAGAAGCTCTTTAGTTTAATATGTTTTTATTTTCTGAGAGCTTTTATACTATAAAATAATTTGACAATTATTTCCTATGTTTTTGAATGTGTATGCATATATGTGTTTTAATTCAGGCAATTTAGAAAAGATGCATTTTTTATACTTCTATTAGTTATAACTCTGTACAACATAATTGCCAAGAAAATATCTTATTTTTCCTAATCATAATTTCTTCTTTGTGGGTATAACAACATCCTCTTGTCCTCAATGGGCCACCACTGTCTTACTCTCAGTCTAGGTGGTTTGGGTAAAGCTGACTTCCCCATAAGCTTTAAAAGTGGCATATGATATTAGGTACATGCTTTGAAAGGGTTCCTTATTTTCCACCTTTCTATGTAACTTTCTCATTGTAATAAAAATGTAAAGGAAAATAAAAGAAATTAAAAGATAAATCAATTTAAATGTTTTTGACTATAAAATTTATTTTTTTTAGAATCATAAAGCATGCCGTGTTGTACCCATTTTTGTAACTGTGGCACCTGTCTTTGCATTGATCTTCTTATTTCTTTATCAGCTGTCCTTAGGACTATTCTAGAAAGTTTAGAGATGATCATCTGCATTGGGTTATGTAACAAAACAAGGATAATTAACTTCATCAGATTTTGGACAGTGCAAAATGGCATAAAATTCTGAAAATACGTATTCTAAATTACTTGCCAAAGAGCATACATGAGATAACAATAAGAATACAACAGGAGACTGGTTGTCATGGCACACACTTGTAATCCCAGTGCTTTGAGAAACTAAGGCTAGAGGAGTACTTGAGGCCAGAAGTTCAACAACAGCCTGAGCAACACAGTGAGACCATATCTTTACAAAAAGATTTGAAAAATTAGCTGAGCGTGGTAATGCATACCTGTAGTCCTAGCTACTTAAGAGACTGAAACAAGAGGATTGTTTGAGCCTGGGAGTATGATACTCCTGTGAACTACGATTGTGTCACTGCATTCTAGCCAAAAAAAAAAAAAAAAAAAAAAAAAAAAAAAAAAAAAAAAAAAAAAAAAAAAAAAAAAAAAAAAAAAAAAACCATAATAGGAATACAACTCTAGCAAAATAAGTATGGTGTGGGAAATTTTTTTTAGGAATTCGTAACATATACAAAAAATAAAATGTGTTATTTTAAAATCCATAGACAAGAAGACTACTAATTTGATTTAACACCATTTTGACTGTGATCCAAATATACATTTGGAAATATATCTTAACATCTCTAGGTACATGATTCCATTTAATTCTGATATATAATTTAACAAATGCTGTTATAACTAACTAAGCCATAAATCATTGTTACTATATAACATTTACTTTTAAATACATAACAAATTAAACATATTTTCAATACACCTTTTATGGAGAGAATTAGGGTAGGATTTACTTTTGTATATAATACATCTATAATGTTATTCTAAGGATAGAAGATATTTTATTATCTCTGTGTTGTGGCTCATCAGTTTTGACTGGGAGGCTTCCACTGTCTTCCGGATGACTTTAGAATTGATTCTTCTTCTTGGATAATATTTACAATTCCATGTCTCTCTTAAATGTCTCTCTCTACTTTTATGAAGAAATAGGAAGCATGGAATCAAGACTGATTATAAAGTAATCCTCATTTCATCCTCTTGGGAGCATGTGTTCATGTCCAGACATCTTCAAATGAGGGGAACAGAAGGATTTGATGTATTTTCATCCAGTTGTGAAGACTGGCTATGAAAACAAGTATTGGTATGAGACTGCTCTTCATAAAATGTTAGGCATTTCAGAAAATGCCTATCATGAGGAAAAATATAGAAAAGCTGTGCTGTAACCTTCTTAACAAATTTTTACTCAAAGGAAAATTTCAAGGAAAGAAGAAAGTATAACTGACAAAATAAGCTATATTGCTTTAATTTAAATTACGTTACAAGAGTATATCAGTAAATCCCAAGTTAATATCAGTCATACCAAAGCAATAATTCAGCCAATTTTATTAATTTTTATTACTAATCCAGTCAAGATATTACTTGTTTATCTGTATTTTACAATAAAAATGTGAATGAAACTTTAGAACATATCCTTTCCATTACTTAAAAGTAAATTACTAAATGGTTATTGAGAAAGAGAAGAGGATTTTCCACAGTGAGATTTCATTCTGGTAGCAGAGGGACAATAGTGTATTTTTAGCAGAATGCAAGTGCTTTTAGGTGATATCTGGCTATGTATTTGATAGATGATGCATTTGTATTATTCATATTATTTTTCTGCTACTTCATACATAAAAATTCTGTCAAAATAGTTGTTTTGACTTTTTAATGCATATTTGCAATCAACAAATAAAGTAGCTAATCTATTTCAGCCTATAGATTATGAATGTTTATTGTTAGGAATCCATAACACTGATATAGTCATTATAAATTAGGTACACAAATTACAAGTTGAGGTTTTTAATATGCTAGCTACTGTATCCCAAATATAAGTATTTGATATTAGAAGGTAATTGTTTCAAATTACTTCAGTGTCAGTGCCCTTGTCCAGTCACCCCTCGAAACATTAAAAATGTTTTCAAAGATTTGGAAATTACCAACAAATGTAACTTTCAACTCACACATTATAAAATGGTTTCTTTTATGATTAGTAATTTATTACTCTGTTATTACATGCAAAGGATGCCATTAGGAAATACTGGTGAAAAATAAAAATTAGAAATAATTATTTAGTTAATGGTGATAAGAGAATAGTATTTATTTATACTGTATTCATTCATTCATTATCAGTTTAATTATTCAGGAAGTATTTATTGAATGCTTGACATATTTCCAAGGGTACATATATTACTATCATCATACTTCCTAAGAGTTTTTCTTATAATAGAAGAAATATAACAAAATACTAATTGATATAAAGACAAAGAATATAATATAATTGAAAATATCGTATTTGTTAAAAAATAATTGCTTTAAGAATTTAAAAATGATACTTCTTTCTGAGTTATTAAACAAAATGACCATAGAATAGATAGCATCTTTTCTTGGTCATACGGAGATGGCAGATACAAAGTCCATCCGAGATATAGATATATATATCTTTACTTTTCCAAAGATAACTTTTTTTTTTAAGTTTGAAGTAAATAAATGATTTTTTAATAGACTGAGAGGATTATAATATAAGAAAGAAATATTTAGAAATAAGTTTTTAAGATTGGTTGGGGTCAGAATATTGAAAATTTTAAATACTTATCTAAGGCATTTTGTTCTACTCTATAGGCAGCAGTTGAGAAATGTAAAGCAAGATTTAATTAAGAAAATATTGACAAATATTTAAGGCTGTTATTAAAAATAATCTAAATACAAAAGCACATCTGAAATAAAAGAGATGAAAACCTCCAATATCTACTCCTCCGAAGTAGAAAAATGAGGGCACTTGCAAAAATTGTCAAAATCAATCTTTTTTTTTTTTTTTAGAATTCAATTCCAAAATAAAGAATTCTAGGAATAAGCCAAGAGTTGAAACAATTTGGGGAATAATTATTCAAGAAAAATTTGTGTATCTTAGTAAGAACAGTGAGTTTTGTGGTGTTTTACCTTGCCCTGTTCTTATTCCCTTCTTTCCAGTTCTATGTAGACTTTAAAACCAGTAACTTTGCAAATACAGGAGTTGTGAAAACCAGCATCCTAGAAGTCATTGTAAGTGCAGAATGTGTTTGGAGAAAGCCCCATTCCCAGAAAATTGTCACTATATAGCCCATCTGAAAGTTGCATAAAAAGCTCTACTGTCGACATTTGTCTTTATTTGAGCTGATTCAGAGCTTGCTTTGTGCAAATAGCACAACGCATCAGAGGCAATTGCTTAATATTGCAGCTGCCTTCAGTGGAGATTCCAATTGGGACTAACAAGAAGCTGTTTTAGAAAAATAAAATACCCTTAAAAATAAAAACTAATATATTCATGGAAACCTAGAAAATTATGCATATGATTAGGTTGTGAATACACTTAGGAAAGACGTGAGAGGGCCCTAATCTCTCACAGCTGGCTGAGGATAAGGCTTGATGTAACCAGGGAGTGAAGGCAAAAGTAGAGAGGTAAACTGTCCCGTGAAGTGTTGAAAGGGTCTCCCAATATACACAGGAGTCCTTTGACAAAGGCTGGGAGATTTATTTGTTCAAGGCACTTAAGGAAATCTTTGTCCAATCACTAGGTGATGAATAAAGTAGCCAAGAAAGACAAGTGTTCACACATGAAAAAGAATACAACATACTTTACAAAATTAATAGTCATTTTACAAACAAACAGCAACAACAATAACAACAACAAATAGAAACAACACATCTTGGTTTGGTGGAAAAGTATTCTGAATTACAGATTTGCCACTAGATATTCATATTTGAATGCCTAGTTTTTAACACAAAATTATATGAGGCATGTAAAAAAATAGAAAATTAGTATGGCTCATACACAGACAAAAAAGAAGCAATAGATCGTGTTTCTGAGGAAATCCAGATGTTAGACTTATCTGAAATAGACTTTAAATGAGCCATAATAAATATCCTGAAAACAGTAAAGAAAAACACATGTAATTAAACACAAGTATGAGAATAATGTGTCACCAAATATCAATGAGACAGAAATTATAAAAAAAGAACCTAGTTAAAATTCAGAAGTTGAAAAGTATAATTACCGAAATGGAAAAAAAAAAATTCACTACAGGGAAGCACAACCAGATTTGAACTGTGAAAAAAAGATAGGCACAGTGCACTAGAAGATAGGCACAGTGCACTAGAAGATAGGTCAGTGCACTAGAAGATAGGCACAGTGCACTAGAAGATAGGTCAGTGCACTAGAAGATAGGTCAGTGCACTAGAAGATAGGCCAGTGCACTAGAAGATAGGCACAGTGCACTAGAAGATAGGTCAGTGCACTAGAAGATAGGCACAGTGCACTAGAAGATAGGCACAGTGCACTAGAAGATAGGCATAGTGCACTAGAAGACAGGCACAGTGCACTAGAAGATAGGTCAGTGCACTAGAAGATAGGCACAGTGCACTAGAAGATAGGTCAGTGGAGATTATTTAGTCTGAGAAACAAATGAAAGACAAAAATATAAATAGAAAGTCAGATTATACATCATGACCTGGTTTGATTTATCAAAAGAATCCATGGTTGGATTAATATATGAAAAATCAATTATTGCAAAATACCATGTTAACAGAATAAAGGACAAAAGCACATGGTCATCTGAATAGATGTAGAAAGCAATTATTTAATAAAATCCATTATGCATTTATGATAAAAACACTCAACATACTAGAAGTAGAAAGAAATGATCTCATCATCTTAAGTATATCTATGAAAAACTCACAGATAACATATTTAATAAAACAATGCTTTTCTCCTTATATCAGGAACAAAACAAATACATCTACTTTTTTTATTTCTGTTCAACATTGCACTAGGAGTTCTAGCCAGGGCAATTAGTTAAGATAAAAAATTATAATTGGCATTCTGACAAAAAAGGAAAAAGTAAATTTTTTTCTCCACAGATGAAATAATTTTTTATGTTAAAAAAAACCCTAAATAATTCACACATTTAAAAAGTTAGAATTAAAAAACAGCTAATCAAGTTTGCAGGTCCAAGATCACTATAAAAAGTCAATTTTGCAGACACACATCAGCAATTAACAATTGAAAACTAAAATTAAGAAAGCAACCTATTCACAAAAGTATCAAAATGATAATATATTTAAGAATAAATTTGACATAGTATAAAATTTTAGCATTAACCACAAAATATTACTGAAAGTAATTAAGAAATATCTAAATAACTGGAGAGATATCCTATTTCATGAATTGAAAAACTTAATGTTGTTGAGATTAAAATATTCTTCAAATTGATCTAAGGATTCAACACAAACCCAATCAAAATTCTAGCTGCTTTTTACCCCCAGAAATGTATAGATGGATCCTAGAATTCATATGGAAATGCAAAGGATCCAGAATAACCAAAACAACCTTGATAAATAAAAGTTGAAAGTCTTACATTTTCTGATTTCAAAACCTACTACAAAGCTACAATAATGAAAATAAAGTGTCCTGGTATAAGAATAGACATAAAAATTCTATGAAATGTGACTGATAATTCAGAAATAAAACCTTACATTAACAGTCAATTGATTTTTGAGAAAGATGCCAAGACAACACAATTGGGGAAATACAGCCTTTTCCAAAATGATGCTGGGACAAATGAAATGGATATTCACATGGAAAACAACACAGTTGAATGTCTATCAAATGCATTATACAAAACTTAACTCAAAATGTAACAGAGACCCAAATGTAAATAATAAAACCATACAATAATAAAACCAGAAATAAATATTTTTAACTTTAGATTAGGTAATTGTTTTTAAATTAAGACAGCAGAAACACAAGCAACAACAACAAAAGTAGATAATTAGCCTTCTTTAAGATAAAAAACAAGGCGAAAATACATACTCTGTCCACTCTTGTTCAACATTTCACTAAAGTTCTGGTATAATATGATCAAGTAAATAATAATAATTTTATACAAAAATTGAATAGAAAACTTTCTGTTTGCAGTCAAACCAGATTTTTTAGATTGCAAGGAATCAACAAACATCATTTGAGAATAAATAGAGGCATCCACTAACATTAGAAGACATACAGAACATAAAATAGATAGGCATAAAAAAATCAGTTTAATTTGTGTGTATTAGAAAACATGGTCACTGAAATTAAGAATACAATAACATTTAAAATAGCTAAAAACAAAATGAAATATCTAGGTGCAATTATAACAAAATATGTACAGGCCTCGCATACTGAAAATTAGAATACACTAATGAAAGAAGTCAAAGAAGATGTAAACAAATGGAAAGATGTACCGTGTTCATGGATTGGAAGGCTCAAAATAATAAAGACATCAAATATCTTCAAATTCATAAGCAGGTTTACCACAACACCTATAAAAATATCAGCAAGATTTTTTTGTAGATATAGACAAGATTGTTTAAAATTTATATGGAAAATCAAATGATTCAAACAGCTAAAACAATTTTGAAAAAATAAAATGAGATAAATAGTTTAGCTAATATCAAGATTTATTATATATCTATAGCTATCAAGATTCTAGTGGTATTGGCAGATAAATAGACAGGTAGATCAAAAGAAATAGCAAACTCAGAAATAACTCCACATAAGTATCAGGTTTGTTAAATGTGCAAAAACAATTTATTAGAATATTGAAAGCCATTTCAGCCATGGGTCATTGCTAGGCAAAAGAAAAATACAACAAAACCTTGGCTTAAGACTTAAAATCTCACACTTTATAGAAAAAACTCACTCAACATAGATTACAGACTTAATGTAGTATATAAAACTATAAAGCTTTTAGAAAGAAACAAAATCTTCAGAACCTATTGCTAGGCAAAGAGTTATTAACATCAAAAGTACAATTCACATAAGCAAATTTTTTATAAATTGGACTTCACCAAAATACTTTTGCTCCATGAAAGACCCTGTTACGAAAATGAAAAGCCAAACTACAGACTGAAAAAAAAAGTTGCAAATTATATATCTGACAAAGGCCTAGTGTTTATAATATATAAGAAATTTATCAAAAGTCAACACTAAAAAACAAAAACAACGCATTTTAAAAATCCCGTTAGAAAATGGCAAAATAATGAACAGTTATTTCAACGAAAAGGATATACAGATGACAAGCACAAGAAAAGGTGTTCAACATCATTAACCATTACAGAAATACAAATAAAAATCACAGTTGTATATCACTACACACCTATCAGAAAAATTATAGTAAAAGTAGTGACAACACCAAATGCTGGTAAGGAAGTGGTGAAACTGGCACATGTGAAATGGTACAGCTACTCTGAAAACCTGTATGTCAGTTTCTTAAAAAAATTAAATATACAATGGAGAAATAAAATTTTATCTTGACATGTATGTATAAAATAAAATTTTATACATACATGTTGATAGCACTTTTATTCATAATAGCCCCAAAGTGGAAACAATCCAAATGTCTTCCAGTGGGTGAATAATTAGACAAACTTTGAAACAGTCATATGATGCAATACTAATCAACAGTAGAGAAAGACCAAAATGTTGAAATGCACAGAAATTTGGATAAACCCCCAAATAAAATGCGAGTGAAAAAAAGCCAGTCTCCAAATATTATATACTACATGAGTGCATTTAAATGATATGCTTGAAATTAAAAAAAAAAATAGTGAAAGGAGAACAGATTATTGGTTTTCAGGCTTTAAATAAGTAGCATGAGGGAGAAGAAAAAGGAAAATTAGCATGGCTATAAAAAGAAGAAAAAAATGAGTAATCCATATGGTGATGGTAATGTTCTGTCTCTTGATTGTCTCTTGATCAAAGTAAATATGCTGATTTTGATACTTTACTATTGTTTTGAAAGTTTTACTATTGTGGAAACTGGGCAAAGTGTGCATGAGATATTTTTGTACTATCTGTGACAACAGCATGATAATCTGTAATTATTCAACATGATAAGTTTAATTGAAAAAATATCCTGCTTATTAAAAAGGAAAGGAAGTAAAAGTTCACAGAACTAAAACATTGCAAGATAGAACAGGAGGAATTTGATTGTAGGAAAGAAATGGAGAAAGGGATATTTCTGCTGTTTTCTACTATTTTCAGTTAGATAGTCTGTAAAACATTTAAAATACAATAATTATTATGTACTTATTTTTAAGACACTGACTCTTACTTTAGGAGTACTTTGCTTTATAGCTATATTTAAAAAACAGCATAGAGAGGTGGAGCAAGATGACACAATAGAAGGCTCTACTGATTGTTTCCACTACAATGACACTAAATTAACAACTAGCTATGCACAAAAAAACCCTCATAAGAACAAAAAATCAGATGAGCGCTTTTAGTACCCAGTTTTAACTTCATATCACTGAAAGAGGCACTGAAGACATGGAACAGTCCAGAATCACTGATGCTGCCCCTCCCCCACCCCTGGCAGTGGCCCTGTGGTGCAGAGAACCTCTCTGGGTGCTGCGGGAGGGAGAACACAGGCTTTCTGAGACATTGAGCTCATTGCTGTTCTGTTAGAGCAGAAAGGAAAACCAGATCAAATTCATCTGGTGCCTTCCCAGAGAGGGAGCATTTAAATCGGCCTTAGCCAGAGGGGAATCACTGATCCTAGTACTTGATACTTGAGTTCTGTCAATCCTTGCCATCAAGGTCTACAGTACTCTGTGTCTCCAAGTAAACTTGAAAGGCAGTCTAGGCCTTAGGATCTGCAAATCTTAGGCAAGTCCTAGTGCTGAACTAGGCACAGAGACAGTGAACTTGGGTGGAAGGGAGGGGCATGTGATCTACTGTGACACAAGCTAAGGCTGCTAAGGGAGTGAAGGCATCACCTCTCCCCTAAGGCAAGGCTGACCAGCCTGTGGCTCCAAAAGACAGCCTTTCTTTCTGCTTGAGGAAAGAAGAGGTAAGAGTAGGGAGGACCTTTTCTTGCGTCTTGGATACTAGCTCAGCTACAGCAGGATAGGGTACCTGTCAGACTCATGAGGCCGCCATTCCAAACCCTAGCTTCCAGACAACATTTCTAGGCACACTCTGGGCCAGAAGGGAATCCACTGTCTTGAAGGAAAGACCCCAGTCCTGACAGCATTCATCATCTGCTAACTGAAGAGCCCTTGGGTCCTGAATAACCAGCAGTGATACCCAGGTACTACGTTAATGGCCTTAGGTGAGTATCTGAGATGTACTGGCTTCAGGTGAGACTGCGGACATTACCAGATGTGGTGCCTATGGGACAAAATTTCTTCTGCTTGAGAAAAGCAGAGGGAAGAGTAAAGGAGACTTTGTCTTGCACCTTAGGTACCAGCACAGCTACAGGGGTGTAGAGCAATAAGCAGGCTTTTGGGAGTTGCTAATTCCAGGACTTGAGTCTTAGCATTTATGGACCTGCCCTGGGCCAAAGGGTAGCCTACTGTCCTGAAGGGTGTGTCCCAGGCCACAGAGTATTTACCACATGCTGAGTTAAGAGACTTTGGCTCTTGTAGGAACATTGGCTAGCCAGTCTGACAGTAATGCAGAGAGCCTCTCTGGGCACTAGAGGAGGGAGAACGCAGTAATTGTGAGTCATTGAACTCACAGTGACCTGGGGTGGCAGTGGTTATGGGGTAAGGCTCCTCTGCCTTTGGAAAGGGGTGGGAAGAATGGGAAGGACTATGTTTTGTGGTTTGAGTACCACTCAGCTGCAGTACAATAGAACAGCAGGGAGACTTCTAAGGTTCTTGACTATAGTTTCTGGCTCTCGAAAGGCATCTCTGGACCCACCCAGGACCTGGTGGACCTTGCTGCCATAAAGGGAAGGACATAGGCCTGGTTGACTTTGCCACCAGCTGAGGCTGACTGTAGAGCCCCAGGGCCCTGAACAAACATAAGCTGTAGCCAGGGAGTGGTTACAACAGGCCTTGGGTGAGACCCAGTGCTATGCTGACCTCAGGTCTGACTCAGTGCAGTCATAGTGGTGGTAGCCACAGGGGTGCTTGTGTCACTCCACTCCTAGCTTTACGTGGCTCAGAACAGAGAAAGACACTCTGGGATAAAGTAAGGGAATAGAATAAAAGTTTCTGCCTGGTAATCCAGATAATTCTCTCAGATCTTGTCCAAGACCATCAAGGCAGTCCCTCTGTGAATCAGCAATAAACAGAGTTGCTGGACTTAAGGTGTCACCTAAAGCACGTACAGCTTAGATCACCACACCCAAGTCCTTTCAAATATCTGGAAAGCCATTCCAAGAAGGTTGGGAACAAATAAGCCCAGACATTGATGACTACAATAAATACCTAACTCTTTAAGTGTCCAGACACTGATGAACATCCACAATCACCAAGACCATCCAGGAAATCATGACCTCACCAAATGAACTAAATAAGGCACCAGGAACCAATCCTGGAGAAAGAGATACATGATCCTTCAGAGAGAGAATTCCAAATAGCAATGTTAAGGAAACTCAAAGAAATTCAAGATAACGCCTAGAAGAAATTCAGAATTCTATCAGATAAATTTACTGAAGAGATTAAAATAATGAAAGTGAATCAAGCAGAAATTCTAGAGCTGAAAAATGCAAGAGGCATACTGAAGAATGCGTCAGAGTCCTTTAATAGCAGAATTAACGAAGCAGAAGAAAGACGTAGTGAACTTGAAGACAGGCTATTTGAAAATACACAGAAGAGACAGAAGAAAAAATAAAAATGAAGCACGCTTACAGGATCTGGAAACAGCCTCAAAAGGGCAAATCTAAGAGTTATCGGCCTTAATGGGGAGGTAGAGAAAGAGGTAGGGGTAGAAAGTTCATTCAAAGGTATAGTAACAGATAATTTCCCAAACCCAGAGAACGATACCAGTACCTAAGTATAAGAAGATTGTAGACACCAAGCAGATTTTGCCCAAAGAAGACTGCCTCAAGGCCTTTAAGAATCAAACTCCCAAAGAGCAAGGATAAAAAACGGATCCCAAAAACAGCAAGAGAAAAGAAACAAATAATGTACAATGGAGCTTCGATAAGTCTGGAGCAGACTTTTCAGTGGTAACCTTACAGGCAAGGAGAGAATGGTATGCAATATTTAAAGTGCTGAAGGAAAAACACTTTTACTCTAGAAGAGCATATCTGGTGAAAATATCTTTCTTTTTTTTTTTTGTTTTTTTTTTTTTTTTTTTTTTGGAGACGGAGTCTCGGCTCTGTCACCCAGGCCTTGAGTGCTAGTGCCAGATCTCAGCCCACTGCAAGCTCCGCCTCCGGTGTCACGCCATCTCCTGCCTCAGCCTCCCAGGTAGCTGGGTACTACCAGGCGGCCGCCACGTCGGTCCGGGCTAGTTTTTTGGTTTTTTTTTTTATTTTTTTTGTAGAGACGGGGTTTCACCGGTTAGCCAGGATTGGTCTCGATCTCCTGCACCTCGTGATCCGCCCATCTCGGCCTCCCAAAGTGCTGGGATTAGAGGCTTGAGCCACCGCGCCCGGCAGAAAATATCTTTCAAGCATAGAGGAGAAATAAAGATTTTCCCAAAGAAAATCAGAGGGATTTCATGCATACCAGAGTTGTCCTACAAAAAATGCTAAAGGGAGTACTTCAATCAGAAAGAAAAGGACATTAATGAACAATAAGTGACCACCTGAAGGTAAAAAACTCACTGGTTCTATTAAGTACACAGAAAACCACAAAATACTACTGTAACTGGTGTGTAAACTATTCTTGTCCTAAGTAGAAAGACTAAATGATGAATCAATCAGAAATAACTACAATAACTTTTCAAGACATAGTTCAATAAGACACAAATAGAAACAACAAAAAGTTAAAAAGTGGGGGGATGAAGTCAAGACCTAAAGATTTTAATCTTTTTTCTTGTCGTTGTTGTTGCTTGCTTGCTTGTTTATGCAAATAGTGTTATCAGATTAAAATGATGGATTATGAGATAGTGTTTAGAAGCCTCATGGTAACCTCAAAGCAAAAAACATACTATGCATACATTAAAATAAGCAATAAACTAAATCATATTACCAGAGAAAATCACCTTCGCTACAAAAAGACAGGAAGGAAAAATGGAAGAAAGAGAAGACATAAAACATCCAGAAAACAAATCACAAAATGTCAGGAGTAAGTTCTAACTTATCAATAATAACACTGAATGTAAATGAACTAAACTCTCCAAAAGACACAGACTGGCTGAATGGATGCTAAAAGAAGACCCTAATCTGTTGTCAACAAGAAACACACTTCACCTATAAAGACACATATATACTGAAAATAAAGGGATGGGAAAAGATATTCCATGATAATGGAAACCAGAAAAGAGCAGAGGCCATCATGCTTATATAAAAAAAAATCATTTCAAAACAAAAACTACGAGAAGACACAAAGAAAGTCACTATATAATGATAAAAGGGACAATTCAGGAAGAGGATATAACAATTTTTAATATATATGCACCAACAATGGAACATTCAGATATATAAAGCGAATATAATTAGAGTTAAAGAGAGAGCCTGGCCCCAATAACATAATAACTGGAGAATTCAACAACCCACTATCAGCACTGGACAAATCTTCTAGGCAGAAAATCAATAAAAATGCCAGACTTAATCTGCGCTATAGACCAAATGTATCAAGTAGACATTTACAGAACTTTTCATACAGAAGCTACAGGATATACATTCTTTTCCTCAGCACATGTATCATTTTCAAAGACAGACCATATGTTAGGTCACAAAACAAGTCTTAAAATATTGAAAAAAATGAAACAATATCAAGCAACTTCTTTCACCACAATGGAATAAAACTAGAAATTAATAACAAGAGGAATTTTGGAAACTATACAATACATGGAAATTAAATGATGAGTGAGTCAGTGAAAAAACTAAGAGAAAAATTGAAAAATTTATTGAAACAAATGATAATGAAAACACAACATACCAAAACCTATGGGATACAGCAAAAGCAGTACTAAGAGGGAAATTTATAGCTGTAAGTGCCTACATCAAAAAAGAGGAAACACTTCAAATGAACAATCTAATGAGGCATCTTAAAGAATGAGAAAAGCAACAACAAACCAAACCCCAAATTAGTAGAAAAGATAAATAATAAACATCAGAGCAGAAATAAATAAAATTTTAAAAAAATGAAAGCTCAATGAAACAAAAAGTTGGTTTCTTGTAAAGTTAAATAAAATTGACAAAACTTTAGCCATAAGAAAAAAAGAGAGGACAGCAGGGACATGGATGAAGCTGGAAACCAGCATTCTAACCAACCTATCACAAGGACAGAAAACCAAATACCACATGTTCTCACTCATAGGTGGGAGCTGAACAATGAGAATACATGGACACAGGGAGGGGAACATCACATACCGGGACCTGTCAGAGGGTAGGGGGCGGTGGGGAGGGATAGCATTAGGAGAAATAACTAATGTAAATGACAAGTTGATGGGTGCAGCAAACCAACATGGTACATGTATACCTATGTAACAAACCTGCACGTTGTGCACATGTACCCTAGAACTTAGAGTATAATTAAAAGAAAAAAAGAAAAAAAGAGAGAGGACATACAAATAAATAAAATCAGAAATGAAAAAAGAGACGTTACAACTGGCACTGCAGAAATTCAAAGGATCATTAATGGCTACTATGGGCAACTATATGCCAATAAATTGGAAAATCTAGAATAAATGGATGAATTCCTAGACTCATACAAACTACCAAGATTGAACAAGAAAGAAATCCAAGACCTGAACAGACCAACAACAAGTAATGAGATCAAAGCTGTAATAAAAAGTCTCCTAATAAAGAAAAGCCTAGAACCCAATGGCTTCACTACTGAATTCTACCAAACATTCAAAAAACTAACACCAGCCCTACTCAAACTATTCTGAAAAATAGAGCATGAGGGAATACTTCAAAACGTATTCTATGAGACCAGTATTACCTTGATACCAAAACCAGGCAAAGATACATTCAAAAAAGAAAACTACAGACCAATTATCTCTGATGAATATTGATGCAAAAATCCTCAACAAGATATGAGCAAAACAAATTCAGCATTACATCCTTTATGACCAAATGGTATTTATGTCTGGGATACAAGGACAGTTCAACAAGCCAATATCTCTGATGAATATTTATGCAGAAAGCCTCAATGAGATATGAGCCAAACAAATGCAACATTATATTAGAAAAATTATTTATTATGGCCAAGTAGGATTTATGCCTGAGATGCAAGGATGGTTCAACATAAATCAATCAATGTGATACATCTTACCAACAGAATGAAAGTTAAAAACCATATCATCATTTAAATTGATGCTAAAAAAGCATTTGATGAAATTCTACATTTCTTCATGATAAAAACCCTCAAAAAACCTGGTGGTAGAAGGAACATACCTCAACATAATAAAAGTCGTATACACCAGACCCACAGCTAGTATCATACTGAATGGGGACAAACTGAAAAGCTTTCCTCTAAGATCAGGAACACAAAAAGAATACCCACTGTCACCACTGTTATTTAACATAGTACTGGAAATCCTAGCTAGAGCAATCAGACAAGAGAAGGATATAAAAAGCATTCAAACTGAAAAGAAGAAGTACAATTATACTTGTTTGCAGATGATCTTATATTTGGAAAAACCTAGACTGCACAAGAAAACTATTAGAACCAATAAATTCAATAAAGTTACAAGATAAAAAATCAACATACAAAACTTAGTAGCATTTCTATATGCCAATAGTGTACCATGTGAAAATAAATAAAAAAGTAATGCTATTTACAGTAGTCACACATAAAATTAAATCCTTAGGAATTAACTTAATAAAAGAAGTGAAAGATCTCTATAATGGAAATTATAAAACACTGATGAAAGAAATTGAAGAGGACACAAAAAATGGAAAGGTATTTTATATTTATGAATTGGAAGAATCAATACTGTTAAAATGTCCATACTATCCAATGCAATCTACAGATTCAATGCAATCCTTGTCAAAATACCAATGACAATCTTCACAGAAATAGAAAAAAAATACTAAAATTTATATGAAACCACAAAAGACTCAGAATAGCCAAACTTTTCCTAAGCAAAAAGAATAAAATTGGATGAGTTACATTACCTGACTTCGAATTATGTAACAGAGTTATAGTAACCAAAATAACATGATACTGTCAAAAACAGGCACGTAGACCAAAAGAACAGAATAGAGAACCCACAAACAAATTCACACACCTACAGTGAACTCATTTTTGACAAAGGTGCCGAGAACATACACTGGGGAAAAGATGGTCTCTTCATAAATGGTTTCTGAGAAAACTGGATATCCATATGTAGTAGAATTAAACTTGAGCCCTATCTCTTACCATATACAAAAATCAAATCAAAATGGATTAAAGACCTAAACCTAAGACCTCAAACTATAAAATTACTACAAAAAAACTTTGGAGAAAATTTCCAGGACATTGGTCTGGGCAAAAATTTCTTGAGCAAGACCCCACAAGCACAGGCAAATCAAAGCAAAAATGGACAAATGAGAGGAATCCCATCAATTTAAAATGTATCTGCATAGCAAAAGATACAATCAACAAAGTGAAGAGACAAGCCACAAAATGGGAGGAAATATTTACAAAGTACCCATCTGACAAGGGATTAATAACTAGAATACATAAGAAGCTCAAACAACTCTATAAGAAAAAATCTAATAATCCAATGAGAAAATGGGCAAAAAAATCTGAATAGACATCTCAAAAGAAGACATACTAATGGCAAACAGGCATGTGAAAAGGTACTCAATGTCATTGATCATTAGAAAAATGTAAATCAAAACTATAATGAAGTATCAGATCACTCTAGTTAAAATGGTTTTTATCCAAAAAACAGGCAATTAGAAATGATGGTGAGGATGTGGAGAAAAGAGAACACTTCTACACTGTTCGTAGGAATGTAAATTAGCATAATCACTTTGGAAAACAGTTTGGAGGATCCTCAAAAAAACTAAGAATTGAGGTACCAATTCTTACGCTCAGTGATACAGCAACCCCACTTCTGGGCATATACCCCAAAGAAAAGAAATCAGTATATTGAAGAGTTACCTGTTCTCTTACGTTTGTTACAGCATTGTTTACGATAGCTAAGATTTAGAAGCAACCTAAGTGTTCATCAATAGATGAATGGTTAAAGAAACTGTGGGAGATATGCACAATTAAGTACTATTCGGCCACAAAAATGAGTAAGATCCAGTCGTTTGCAACAACATGGATGGAACTAGAGATCCTCATATTAAGTGAAATAAGCCAAGCACAGAAAAACAAATATCACATGTTATCACTTATTTGTGAGACCTAAAAATCGAAACAATTACACTCATGTTTTTCAAAGAGTAAAACGATATCTTCTAGAGGCTGGGAAGGGTAGTTGGAGGGTTAACAGGGTAAGTTAGCTAATGGGTGAAAAAAGAAAAGAAAATTAGAAATAATATATAAAGCATGCTATTTGATAACACAATTGGGTGATTATTGTCAATAATAGCTTAGTTGTACATTTTTAAATAATTTAAAGAGTCTAATTGGATTGTTTGTTGTAACTCAAAGGATAAATGCTAGAGGGGATGACTACGCCTTTCTCCATTGCATGCCTATATCCAAGCATCTCATGTATACCATAAATATATACACCTACTATGTACTCACAAAAATAATAAATAAACAGCACATAAATTCCTGGGTTGCTCGAACCATCAAATTTTATTTAGCCTCATCTGAACACTTTCTAAATTTACAAGACATAGTATTTTACAACAAAAATCGGCCTTCAGTTCAGTGACCCTGTACTCCACCAGAATCTGATCAACAAATAGAGAATAAAATAAGGTATGATCAGATTAGAATAATGAGTATATTGTTTTTTATATTATAATTACTTGAACACATTTAAATTGAATCATCTCTCTTTTAGTCAATGATAGCCATTTCTAGACCATCTTGAATACATAAACATTGTTATAGTAAATAAACTTTAACACATTTCAGCAGTTTAATTGGCTTTGCTAGCACGTTAGAATTTTATTTTAGTATATGCTGTTGTCAAGTCCTTAATCCAAACTGGGAGACTTCTTTTAGGTTAAACAATCTCTATACATGCTGACCATGGCAGTGATTGGGTTGTCACTATGGAAAAAGCAACTGAAAATTAACCAAGACTACCAGCCACAGTAATTAATTGTCAGAACTCAAGCTCTGTTGCTGGGGAAAAGGTCACAAAAGCAAAAGAGTTCAAGAAAAAACAGTGTTGGATGAGAATTGATGTCAAGTTGAAACAAGGCTTTTGATTAAACATTTAAGGCATGGCCCAATAGGATATAAGTCTGAAAATTGATCCCAAACCAGGAGCTCTGTTCTCAGTGAAAAAATACTTACAAAAACCTCAAGTGAGTTCCCAGAACCAAGGTGTCTGGTCAGGCCCTTCACGAGACCAGCAGGCCTTTAAAGAAAGTTTGTCAGGAGATGGCAGTGATAGTCTTGAAGTGGAAACTGGTAGCAAGAATGTCACTAATGCCACTTTCTGGCCTTTGAGAAATACAGTGTCTGACAGAATAAAAGAGCTTGAATTTGAGAGGCCTGCAAAGAAAGTGGTGTTTTTAAGGAAAAGTTAATGAAGACAAGGATATTTTTATTTTACTGGAAAATGTAACTCAAGTTTCATAGCATGTGGCAGATGTATGGAATTATGAGGAAAAGGAAGCAGAGTTTTATAAATCTGTGTAATGATGATGACCAGGGAGGTGAAGCTTCTCAGGATAGCTGAGGTCAAAAGCCATGATGAAAGTATGATGGAGAATAAATGGCAGGTGTATTTTGTACTATCAACTCAGCTACTCCAAAGTTTTGGCAGTTTATTAGATGGTGGTTTCTTGATGACTGTTTTGAGTAATGACATGACATTGTAAAGAAAAAAAATAGAGTTGCTTTTGTATAAATTAATTCACTCGGCTTTATGCAATACATTGATTACACTAGGCACTGAGGATTCAGTAGTGAAGTAATCGGACAAAATCGTTACCTTCAAAAAGCTTGAATTCTATTAGAAAGGAAATACAGAAAGGGCACAGGTTGGTATCAAGAACTGCTTCGTGTCTTTAGGTAAGGTTTGTGCATATTTTATATCAGTATATACTTGTCTGTATTATTACAACAATAAGAGGAGATAGGGAGAGTATCAATGGTGTCTAAAGTGAAACAGGACAAATATTTAACAGCTACAGAAGTCCAAAAAAAATTCTGCTTGGGCCTAGCAGAATTTTGTTTCTCTCTCTCTCTCTCTCATCTGTCTGTAACTTCATATGATCTAGTCTAATTTCTGACCCTCTGAATTGAATCTAACACCACACTTGCTGCCGTGCCAGTTAATTCCTGGTACAACTCAATGTATATTTGTGGTCTAAACTTTTTATGCTTCTATAACCTTTCTTCTTCTACTTCAGCCTATCTGAAGTTTTATATCTTTATATATGTCCTAGCCTAAAGTGTATTCATAATCTGCTCAGTTCTAATTACAAGGTATCTTGCTGCTAGATCTTAATTTTGTGCCAGCTTTTCTAATTTTGGACTGACTGACATCTATCTATTGAGGACTAATACTAAGAAGCATACAAAAGACAGATACTTATAATAAATAAGCACTTTTAAATTAAGAACCTTCCTCACTTTGGAATGACACTGGATGGATATAGATTTCCATAGAAAATTGCCTCGTGATTTTCCTTTGGATTTAATTAAGTGATTGATTGCTTCAGAATGCACTGTTATTTAAAACAGTCTCTCCCAAACTCCCTCAAGGGAAACAATACTAATTATAAATAAATTTAAGGACATTTGCTTCTTTAAAGCATAAAGACTAATTTGCTGATGGTGGTAAAAACTTTGGAAAATCACACAGTAAACCAAGTCTCTTGGACAAGTCAGCATCAAGCTGTCCCATTACTGACCCTTTCATTATTCTCATTGCCTTGGTGTAGCAAAGGGAAAGGTTTTGCAGAAGTCGAAAATTCTCATATTATTGCTTATAAATCTGGGTGAATCATTTGAGTGCATGTGTCCCTCATAAAATCTCTCAAGATTCTTCCAGTCAGTAACAGTTTTAATTCCTTGAAGTTATACCAAAAATGTCCACAGCTCCAAAATGTCCACAGCTATTAAAATAAGGGTCAGGTGAGGTGTGAATAGAACCTGTATACATATGCAGGCATTCTCTATTAGTGTTATCCAGAGAAACAGAAATGATGGATATATATTTAGAGTGTTATGTATTACTGTCATCTCTCAGTGTACACATGGGAGATTGATTCCAGGACTTCCTGAGTATACAACATTCTGCACATACTCAAGTCCCACAATGATCCTGCAGAACTCATGTATATAAAAAAATTGTCCCTTTGAATACACAGTTTTCACATTGCTTGAATACTGTATTCAACTGTGGACAGTTCAAAGTCATGCTCAAGGGTCAACTATATAAGAAATTGACTCCTGTGATTATGAAGGCTGAGAAGTCTCACAATCTTCCATCTGAAGTGGGAGACCCGGGAAAGCTGGTAGCGCAAATTCTAGTCCATGTCCAAAGGCCTGACAACCTGGGGAACCATTGGTATAAGTACCAGTCAAAGGGCAAGAGCAGACTGATATCTCAGTCCAGACAGTCACGCAGAGAGGGAATTCAACCCTCCTCTGCGTTTTTGTTCTATCTGAGCTCTGAAGGGGTTGGACGATGTCCACTCACACTTGGGAGGGCAGTCGTCTTTCCTCAGTCCACCAATTTAAATGCTTATCTCTTCTGAAAATATCTTCACAGACATATCCAGAAATACTGTTTTACCAGGTTGCTGGGCATCCCTTTGGCCCAGTAAAGATGATGCATATGATTAATTATCATATGTCCACTTTCAGAGTGAATAGCTATCAAACCCTTCTATGTTATTCATCTCGCTGGGCCTTTTATCAAGTTTGTTACAAATCCAAAAGTGATAACATGACAGAAGTTTAAGTGGTGTCCAAACATAGCGACATCTGTCAGGAAGAAAAAAAAATCTGACAATGGAATGTGTAAAAGGGGATGTGGGATGGGATTAAAATGAAGAAAGAAAGAATAGATAAGAGTCTGGTGAAGGAAAGCTTAAACATTGCATCTCAGTTTATGACCACTGCTGCCAAGGCAGATAGGCAACATCTATTCTCTACCCTGATGTTAAGCATCATTATTTGCTGAGGTTGATAGCAGATGACAGATGTGTTCTAATTTGCAGAATAAGAAGGATATCACACATACAAGTTACACAAGTTAGATGCTGGAGAGCCATCAATGTCCTAGTAATACTACACAATTCATGTTATCAATTTCCTTAACTGGGTTCTGTTATCCCATTGAATTAAATCAGAAAATGTTAATGTGGAAAAATCCATCAAGAAATCCATCTGAAAACTTTTGATGACTAAGGGATAAGAAAAATATCTAGAGTCACAGTATTTGGTAGCTGTACCATTTCAACAGTGGGAGTCCACATAGCAATCTACCAAGGAGGTTGTTAGAAATAGGAACTCTCAAGCCTCATCAGTTTCCTGAATATGGATCTCCATTTTAACAGCTCCCCAGTTGATTCATATATATTAAAGATTGAGATGCACTTGTTTAGAACATTAACTATGGAGTCAGTTTTTTTCATGTGTGTTTTTAAATACTAGTTTTGACGCTTGTTAAATGGATAACTTTGGGCAAATTCTTAAACTCTGTCTCAGTTTCTTCATATTGCAGATTGAGTATCCCTTATTCAAAATGCTTAGGACCAGAAGTGTTTTGAATTTTGGACTTTTTTTTCAGATTTTGAAATACTTGCATATATATAATAAGATATCTTGAGGATGGTATCCAAGTGTACACAAGAAACTCATTGTGTCTTATATACACATTGTATGCATAGACTGAAGCTGATGTTATACAATATTTATAATAATTTGTGGATGAAACAAAGCATGGGTACACTGAACCATTAGGAAGCAAAGGTGTCACTACCCCATCAACACATGTGGATAATCTGTGGCTGTCTGGCATCACCATCATTCCTGACTCTGAATTGATGTGCTACCAATAATCAATCAATTTTTAATAATTGGTGGTAAAAATATGACATACCATTAATATAGTGGAAAACAACATTTTCAGGGCAATGAAGCAGCCCAGTAGCATCACCAGAATACCTGTATCAGCTGTTAAGCAACAGCAGCAACAAATAATGGTAGTCTTTTAGTGTCCACTTACAATGCTGTGTTTTGACTTAAGGTTAACTATATGCTATATTTTACTTTTTATTTATTTATTTATTTTTTTGGTTAGAAGAAACATCCAAAGCATTCCTTTGGGAATAAGAAGGCATTTTGCTGCATGGATTTTTTAAATGTTTCCTGCAGAGTCATCCACCTCATTAACAATGGCTTTCATCTCAGTGGTCTTTTATTTTATAAACTGACATAATTTCTTGTTGTTACAAATGTATGCTGTTCAATCACACATTTTCACTGGGTCATCTATAGGCACTTTTTCTGCAGTACTAGCATCATCATCATCAATATTATAATCAGCTTGATTCAGAACCATTTCAGCTATATTACCATTGGTCAATGAATGAATAACTGGAGCCTCATTATTGATGTTAAAATATTCTTTGATATCTATTTCTTTCAGCTTACTGGTGGATTTTGAAGGTATATGTTTTAGATATGTAAAGAGGTCGATATCATTTCTTTTCACTTGATATACAGAATCCTTCAAAATCACCACTTTGTTCATCATCATCACTGAACATAGTCACAGGCTGGAGGTTGTGCCAGGTATGCACAACTGTCTCCAGTCACTGTGTTCTAAGTGTTGGCAACAGCATATTTGGCATAAATATGCTAAACTTCATGATAAACTCTTTTTCAAAACCTTCCCTACCCATCATCTGTTCACTACTGCTAGCATGCTAGCATGTTCAAAATTTTTTTTTTATATATTTCTCTTTGTTGCTATAAGGATACCCTGGTTACATGGATGAATTAATAAAATCACATTTTGGGGAAAGTATGGAATAAATGTTTTTTAAGTGAGAATTTTAGCTGTAGAACGAGCAGACTGTTTTAAAGGAATAACAAAGTCTTACAATTGTCACCTAGTTCACCTTCCCCGCAATAAGCATGAGACAATGGTACAAAATATTTATGAAACCAATCAGAAAATATGTTGCTGGTGGACTATGCCTCTTTGTTACCATAATAATGGACTGGCAAAAAGTTCACCCCTTGAAGATAGGAGGAATACAAGCTTTTGCCTATCAGAGCAAATTTACATTTATGCATGCCTACTGCATTAGCACATCCCAGCACAGTTATCCTGTCCTTGGCATTCTTAATTACTATAGGGCCTGTCTAATTAGCTGTAGTAAATGACTTTCTGGGACAATAATACCAGAACAGAGATGTTTAATCAGCATTTCAGATTTGTTCTGGCATCAGATTTTCATCAGCAATAACTTTGGCAAACTTGTCAATGAATTTCCCCACTGCTTCATGATCAGCAGATGATTTATACCACAAATATTTAAAAATTTAATGTTGTGTCTTTTCAGAAGTTTCTGCAACCAGCCTGTTGAATTTTCACAATTTCCATTAATTTTCAGTTCATTGCCACAGATCTTTTTTATTTTATGATCAGCATACCATTGAGTGGCATGTGTTCACTGTGATGTTAACAGGTCCATTCTAGCAATACACAATAGGGATCTTCATTTTTAAGTTTATGAAATGTTTTATAAGCTTGTGTTCATTACTTTCAGCATACAACTTCAAGAGTTTATTCTTCTGTTTCTTCAAGTCACATATGGTGATCATTCTACTACCCTACTCTGCTTTTGAGACTCATACCACTGTCCAGGTTCTCTAACAGCTTGACTTGTTAGCTGTAAATAGACATAAATCCTTCCCCTGTTTCTAATGACTGCTCCCCATGTGGTGTCTGCAGCCCTTTTTGACATTTTCAGCAATATCTTTACACCACAAAGCAGGTAATAAGCAAAAAACTTCACAATGAGTAAAGCTTGTAGATCTTGGCTTCATTTGGGGCATTGTTGAAAATCTGCCTTTGATGTGTCCATCCTGGGTACATACCATTTTATAGCCCTTCATGGATAGGAGTGCTTATGTAGAAAATTCTGGGCATGTGTAGAAAAGATACATTGCAATTGAGAGGGCTGGAAGGTCTTTTTTTTTTTTTTTCCTTTTGAGGATACTGAATAAAATGTGTGTTGTGTCACTGCATTTTGACTGAAACCTGTCAAATTAGATAGGGTGTGGAATTTTCCACTTGTAGCATTACATTGGCACTCAAAAAATTTCAGATTTTGGAGCATTTCAGATTTTTGGATTAAGGATGCTCAATCTGTAAGTAGTTTTTAAATTGCCTTTCATACTGTAAATGCCAAATAAGAGTTTATCATGATTATCACATATGGTTCAACTATTTATTCTCAGACATAAAACTGTTTTATCCTTTAGTAAGAACTTACTAAATAACTACAAATTACTTTATTCTGTGGATGGTCAATTTCAATATAAATATATCACTGTACTCTGTATTGACTAAGTCTATTTTTTATATTGACTGACTCTAAATACCTGCTTCAGTATTATTGGAGGATAGAAGGATCATCATTGAGATTATGAAGTGTCGAAACATAATAAAATGCTTACCTTAAATAACGTAAAAGGAAAATGGTGTCTCCAATGAGTCTGTGACTTTAGGTGAAGAGGTTGTAAAACAGAATATTAGTAGCATAGGTTAAGTACTATTAGCTACATTTGAAAGTGTGTTCAGAAAAATAGTAGCCATTTTTCAAGCAGAAATTAAAAGGATAGAGAGAGTCCAGAAATGTAGTATTAGGTGGTCTGGAAAAGAAACTTCTCAACATGGATTAAAACATGATCTCTATAGAATTGATCAAATCAGGGATGTTGCATTAATCTAGTTACATTCTCTATGTATTAAGATTGTGTTAAGTGATGGCCAGAGAGAATCAGCTAATGCTTTAGCTAACTTCTGGAAACCTGAGAGGTTCAGGATACACACAATTAAGTCTAGAAAGGTAGGCGTATGACTAAAAGGATTATGAATTTGGCTATAGTACATGGCGCTTACTAGGATTAAGCAGATAATTGACAGAAAAAATGTTTAAATTACCTAGGAATACAGATAACTGGGGATTCAAAAGATCTCTACAATGACAATTATAAAACACTGCTCAAAGAAATCAGAGAAGATGCAAACAAATGACAAATATCCCATGCTCATGAATAGGAAAACTCAGTATAATTAAAATGACCATGCTGCCCAAAGCCATTTACAGATTTAGTGCTATTCCTATCAAACTACCAATAGCATTCTTCATAGAACTAGAAAGAAACTATTTTAAAATTCATATGGGACCAAAAAGGAGCCCAAATAGCCAAGGCAATCTCTAAGCAAAAAGAACAAAGTTGGAGGCATCACGTTACCCTATTTCAAACTATATTACATGGCTACAGTAACCAAAACATCATGGTACTGGTACAAAAACAGGCACAGAGAACAATGGAACAGAATAGAGAGCCCAGAGACAAGGCCACAGACCTATGACTACCTGATCTCGACAAAGCTGACAAAAACAAGCAATAGGGAAAAGACTTTATATTTAATCAATGGTGGTGGGATAACTGGCTAGCCATATGCAGAAGACTGAAGCTGGACTCCTTCCTTACACTATATACAAAAATCAACTCAGGAACTGTTAAAAACTTAAACGGTAAAACTGTAAAAATCCTGAAAAAACCATTTTGGATATAGGAATGGGCAAAGATTTCATAATGAAGACACCAAAGGCGATTGCAACAAAAACGAAAATTGCAAGTGGGATCCAATTAAACTTAAGACCATTTGCACAGCAAAAAAAAAAAAAAAAAAAAAAAAACTATCATCAGAGTGAACAGACAACCTACAGAATGGGAGAAAATATTTGCAATCTATCCATCTGACAAAGGTCTAATAGCCAGCATTTATAAGGAACTTAAACAAATTTACAATACAAACACAAACAACCTCATTAAAAAGTTGGCAAAGAGCTTGAATAGACACTTTTCAAAAGAAGGCAAACATGCAGCCAACAAGCATATGAAGAAAAGCTCAATTTCACTTATCATTAGAAGGACGTAAATCAAAACCAGAATGAGATACCATCTCACATCAGTCAGAATTGCTATTAATAAAATGTCAAAAATAGCAGATGCTGGCAAACTTGTTGAGAAAAGGGAACACTTATACACTGTTGGTGGTAATGTAAATTAGTTCAACCACTGTAGAAAGCAATATGGTTATCAGATTCTCCAAAGTCAATGTGAAAGAAAAAAATCTTAAGGGCAGGAAGGTGGGGTCACATACAAAGGGAACCCATCCAGACCAAGAACAGACCTTTCAGCAGAAACCATTCAAGGCACAAGAGATTGGTGGCTTATATTTAGCATCCTTAAAAAAGAAACACACACACACACACACAAATAAGAATTTCACATCCAGCCAAATTAAGCTTCATAAAAGACAGATAAATAAAATACTTTTCAGGCAAGCAACTGCTAAGGGAATTTGTTATCACCAAACCTGCCTATAAGGTAGGTAAAGATGTCACTAAGGGAGTGTTCAACATAAAAGCAAAAGACCAATACTTGTCAGCATAAAACCTAACAGGTAAGTACATAGCACACTGACACTATAATGCAAGTATATGGTCATGTCTACATAGTAATCAGCTAAAAACCCAGTGATAAGATGAAATTCTCACATTTCAATATTAACCTTGAATGTAAATGGCCTAAATGCCCCACTTATAGACACAGAATGGTAAGTTGGATAAAGAAGCAGCACTCAACTGAATGCTGACTTCAAGAAATCCATCTTACATACAATAGAAACCATGAACTTAAAGTAAAGAAATGGGGAAAGACATACTAAGCAAACAGAAAACAAAAAAGAGCAGAGGTTGCCATGCTTGTGTAAGAGAAAACAGATTTTAAACCAACAAGGATCCAAAAGGACAAAGAAGGGCATCACATGATGATAAAGAGTTTAATTCAACAAGAAGACTTAACTATCCTAAATATATTTATATCCAACACTGGAACATCTAGATTCATAAAACAAGTTCTTAGAAACCTATGAATAAACTTAGGTAAACCACACTCAATAAAAGTACTGGACTTCAATATTACACTGACAGTGTTAGACAGAACATTGAGGCAGAGGACTAGCAAACAGATTCAGGATGTAAATTAACACTTGATCAAATGGACTTAACACATATCTACAGAATACTTTGCCCAACAACTACAGAATATGCTTTATTCCCATCTTCACAAGGCACATACTCTAAGGTCAACCACACACTCACCCATAAAGCAATTCTCAAACCAAAATTTTTTAAAAAAATTATACTAATATGGTTTGGCTATATCCCCACCCAAATCTCATCCTGAATTCCCATGTGTTGGGGGAGGGACCCGGTGGGAGGTAATTGAGTCATGGGAAGAGGTCTTTCTTGTGCTGTTCTCATAATAGTGAATAAGTCTCATGAAATCTAGTGGTTTTAAAATAGGTGAGTTTTCCTGCACAAGCTCTCTCTTTGCCTGCTGCCATCCTCGTAAGATGTGACTTACTCCTCCTTGCCTTCCTCCATGATTGTGAGTCCTCCCCAGCCACGTGGAAATGTGAGTCTTATTTAACCTCTTTCTTTTGTAAATTGCCCAGTCTCAGGTATGTTTTTACCAGCAGCATGAAAACAGACTAATGCAGCAAATTGGTGCCAGTAGAATAGGGTGTTGCTGAAAAGATACCTGAAAATGTGGAAGTGACTTTGGAACTGGGTAACAGGAAAAGGTTAGAAACATTTGGAGGGCTCAAAAGAAGACAAGAAAATGTAGGAAAGTTTGGAACTTACTAGAGACTTGTTGAATGGCTTTGACAAAAATGCTAGTAGTGATGTTTTAACAATCAGGTGCAGGCTCAGGTGGTCTCAGATGGAGATAAGGAACTTGTTGGGAACAGGAGGAGAGATGATTCTCATTATATTTTAGCAAAGGGACTCATGGCATTTTTCCCCTGCCCTAGAGATTTGTGGAACTTTGACTTGAAAGAGATGATTTAGAGTATCTGTTGGAAGAAATTTCTAAGCAGCAAAGCATTCAAGATGTGACTTGGGTGCTGCTAAAGGCATTCGGTTTTATAAGGGAAGCAGAGCATAAAGGTTCAGAAAAATTACAGCTTGACAATGCTATAGAAAAGAAAATTCAATTTTCTGAGGAGAAATTTAAGCTGGTTGCAGAAATTTTCATAAGAAATATGGAGCAAATGTTAATTTTAAGGCAATGGTGAAAATTTCTCCAGGCCACGTCAGAGGTCTGTACAGCAACTTCTCCCATCATAGGCATGGATGCCTAGTAGGAAAAAGTGGTTTTGTGGTCCGTACCTAGGGTCTTCATGCTGTGTGCAGCCTAGGAACTTAGTGCCCTGCATCCCAGCCACTCCAGCCATGACTGAAAGTAATGAACGTGGAGCTCTGGCCATGGCTTCAGTGGGTACAAGCCCTAAGCCTTAGCAGCTCTTTCACATGGTGTTGAGCCTGCAAGTGCACAAAAGTCAAGAATTGGGGTTGGGAAACTCTTCCTAGATTTCAGAAGATATATGGAAACTCCTAAATGCCCAAGCAGAAGTTTGCTTCAAGGGCGTGGCCCTCATGGAGAACCTCTGCCAGGGCAGTGCAAAAGGGAAATGTGGGGTTGGAGCCCCCACATAGAGTCCCTATGAGGGCACTGCCTAGTGGAGCTGTGAGAAGAGAGCCATAGTCCTGTAGACCCCAGAGTGATAGATCAACTGACAGTTTGCACTGTGCACCTGGAAAAGCTGCAGACACTCAATCCCAGCCCCTTAAAGGCAGCTGAGATGGAGCCTGTACTCTGCAAAGCTACAGGGATGGAGCTGCCCCAAACCATAGGAACCCACCTCTTGCATCAGCATAACCTGGATGTGAGACATGGAGTCAAAGGAGATCATTTTGGAGCTTTAAGATTTGACTGCCCTGCTGGATTTTGGATTTGCCTGGAGCCTGTAGCCCCTTTGTTTTGACTGATTTCTCCCATTTGGGGTGGCTGTATTTACCCAATGCTTGTACCTTCTTTGTATCTAGGAAGTAACTAACTTGCTTTTGATTTTACAGGCTCATAGGCAGAAGGAACTTGCATTGTCTTGGATGAGACTTTGGACATTGGACTGTGGACTTTTGAGTTAACTCTGAAATGATTTGAGGCTTTGGGAGACTGTTGGGAAGGCATGATTTGTCTTGAAATGTGAGAACATGAGATTTAGGAGGGGCCAGGGGCAGAATGATATGGTTTGGTTGTGTCCCTGTCCGAATCTCATCTTGAGTTCTCACATCTTGCAGGAAGAACCCAATGGGAGGTCACTAAATCATGGGGGCAGGTCTTTCCCCTGCTTTTCTAGTGACAGGGACTAAGTCTTATGAGACCCGGTGGTTTTAAAAATGGGGAGTTTCCCTGCAAAAGTTCTCTTTTTGCCTGCTGCCATTCATGTAAGAAGTGACTTGCTCCTCCTTGCCTTCTGCCATGATTGTGAGTCCTCCCTAGCCATGTGGAACTGTGAGTCCAATTAAACCTCTTTCTTTTGTAAATTGCCCAGTCTTTGGTATGTCTTTATTGGCAGCATGAAAATGGCCTAATACACATACCAAACACACTCTCAGACCACAACACAATGAAAATAGAAACCAATAGGAGGAAGTTCTCTCAAAACCATGCAATTACATGGAAATTGAAATATATGACTTTTGGGCAAATAATGAAATTAAAGCAAAAATAAAACTCGATTTGAAACAAATGAAAACAAGGATATAACTTATCTCTGGGACACAGCTAGAGCAATGAAAGGAAGTCTTGTAATGCTAAATGGCTAAATAAAAAAGTCAGAAAAATCTCAAATTAACATCTAACATCACACTTACAGAAACTGGAAAAACAAGAGCAAACTAACCCCAAAGCTATAAGAAAATAAATAAACAACATTAGAGCTGAAGAGAATGAAACTGATATCCAAAAATTCATACAACAAATTAATGAAACCAAAAGTTCATTATCTGAACAATAAATAAGATGATAGATCAGTAGCTAGATGATTAAAGAAAAAAAGAGAAAAGATTCAAATAAACATAATTAGCAACTGCAAAGGGAACATTACCATCAACATCACAGAAATACAGAAAACCCTCAGACACTAGTACAAACACCTCTATGTACAGAAACTAGATAAACTAGAAGAAAAAGATGAAATCCTGGAAAGGTGCAACCTCTCAAGATTGAACGAGGAAGGAACTGAAACCCTAAAAAGACCAAGAATCAGTTCCAAAATGTAATCAGTATATAAAAATACCTATCAACCAGAAAAAGCCCTGGACCAGATGTATTCACAGCTAAATTTTACCAAATGTACAAGGAAAAGCTGGTACCAATCTAGTGAAACTATTCCAAAAAAATTGAGAATGAGAGACTCTTCTTTAACTCATTTTGTGAGACCAGCATCATTCTGATATCAAAACTTGGCAGAGACGCAATGAAAAAAGAAACTTTAGGTGAATATCCCTGATGAACATAGATGTACAAATCCTCAACAAAACGCTAGCAAATCAAATCCAGCCGATTAAAAAGTGAATTCACCATGATCAAGTAAGCTTCATTCCTGAGACACAAGGTTGGTCCAACACAAACAAATCAAGAAGTATGATTTATCACATGAACAGAACTAAAAACAAAAACTGCAAGATTATCTCAATAGATGCAGAAAGTGTTTTTGATAAAATTAAATATCCCATTAAAGTTAAAATTCCTCAAAAAACTATACATCAAAGCAACATACCTCAAAATAATAAGTACCGTCTATGACAAACCCTGAGCCAACACCATAATGAACGGGCAGAAACTGGAAGCATTCCCCTTGACAAGTGGAACATGATACCGGAATACATCAAACTCCTATTAAACATAATACTGGAAGTCCCAGCCAGAACAATCAGGCAAGAGAAATAAATGAATGGTATCCAAATAGGAAGACAGAACATCGTAAAACAAGTTCTTAGAGACCTATGAATAAACTTTGATAATCATACATACTGCTAGACTTCAACACCCCAGTGACAGTGTGAGGTAGATCACTGAGACAGAGAACTAACAAATGTATTTACCTATTAAAATATCTCTGTTTGCAGATAATATGATTCTATATGTAGAAAAACCCATAATTTCTGCCCCAATGCTTCTAGACCTGATAAACACTAGCAAAGTTTCAGGATGGAAAGTCAATTTACAAAAATATGTAGCATTCCTATACACCTACGACATCCAAGATGAGAGCGAAATCAAGAATGCAATTCTATTCACAATAGCCACAAAATATCAAATATTTAGGAATGCAGCTAACCAGGGAGGTGAAAGATCTCTACAATGGGAATTATAAAACACTGCTGAAACAAATCAGAGATGAAACAAACAAATAAAAGAACATTCCATGCTTATGGATAGGAAGAATCAATGTTGTCTAAATGGCAATATTGTCCAAAGCCATTTACAGATTCAGTGCTATTCCTGTCAAACTACCAATGACATTTCTCACAGAATTAGAAAAAATAAAAATAAAAACTATTCTAACATGCATATGAAACCAAAAAAGAGCCCAAATGGCCAATGCAAACCTAAGAAAAAAGTACAAAGGTGGAGGCATCACATTACCTGACTTCAAACTATACTACAAGCCTATAGTAACCAAAAAAGCATGGTACTGGTACAACATACACACACAGACCAATGGAACAGAATAGAGAATCCAGAAATTAAGCTGCACACCTACAACCATCTTTGAAAAAGGCAACAAAAACAAGCAATAGGGAAAGAACTCTCTGTTCGATAAATGGTGCTGGGATAACTGGCTAGTCATATGCAGAAGATTGAAACTGACCCTTCCCCTTCAAAATATACAAAAATAAACTCAAGGTGGATTAAATACTTAAATTAAGATCTAAAACTATATAAGCCCTAGAATAAAACCTAGGATATACCATTTTGGACATTGGCCTTGGCAAATATTTCATGATGAGGTCCCCAAGAGCAATTACAATAAAAACAAAAATAGAGAAGTTGGACTAATTAAAGTAAAGAGCTTCTGTACCAAAAATGTATCTATCTGTCAACAGAGTAATCAGACAACCTACAGAATGAGAGAAAATATTTACCTACAGAATGAGAGAAAATATTTGCAAGCTATACATCTGGCAAAGGTCTAATATCCTGAATCTATAAGGAACTTAAACCAAGAAACAAAAAACAGCCCCATTCACCAATGGGCAAAGGACATTAAAAGGAATTTCTCAAAAGAAGACATACATGCAACCAACAAGCATATAAAAAATGCTCAATATCACTGACTACCACAGGAGTACAAATCAAAATAATAATGAAATATCATCTCATATCAGTCAGAAAGTCTATTATTAAAGAGTCAGAGTATACAGATATTGGTGAGGTTGCAGAGAAAAGGAAATGCTGCTAGTGTGAATGGAAATTAGTTTAGTCACAGTGAAAAGCAGTTTGGAGATCTCTCAGTGAACTTAAAACAGATCTACCTTTTGACCGAGTAATCTCATTACTGGGTATATACCCAAAGAAATACAAATATTTCCACCAAAAAGACACATGCTCTTGTGTGTTTATTGCAGCACTATTCACAATAGCAAAGACATAGAATCAACCTGGATTGTCCATCACTGGTGGACTGGATACAGAAAATGTGGTATACATATAATATGGACTAGTATGCAGCTATAATTAAGTCATTTCCTTTGCAGCAACATGGATGCAGCTGGCAGCACTTATCCTAAGTGAATTAATACAGGAACAGAAAACCAAATACTGCATATTGTCACTTATAAGTGGGAGCTAAACATTGAGTATACATGAACACAAACAGGAGAATAATAGATACCAGGGCCTACTTGAGGGTGGAGAGTAGGAGGAGTCTAAGTATTGGAAAACTTCCTATCAGATACAATGCTCACTACCTGGATGATGAAATCATTTGTACACCAATCCTTAATGACATGCAGTTTGCACACATAACAAACCTGCACATGTACCCCTGAAACTAATATAAAAGTTGAAAAAAAATAAAAGAAATGCATCAGGTGACAATATCCTCTTGATTCTCACGCAGACACATTTAACATTTAAAGATTTACATTTTAGGGCTAAAATTTGAAAAGGCATTTCACATGAACTTTATAAATACATGCAAGGTTTATGAATATTACACCAAGTAGTTTCATCTATAAATTTATGATACCCCTTTTTTAATTCTTTGAGCCACATTTTCTCCCACAATTCTGAGTGATGTGTTTCCGAGCTTCCAGTTTCCTTAGATTTTTATCATAGGCTCAAGAAATCTAGGACATGCCACGAATATCAAGGGACTTGTTATGTTTATGAAGCCTTCCTTTTTCTGTCTCATGATGCTTATTTATTTATTCTTCAAGATTCTACTTACATTCCAACTCAGCATAACATTTCCTAACATCCTAGGGCAAAATTAACTGATCTTTCTTCAATGGTTCCACGGTATTTTGTTCACGGTACTCCTATAACTTCACACGTTATTACACTCCATCTTATACCGTGAGAACTTTGGGGTTAATTACTAAGTTTTTCTTCTCTATGGGGGGATAGTACCTAAAATAGTACCAGTCTCGTGATGTAATTCAATTCATGTTTGTCAGATCAATGGATGATTCTATAAATAATGATTTTGTATGTGGCAAAGACTGCTAATTATTCCTCAACATCATACTTCCCTCTTCCTTTACCAATAGACATTGCTTCCTGACTTTCAGCTGGGCATATGGCTGCTTAGTTAGAAACAAATTTCCCCATGTACTCAGTTGAATAATGTGAATACATGCTTATAAAAGGTATGTGAGCAAATGTGATGTGTGCAAATTCTGAGTCACTTTAATGGAAAAAAAATATGTTCTTTCTGTTTATTCTCATTACCCAAAAACCTGACAAGGCAGCTTTGGCATGCAGACAAGAGCCACACCCTGAGAGATGGAGGAGCAACAAGTTAGCAATAATCTGGGCACCTAGAAGACTTCATGAAACAAAGCCACCTACACACAATCCGTATCATTTTGGTCTGTGATGAGAGAGAAATAAATTTCTACACCGTTTGAGATTCCACCTCTGAGATGTCTTTTAGAGAAGCTAAGCCTGTATCCTATATCCCATGTAATCTACCCCGTCTGTGCCGGGCAGTTGGTCCCATTGCAGATATATTTAGCAACTTTCAGTTCTGATGGATATTGTCACATCCTCTCTCTACTTGCAGCAGCTCCGTTAGCACACGATGAGCCACAGAACCAGCAACCCAAGCCAATAACAGTGGCAGCACAACTCTAAACAGTAATAGGAGCTCTAAATAACTTTACAGCCAGAGCCAGCAACTCCACTAGTTCCCTAGGGTTGCTTCTGTCAGCAGTTTCACAGGATTTTTCAAGTTTGTTTCTTTGCCCCCAGATAGTTAAGTGTTATCTTCTCAGCATCTAAATGGATGTATCTACTGATGTGTTATAAATGTTTAAGTGACTCTGTAAAACAAATAGCTCCAGTTTGTTTACTAATTCCTACGTGTAAATACTCCCAGCATGAACAATTTTATGCTATTAATTGCAATGTGAGTTCACAAAACATGAAGTTAAGAAGAGTTGCACACACGTGACTTTTTTGACCTGTTAGGAGCTGCATCCAGCACACCACAAACTTGACAGTATCAGTTTTCTTTTTTTTTTTTTTGTTTTGTGCTCCCTTTTATTTATTTATTTATTTATTTATTTATTTATTTTATTATACTTTAAGTTCTAGGGTACATGTGCATAACGTGCAGGTTTGTTACATATGTATACTTGTGCCATGTTGGTGTGCTGCACCCATCAACTAGTCAGCACCCATCAATTCATCATTTATATCATGTATAACTCCCAATGCAATCCCTCGCCCCTCCCCACTCCCCATGATAGGCCCCAGTGTGTGATGTTCCCCTTCCCGAGTCCAAGTGATCTCATTGTTCAGTTCCCACCTATGAGTGAGAACATGCGGTGTTTGGTTTTCTGTTCTTGTGATAGTTTGCTAAGAATGATGGTTTCCAGCTGCATCCATGTCCCTACAAAGGACGCAAACTCATCCTTTTTTATGGCTGCATAGTATTCCATGGTGTATATGTGCCACATTTTCTTATGGACAGTATCAGTTTTCTGTTGTGACGTAATGAACTACCCCATCTTATCAGCTTTAAACAACTGATTATTTGCTTACAATTGTTGGGTGGCATCACTGGGTGGTTCCTATGCTGTTTTGTTTTTTTTTCTTCTGGGATCGCTCACTCATATGGTGGTAGACAGTTGACATCTCAGTAGGGCCTGGATGGACTAAGATGACTTCACTCACATGTCTGGCAGTTGGTGCTCACTGTAGGCTGAGATGCCTTAAATCTCCTCCACGTGAACTGTCACACCACAGCAGGCTAGTGTGGTGTTTTTTTACTTGGCAACTCCAGGGAAGATTTATAAGAAGGTAATAGAAACAGCTTTAACACCTATTGACACTCTGCTCTGAAGTTTCATAATATTCAATTTCTTTTCCATCCTATTAGCCGGCAAAGTCACAAGGCTATCTCAAATTTAACATGATAAAACATTTTGATGAAACAAGAGAGCAGTTTAATGGTGATATTTTCCTCTTGCATTTATCATCCTATTTGTATTTAAGCAGAGCTTTGGCATCTTACGCTCAATGGGTTGGCTACTATATAAAACAAAATGAGAAAACAGAAAATACAAGTGTTAGTGAGGATGTGGAGAAATTCGAAGTTTTATACACTGGTGGTAGGAATATGAAATTGTACAGTCACTGTAGAAAATGGTATAATAGTTCCTCAAAGTGTTAAAAATAGAGTTATTATATGATCCAGCAATTCCACTTTGAGGTATATACCCAAAAGAATTGAAAACAGTGTCTCACAGAGATTATTTGTACACCTGTGTTCATAGCAACATTATTTACAATAACCATAACACAGAAGCAAACCATATCCATCAAAGTATGAAGGGATAAAAATATGTGGTATGTACATGCAATTAAATATTATTCAGCCTTAACAAAGAAGGAGATTTTGACATGTGCTACAACATGGCAGATCATGAGGTAATAATACTAAGTAAAACAAACTAGTCACAAAAGGATAAATACTATATTATTGTACTTCCATGAGGAACCTAGAAGTAGTCAAATGCATAAGGGCATACAGTAGAATGATATTTGCCAGCGGCTGGAAGGAGGCAATGTGAAGTTGTTATTTAATGAATACAGTTTTAGTTTTTTAATATGATATGGATTCTGGAGATTAACAATGTGAGTGTACTTAATGCAACTGAAGCGTGCACTTAGAAATGGTTAAGACAGCAAATCTTACATTTATTTTACCACAATAATAAAAAACACAAGCACAAATTATTTGACATTGTTTTAGAGGCAGACTCTGCATCTTCTCACCTTGAATCTAAGAGGAGCTCCTGACTTGCTCGAAACCAATAGAGGCTGAAGTGTGATGCATAAATTCTGATGCTATGTGGAGAAAACAATATAATTTTGTGTTCCTTGCTGCAACACTTGCTTGTGGAGCACTGAATTGCCATATAAGAAGTCTGATTGCTGTGTGGCCACCATGCTGTGGTGAGAAAGCCCAGAGCACATGAAGAGGTGATAAGTAAGTGCTATCAACAGTCCCAGCTGAAAGTCTCAGAAAACAATCAACATCAACTGACTGACACAAAAGTGATGATGCTTCTAGATTATCCTAGCCTCCAGCCATAGAGCCACATGCAGTCCTTTGAGTCTTTCCAGCAGAGGCTCTGGACAATATGAGACAAAGACAAGCCATTCTTAAAATGCCTGGCCCAAAGCACACAGATTCTGTAAGCTTTATAAAATGTTTTAAGTCTTTAAGTTTGCTATTATAACAGCTTTTTGGAGATATAACTCGCGTACCATAAATTCATCATTTTAAAGTACGTATTCACATAGTTGCGCAACGATCACCTTTATCTATTTTTTTAACATTTTATCACCAAAATAGAAATCCCATAACCATTAGCAGTCACGCCCCATTCTACTCTATTCCAATCATACTGCTATCCTAGAAATTCCGCATAAATGGAATTATACAATATGTTGCCTTTGTGTCTAGTTTGCTTCACTTAGAATAAGATTTTCGGAGTTCACCCATGTTGTAGTATGTATCAATACTTCCTTTCTTTAAAAGGCTTAGTAGTATTACATAGTATAAATATACCACATTTTGTTTATTCAATCATAGGTTGACGGAAACTTTTGATGTTTTCTACTTTTGAGCTATTAGGAATCATGATGCTATGAACATTCATGTACAAGGTTTTACATGGACACAAATCTTTATTTCTTTTGGATATATATTCATGAATGAAATTTCAGGGTCATATAGTAACTTTTTGTTTAACATTGTGAGGAATTGCCAATATGTTTTCCAAAGTGGTTTTCCCATTTTTTTCAGTCCCACCAGTGATACATGTGGGTTCTAATTTGTCAACATTCTTGCTAGCTCTTTTTTCTGTCTTTTATTTTAGTTATCCAAGTGGGTGTAAAGTAACATGCAACTTTAGTCTTTATTTGCATTTTGCTAATGACTAATGATGTTGAGCAACTTTTTATGTAGTTGCTAATGATATGTGTGTATTATTTGGAGGAATATTCATCTCCTAAAACTATTGAAATTAAAAAAAGAAAATATGTAGGATGAATAAGTCAAATTTAGTGTGCAACATGAGGACTATAGTTAATAATAGTGCATTGCATTGAAAATTTTTGTTAAATGAGTAGACTGTAGTTGCTCTTACCATGGTGGGGGAGATGGGTAACTTTGTGAAATAATAGATATGTTAATTTTTTTCATTATGGCAACCATGTTATGGCATATATGTATCTTATAACATCATGTTATATGCTCCAAATATACACAGTAAATGTTTCAAACAAACAAATATGTTGCCCATTTTTAATTGAGCTATTTGTCTTTTTATGATTGACTTGTGAAAGTTCTTTAGCTCTTCTAGGTATAAGTCCTCTATGAAGATATATGACTTTCAAGTATTTTCTCCCATTGTGTGGGTTGTCTTTTCGTTTTCTTGATGGTTCCCTTTGAACCATACAGAGCAAGATTGATTTTCTTGGTATTTCCTCTTATTATTTGCTAATATACGTACTGCTAGCAGGTCATATGGTCAGATAAATAATTAGATTAGAAAAGTAGATTTTTTTCTGAATGCCTTCTTCAGGAGGAGTTAGTTTTCTTTATTTATTTTTTGCCCGAATTGATAAATTTATATTCTTATTAATACTACATCTAAACTATTAATAGTTGGCATTCATAAATTAAGAGAAATATAAAATACTACATTTGCTTTTCTAGCTTTTGAAAAACTGCAATAATAAGTATTTAGGTTAAATGTTGTTCCCCTAATGGATGATAAGCTTGTAGATGATTCCACAATAATGTAATGTCAAACATTGTTTTATAAAACAAACCTTTAGAAAACACCTTGTATTAAAAGGCCCAGACTGGGCAGAAATAAGGAGCTGAGTTAGTTACTCTCCTCAATCTTCTTTTTATTTTAAGTGGTGAGTTTTAATATTATAAAGGAAGATATAAGAGCCATTTCAAACAATGACACAGAGAAAAAAATACAAAGTCTGGGGATTTTGACCAGCCCGGTTAGGGCAGTTAAAACTCCATGAAGGGAAACAGCTTTTTACCCACAGAAAAGAGAGAGAGGTGGCC
Source organism: Rhinopithecus bieti (assembly GCF_001698545.2). NCBI lineage: Eukaryota > Metazoa > Chordata > Mammalia > Primates > Cercopithecidae > Rhinopithecus > Rhinopithecus bieti. The sequence continues at coordinate 364,135 of NW_016816334.1, read as the reverse complement.
GGGTTTTGGAAAAGAGGCAGATCTGATAGTTTGTCTTTATCTTGGCATTAAACTTTTCAAAACCTTTAACTTTTACTGGTAGTTCAGTCTTGCCCAAACAAACAATAAGATAAATATATAATAAGTTATAATCCTGAAAGCATTTTATATTTATTAGCATTTATAATGTAAGAATAATTCAAGTGTAGGAGGAGATTTTAAGGTATTCCACTTGAGGCAGGAATTGAGGACATTAAAAAAATCAAATGAGGTTAATTGCTTAAAGATATCAGTAACGAAAGTGGCACTTTTAATTCTAATCATCTATAATATATAGCAACTTTTGACAAGATAAATTAATAATTTACCTAATATCTAACCAAGGTCACAGCATACTTTCAGGTATTTCCCAGCTGCTTACTGACAGATTAGGAGACAGTGTTTCATAACGCTTTGTGAGCAACAGTTCTTTAATACTTTTTGTCATGTGTAATGTAATAGAAGTAGTTTCAATCAATAATTCTAACAACTTAATAGAAAATTCTATTCCCCAATAATTCTACTGGGAGTGTATTTTTCTTTACACACATAACAAACCTGATATTAAAGTTTTATTTTGCATAATTTTAATAAACAGGGTCAATTCAATCAGATATGTGTTCAAAATCAAATTTTAAGATAATATTTTGAATTAATTAAAACAACTCTATCACCAAATCAAACAGATGATGTTAAAGTTTGTGTAATATAAGAAATTTTTTCTTTAATACCAGTAGAGGTAACTTACCAAATGGTGTTATAAATTATAAGAAAACAAACAAGGTTATTAGAAAACAAAACCAAAGATACAGGTTTTCTAAATGCTAGCCTACTTGGTGTCAGTGAAAACAGATTTTTATTTATTGGGCTTTTTATTATTTGTTCTAGTGTGATGTTGTCTATGTAAATTAGGTGACACTTACTGCTGAGAATGTGAACAAAGATGGGATATACCATAACTAACAACACAAATATGTCTTCAAGATTATTTTTTAACAAAACTATAGTCTATAAAAGAGATAAGTAGGGTAATTTGAAAGGAAGTGCAATTTTTCATTAGATGATGATGTCTTTGGATCCACTGAGGTGGTCAGGGAAGATTCTGTTTTACTTACAGGAATTTTCATTTTTTAAATTTAAAAGCTCCCTGTCTCTTTCCCCTCTCACTCTTTCTCTCCTGGCAAATAGGTCAAGTCTGTTTGGCTGTATCATAATTATTTTCATAAGGTTAACTACCCTGAGGTTGCTTGAGGTTGTTTTATCTTCACCCTTTCTTCAGTTGCTGCCCAAATTCTTATCATTGCACAGTGTAAATATACACAAATGAGGAGTTCAGTAACAATAAATCAAGTACCGTACATAAATAAATAGAAACACTGTAAGAGTAATAATCCAGCATAGGTAGGAATAAGTAGGAAATGATAGTGGATATTCAGAAAACAGTTTGAATCATGGATTATTCTAAATTCATTGCAAGTTAACATCTGAGATGCTGAATTTGTAACATAGATGAATGATTACAGAAAGCTTTACTGGGAAATGGATCTTAGATAAAATTTTGCTAGAAAGGGAGATCCCAGGAGTGTGAGATGAAGTGGCATGCATAATAAAGTGGAGGAGGTAGGGACTCTTGGTGTGGTGCATATTGGTAGGGGTGGTTTCTTAGCCAGCCTCAGTGGAATACGGTAGGAAATCTCAGCCACAGATGTACGGTGGAACCATCTGGAGAACTTTTCAGCCCCATGTGTTCTTTGCCCAAAAAACACTAATAAAATCCATGGGAGCTTGTCAGGCAAGTTGGCAAGCTATAGCTGCTGACAGAAGTAATTGTTCTTGCGTTTATCCAAAAAACCAAGACAAAGTCACCTTCCATATATGGGGTCCATTGCTTAAAACACTTCTGGTCCTTATAACCATACCATCAGTGGGGAAGCCTGATGTGGCAGAGAGAGAGATACAACACACGTGATCATTGAACACATCAGGATTCAGTTGTGAGTCCTTCCTGCTTGTATGTTATTATGAATGTGATAATCCATACATCTATTTCTCTTTGTTTCTCACTGTATGTTTAAATTGATTTAATAACCAACCCATTCAAGCGTTTTGGTTTGGTCTGTGAACTTTTCAATTCTGTGACCTCTTAAATAGCTTGCTCAGTGCATACTTGGAGGCCACAACTGCAACAACATAATTTCCCACATGATGTAACCTATTTTTAAAATGTTCCACAAGTGGTTTTAATATGCAGCTCAGTTTGAGAACTGCTGGGATAAAGAATTTGAAGATCCAAAGGAAAATTACAGATGGTGAAGGACTTCAGATGTGATGTTAAAAAAAGATTTCTATTTTATTATATAGGAAACCAGGAGTCCTCTAAATACAATAATAAAGATATAAAATTTGTGCATCTTTAAGATTGAATTGACAGTGGCATGCAAGTAGGACTAGATAAGGGGGATGACTAGATGCCTAACAGGAAATTAGAAGTGTTGAAAAAGACCAGTCTGGTGAAATAAACCTAAAATAGGATGACAGAATCTGAATGAAAAGGAAGAGGATATTTTGATTGTCTTAGGATATTTTGGTCATAGTATGAAGGCCGTATTCACCAGGTATAAAAACCAGACACAAATATCGTAAGAAAATAAAACTATAGACCAATATCTCCTATCAACATACATTCAAAGCTCTTTAACACAATTCTTAACAAACTATCAGCAAATAAAACCTGGAAACATAAAAAGTCTATACCATGTACAATGGTGGTTTATGCTAAAAATGCAAGATTAACTTAACTTTGGAGGTTTTTCTCAGTGTTCTACTCCATGCTCAGTTTTCAAGAGTCCCTGCCCAGCTGATTGGGTCATCAACTGTCCTACCTGGCCTGGGTCTGTTCCAGTTTTTTTTTTTATTGTATTTTTTTTGAGACGGAGTTTTGCTCTTGTTGCCTAGGCTGGAGTGCAATGGCGTGATCTCGGTTCACTGGAACCTCTGCCTCCCAGGTTCAAGTAATTCTCCTGTCTCAGCCTCCTGAGTAGCTGGTATTACAGGCATGCGCCACCACGCCCAGCTAATTTTGTATTTTTAGTAGAGATGGGGTTTCTCCATGTTTGTCAGGCTGGACTTGAACTCCCAACCTCAGGTGATCTGCCTGCCTTGGCCTCCCAAAGTGCTGGGATTGCAGGTGTCAGCCACCGAGCCTGGCCAGGTCGGTTCCAGTTTTAACCCTCCTACTTTCCGGAAACACCTCCCCAGGAAGCAGAAAATTTTGGCATTTTGGTGATGGGGCAAAAAAGTGATGGAAATGTACAAAACTCATGCTGTAGTTCCCAAAATAGTGGCTGAAAGCACCCATGTTTTTAGTTTCAAGTGGATACTAGATAATACAGCTTCTCTGGTTACTTTCATTGTGTTTTGCCCTTTCCACTAATGTTGGCAACCATGATCTGCAGTTCATGACAATGGGTCATCCATTATTCATCACACTGATTGATGTGACTTAAATGTGCAATTTAATAATTATGACTGTTAGCAGTTCATCTTTGATTTTGCCCAGGGATTGACTGTTATGCTCAGTGCTACTTCTTTAACATTGTGAATATTGTGACCATGTTTTCTAAGTGCTAAAATTGTGAAGCAATTGCAATATCAAAACCAGCATGCAGAAGACATCACAGAAAAAGTAGGATAAATTACTGGGCAATTCGAGTAACAAATGAAAGGATGCACACGACTGGAATAAGGAGGTAAATAATCAAAACAGAGCATAATGTACAATACCTAAAAAAGAATTTGGGCTTAAATACAGGGGAGAAGAGGATATGAAAGCACACAGGAAGATAGAAGCTTTCAAGTCCAATATGCGCTAGGCAAATACTTCAAGCCAAGAAAAAGTTTTTAGCCTCCCCAAAATTAACCAATGCTCAGATAAAACTAAGGATGACTGAATTTGTTTGGGAATACTACATGATCAAACATATATTAAAGTACTGTTCTTTTGATTGCTCTATGAAACTCATTAAATATACATTTCGTTATTCAAAACTAGCAATTAAAATGTTCTGTGGAAGTACAGAAGAGAAAATTTTAATAACAGATGTGATGCTCCCTTCAGTGTGGAGATTCCTTAAAGTCTTAACAATGATCATGCTTTCCAGAGTATATAAAGTGATTTTTAAAAACTTTTATTTAAAAACGTTCAGGGTTACATACGCAGGTTTGTTATTACATATGTAATGTGTGCCATGGGGATTTGCTGTAGAGATTATTTCATCTCCCAGGTAGTAAGCCTAGTACCCTTTAGTTATTCTTCCTGATCCTCTCCCTCCTCCCACCATCCACTCTCCAAAAGGCCCCAGTGTGTGTTGTTCTCCTCTATGTGTCCATGTGTTCTCATCATTTAGTACCCACTTATAACTGAGAATATGCGGTATTTGGTTTTCTGTTACTGCATTAGTTTTTTGGAATCATGGCAACAACAAGAATACTCGTTTCAAACTATTAGAAGGACCATTTATTTGAATGATAGAGTCTCAACTCACCTTTTTTATTTCTATAAAGATTTAAATGAAATATAAGAAAATATAAAACTAAAGATTATAGATATTTTAGTCCAAATACACAGTATACTTTTCTTCTCTATCTGCATATTTGGCAAATAGTAAAAATGTAAATTTTGGCAGATGTAATTAAGTCTATAAACTTCTTCGTCAAGGAAACCTGAAAGGTCTTATCTACTAAATGTTCTACACACCTTGTACATGACACTCCGTAAAGGAGTATGACTTGTTTACCTGTGATTTTGAGGTTTTCATAAAATTTTTGTTTAGTTTTTAGCTTCCTCAAAATGCACAGAAGCACTTAATGAGATTTTTTAACTTTATTAAAATGGAGATAGTCTCCTTAGATATATATTTACAAAATGCTTGTTATTTTCTGCCATAGAAAATATTTCAAAATGTTGTTCTGCCATAAATTGACATTTTAAACTGTGGGACAAGAATAGTGTCTTCCAATTAAAATTTAATGGATTTAAGAATCAAGTAAATGATTACAGAAAAACAGAAACTTACATTATGTTTCTCCAAAGTGGATGATTTTAAGGAGGCCATCACTTGCCAAGAAAAGAATGAACTGTGGCCAGGCGCGGTGGCTCAAGCCTGTAATCCCAGCACTTTGGGAGGCCGAGACGGGCGGATCACGAG
>NW_016816334.1:353165-358215 GCF_001698545.2 Rhinopithecus bieti | reverse complement strand
AAAAAAAAAGAAAAGAATGAACTGACTATGCTTGTGTTGTTTAATGTTATGTTTAGGTTGTAATAGAACCTCACACACACACACAAGACAATATTTTTGGAAATAAGATTGTTTCAGAACTCAAAAACATGTCACCAGATAAGAGCAGCCAAATTAAGCACAACTTTCACACTTCTTTACTAAAACTGTGACTTTTTTGGAATGCAACTTTTACATTTTTGAATTAACTTTGTGTTTTAAAACTATTTCCCTGAGAAAGAGAGGTTTAACTAATGATAATATTCAATGTACTTCAGAGTATTTAAAAACTATTGAAATTTTTTGACATGGGCCACTGATATGATGAATTTATAGACCCAAAGGACCTAATTGACAGACAGCTGGTCTACCAAAACAACCTTGTAGATGCAAGGTGGGTGACCATTTCTGGAGAGCTGGAAACTAATATGTCTAAAAGTTAGTTAGTTAAAATTTTTAGTGTCCGATATTCAAATGCTTTTGTTGAGAAGACATTTTGTTCAAAGTCATTATATTGGACTTCGTATCAGAAGGGCGTATGATGTAGACTTGATCAAAACAGAGCTACAAGTCAGAATAAAGTTTATTATTATTTCAACTTTGCCACTATATAAAAGAAAAGAAAGATGTTTTAAAGTCTGCAGGCTGTTTGGGAAAGTATTATCAGAAGGAAAATAAGTAAAATTATCTTATTGTACTATGTGATAAAAGAAACATATCACTGCTATTTTTATTAAAGAAACACAATATTTGTATAATTTATGCTCTTTTTTAAAACTTATATAATTTAATTTCTTACTTTATTGAAATGGAAGGGAATAGTCCCCTTAGACATGTGCCTACATATTGCTATTACAAAATAATATAGTCTGCAAAATTTAAATAACCGATAGTTTTAATAGTTTAAATGAATTGCTGTATCAGGTGACATAGATATCATAAAAATATTACATTTTTCTCACACCTTAATGTTTTATTCTTTTAGAATTATTCTGTTAGTTTTACTATTAATTGCTAATTGTCACTGTGGGATAGTCCTATAATGGTTTTGATTAATCGATAGTATTTATGTAACAGACAAGGAAAAAAATACAGAATCTTACATAATTTCAAATAAATACCTGTTTGTCATATTCTTATGTTAAAGTATGTAATAGCCACTATATATTGTAGGATTATATTTATTTTTGTTGTTGTTCTGGTATGGCATTGTTATGGTCGACTCTTGTTATTGTTATGTTGGTTATCCTACACATGTGCCACTAAGGGAGTCTTGCTTCATGGTCTTACCCTTCTCCCAGCAGTGGACTATGTTAGCTTATTACTTGGTGCTAGGCATTTGAAGGAGGCAGAAAGTTTCTCTGTGGTTTAGATCCGGCCTCAGACTAAGAGCACCTATGTCCTGGTTCTAGTTTTGTTTTTTTCCCTTAGCTTTTCTGCAACTCTATCCATTGCAGCAAACCATGCCTATAATCTGCAGCTGGCTCATCTTTGGCAAGAAAGTTTTCCTGCTTTTCACCTAGAGATGCAGATGTTTGTTTGGCATTGGGACAGGATACTAGACACATAATGATTTTCCACAAGATGATTAGATTGTGATATGTAATAAATGTGAGCCACTGGGATTTGGGTGTTGCTTATTACAGAAAATAACCTATGTTATCTAACTTTACTTTTATTTTTAATTTTTATTTTTTTAAATCCACAGTCAATTTTTTGTCTTTGGTCTTGTTGCTCTAACACTAAGACTTCCAGGAGTGTATTTTATTGGGGTTATTTTAATGTTGGGTAATTTTTGCATCAAGATCAATCTTTCTGTTATTTTGACCTCTATGTTTTGTTTGTATCCAGATGTATTTCTGTGCAAAACTTGTCTGGAAGGAAGACTCTGATCTTCTAAACTCTGGATTTATATGATTTCTCAATATGCTACATCAACCTCATTTTGCTAATAATGATACAGGAGGGGGGCAGGGAAGTTCTGGGTAGAGAAGGATGGGGTCCCTGGTGAAGGCTCCACCCTCAGGCCTGAGCCCATGGACCTAAGTGTGGACAAGCACTCCTGTTTTTGCACCCAAATGCATTTTCTGAGACCCCGTGACCCAACACATGCTCCATCCTTATAAAAATGCTTATAAAAATCCCGAGACCCTAGCAGGCACACACACAAGCAGCTGGACATTGAGAGGAGCAGAAGAGCACACTGACAGACACCAGCAAATGCTAGCAGGCCATCGATGGCAGGATGAGGATGACTTGGAATTTGGCAGGGGATGATCAGAGGAGAATCTGGCCACTGGGCGGCCGACTCCACATTCCCACTCCATCCCCCTTCTGTCCTCCCCATCCACCTTGCTGAGAGCTACCTCCACTCAATAAAATCCTGCACCCATCCTCAAAGCCTATGTGTGATCCAATTTTTCCTGTACATGAAGGGAAGAACCCAGGATACAGAAAGCCACCTGTCCTTGTTGAGCTAATTAACAAAAGCCACCTGCAGATGGCAAAACTGAAAGTGCACACTGTAACATGCCCACTGGGGCTTCAGGAGCTATAAACACTCAAGCCTAGATACTGCCATGGGATTGGAGCCCAAAATGCTTTCCACAATCTCCCTGACTGCATCCCCGCCCACACTTGGGGTTTGAGCAGAGGAGCACCAAAGAAGCCAATCACACCCCTGATGCAGGTCCTGTGACGGGGATAAGGGAACTTTTCTTGTTTCAACTGGGGGCTTGTCCAGAATCCCGGAAGGTGAGTGCAAATGTGAAACTATCAGATCTGCCTCTTTTCCAAAACCCGGCCACCTCTCTCTCTTTCCTGTGGGTAAAAAGCTGTTTCCCTTCATGGAGTTTTAACTGCCCTAACCGGGCTGGTCAAAATCCCCAGACTTTGTATTTTTTTTCTCTCTGTCACTGTTTGAAATGGCTCTTATATCTTCCTTTATAATGTTAAGAGTTTTGCTACAGGCTGCCAAAGGTGCACATCAGACCAGCTGTTCCTAGAGGTACCATCTCTACCTCCAGACGGACAGTGGCAGGCATGTGCTGCTCAGGGCACCTCCTTTCCCCTCTCTTCTCCCAGCTTCAGCACGTGGGCACATTCACTGCATGCAAAGTCCAACAGCCATGAGGTGGGGGCGGGAGAAAACCACAGCTGGTAGCCAGGACCCCACAGGGCCGATGGGCAGGTGCTTCTCACCCACCTGGCCAAGGGAACTTTTCTCCCCTGGCCAAGAAATTTAACCCAGTACAAACCTGGGGATGGATACAAGCATTAAAGGGACCCATTTGCACTGAGCAAGGGGTTCTTCCCCCAGGACCTCCCCATTTTTCTCTATAAACTGTTTTTCTCTTTTTTCCTTTTCTAGAGACCTCCCCTTCCCAGCACTCTGTGTCTGACAGATAAATTAATGGTGGAATGGCCCCGCTGGCTGATAACAAAAAATTTGGCAGGGGTCATTTGAGACACTGCAGATAGATACAAACAGCCTCTGAAATACCTTTTCAGTTCCAAACTAGATTCCAAGCTTCAGGCTGAGACCCTAGAAAGGAAAATTAGGTCTGACAGATCTAAAGCTAGGTAACAGGCAGAATGTAAATGGACAGGACCAATTCCTGCCAACTGAACCCCCCATCCCATGGAAGGAGGCCATGCTCCATGGCATGGACAGACTCAGGGAACTCAAAGGTTGTCGACAGCAGGAGAAAATGGAGGTGTAGGTGAGGGTGGTTAATTCCCATTCTCTAGGTTTTCCCTGCTTCATGGGTACATACCACATTGTAACTATGACTGGCACCTGCCAATACCCCTGGGACTCAGGGATAAAAATGTGGGAGGGAAAGGAGGATGCTCGCTTTCTCTCTCTGTCACACCCTGAGTTTTTACTGAGAGAAAGAAGGGAAATGGGGGACGCTTCTATTCTCTGTCTTTCAGAATGGGCAACCAGCTCACTTCACCACCCCCAGCTTGTACTCTTCTGGAGTGTATCCTGAAACATTGGGTCTGCTTTGACCCTCAGAATCTGGAAGAAAAATGCCTCATAGCCCTCTGCACAAAGATGTGACTAAATTATAAAGGACTGATTTAGCTCCAGGAAAGGGCCATTCGTTTCAATACCATCCAGCAGTTGGAACTTTTCTGTAGATGTAGGACAGATGGTCTGAGGCCCTGTATGTTCAGGCTGTCTATACCTCACAAAGCAATTCAGACCTTTGCCAATAGTGTAGAACTGATCCAGCCCTCCTGTTTGCTGTCTCAGGGAATGCTGCAAGGGGCAAGCCCAGGGAATTAAAGATACAAATCCCAGAGGCATTCCCAGCAGAGAAGCCAGTCCCTTGAGCCTTGCTCCTCCAGGTTCACCCTGACTTCCCTATCCAGTTTCAGCCTCTCACTTAACCACTCCTAGAAATCCTCATCCTAAACAAGTCCCAGTCTCACTCTTGTCCCTCTAACAGATGTCCAGTAATTTTGGGCTCAGTAAGGTCTAGGTCCCCTTCCCCCTACAAGACTTAAAAGTAAATTAAGGGAGATCTTGGCAAGTTTTCAGATGACCCTGAAAGATATTTAGTGGCTTTCCAGAATTTCACCCCAGTACTTGAACTCTTCCCTAGAGCCGTTATGTTACTTTTGAATCAGACCCTGATGGACAACGAGAAGCAGGTCACTCTGCAAGCAACAGAAAGATTTGGGGATGAGATTTGCATCATATATAGTATCAGAGAAGGGGTCAAATATTATCCAAGTAGAAGAGAAGAAGTACCTGTAAATGACTCTAAATGGGATCACAATGACAAGATGGAAGACCGGAAAAGGAGACACTTTCAAATGTGCATAGTGGAAGGCTTATGTAGAACTAGGACCACGTCTCTCAATTATGCTAAGCTGTCCACAATTGACCAGTGGTTTAATGAAAATCCCACTGTATTCCTGGAAAGGCTAAGAGAGGCCTTGGTAAAGCACACCTCTGTATCTCCTGATTAGGTCGAGGGACAGCTAATCCCAAAGAATAAATTTCTTTTTTTTTTTTTTT